>NC_057718.1:19827879-19867887 GCF_004010195.1 Chiloscyllium plagiosum | reverse complement strand
TCTTTCTTCTTTCTTTCTCTCTGTTTTTATCTTCTAACTCCATTTTCCTCAATTGTAATTTAAGTTTCTCGACCTCTACTGCACTTGTCTGTTTCTGTGATACACATTAGTGTTTGAGTAATTACTTTACAATTTCAGCTTTACTTGTGTCCTTGGTCAAACCTAAATCTAGCTTATTTGCTAATTCGTAAAGTATAGCCTTTTTCTTTCCTTATTAACTTTCTGGGCAAATCCCAGAACCTCTAGCAATTTTAAGAGCCATTTCTCTCAATTTTAATTAAATCAACCTCAAGTCACCGTAGTTAAACAAATTGTCTGACTTACATTTTATTTAAAGACCTAGGACACTAACCTGCAAGTGTTTAAATCTGCTGGGATTTTTCATACCCCCAAATCTATTCAAATCTGTCTAAACCAGTTCAAATCCCAGACAAGCCCCCAAACAGTTATAACACAAGGTAAACTCTCCTGCTTACTGTAAACCATAAACACAGAAAGGATTTATCCCATGCCACAATCTGTGAAGATTCGAGAGGCCAAGAACTATTTCAAGTAAAAATTAACAACTTTACCTGATCGGTAAAGATACCTTTTAAGAGAGCTATTTTTCAGACAGTCTTTACATGCTGGTAGCTGGCAGTTCTCCTCCCAACTGTTCAATTTTCCCTGGTCTTTACCCCTCCCCCCCAGTTTGTGTCATTGACTTTTAAGATTGTCAGTATACTCAATTCAAACTAGATTGGACTTTGGTATTTTCAGGGTATAATTTAAACAGATTTGCCTAATTTGAATCTGTTTTGTCATTTCCACACAACCAGTTACCCTAGTTATCCCAGTAGCTGGAGCACATGTTACATTGTATCTTTTTTTCAGAACACTTGGTGCTGTCAAGTAGTTTTTGCTAGCTTTTAACTCTCTTTAAAGGTACAGTACATCCACATCTTCATAACAGAATGTTTTTATCTTTTTTGAGTCCTTCACAAGCTTTCCTTTCTTGTATATTGAGTGTGTTTCCTTCCTTGTTCCTGCTTAATGTTGGTGCGACTGTCTCTCTAATGGTTTGCTGGGTTTCTTCTGCGAGTTTGTTGTCTTTCAGTGTTGTTTCTAATGCTGCTAAGAAATCGTTCTTGTCTGGACTAGAGGACATTATTTTCATGATCCACCACACACTGCAGTACAGAGGAACTATGAAGAGCAGAGGAAACCTACCCATACTGTGTATTCAAAAGATCAGGTACCCAGTGAACACTATGTGCCGATTTCTCAGTAACAAACCCAAACAAGCAGGCAAAACGTGTCCAGAAACCTTAGCCACTCTCCCCTACATCAAAGACATTACAGAAATGACTGCCAGACTACTCAGAGCTCTGGGCATCATGGTAGCCCACAAACCCACTAACACACTAAAACAGCAGCTAATGAACTTGAAAGACCCTATATAGACAACAAGCAAAACTATTGTCATTTACAAAATACCTTGCAAGAACTGTAACAAACACTACATTGGACAAACAGACAGAAAACTAACCACCAGGATAAATGAACATCAACTAGCCACAAAAAGACATGACTCTGTCTCACTAGTATCCCTACATATGGATGAGGAAGAACACCACTTTGACTGGGATAACATATCCATTCTAGGACAAGCCATAACAGAGACATGCATGGGAACTTTTAGAAGCATTCCAACTGGAACTCTATCAGCAAACACATCGACTTGGAACCCCATTAACCACACTTTGAGAAAAAGAACCGGAAATGACATCACTGACCCCAGGAAGCCTGAACACACATAGAAAGCAGCGGGTCACTAACTCAAGTGCTCTCACTGATGATGTTACCTAGTATGGTGACAAAACACTTGTAAACGAACTTTCCAGGTCAGCGAGCAAACGTACATCCAGAACCTCAACCTGAGCTACAAATTTTCTCAAAACTCGCAGACAGATTTCTAATTAGTAGGATGCATCAGTGGTTAAGGGGGAAAAAGGAGGCAAGTGTAGTTAATTGTCAGATCAGCCATGATCCCATTGCATGTTGGAGCAGACTTGATTGAATTCTTCTGAGTCTTATGATCTTGCAGCACTGGTCAGGGTAAAATTCTGCCCTGTTTCTCTTTGGATGGTAGAGTCATAGAGTCACAGAGATGTACAGCACGGAAACAGACCCTACGGTCCAACTTGTCCATGCTGACCAGATATTCCAACCCAATTTCGTCCCACCTGCCAGCACCGGGCCCATATCCCTGCAAACCCTTTCTATTCATATACCCATCCAAATGCCTTTTAAATGTTGCAATTGTACTAGCTTCCAACACTTCCTCTGGCAGCTCATTCCATACACGAACCACCTTCTGCGTGAAAAAGTTGCCCCTTAGGTCTCTTTTATATCGTTCCCCTCTTGCTCTCAACCTATGCCCTCTAGTTCTGGACTCACCTACTCCAGGGAAAACACTTTGTCTATTTATCCTATCCATGCCCCTGATGATTGTATAAACCACTACAAGGTCACCCCTCAGCCTCCCGATGCTCCAGGTAAAACAACCCTAGACTATTCAACCTCTCCCTATAGCTCAAATCCTCCAACCCTGACAACAGTCATGTCAGCAATTTTAAAGGTGATGGTACTTTTGAAACTGCCATTGGAAAACCAGATGGATGTTACTTTCTTTAAATAAAATTTAGTACAGGGAAATAGAAGCAGGGTGAAAAAAGAACAGCTCTACAAGAAACCATTCTTTCAAGCACCTGGCAAAATAGCACTTTCAGTTGATTTACATCCTTGAAATGCACAAGTGTATATTACAGGGGAAAAAAAATTATAGGTCAGCACTTTTACCACGATTTCTGGCCTACTTTTCCAGGTTACCTAATTTTGCAACTTTCATTAAACAAATAGGGGGTTATTATCTCATTTTTCCAACTGCACAGCTGGTTTCTTCTTTTGCATCTGTACTTAGCCGACCCTGAAATGTGAGTTAAATTAATATGTCTTTGTATTTTGTCAATGGTTGGAGCCCAGTCATAGAGGAGTGGCGATGTGGAACAGAATTATTGTAGAAATGTGATTCTTTCGTTCTTCGGTTGATTGAACTGCTGCTTTCGTATGAGATGATAAACTATTGAAATATAAACTTAGACAGATCAAATCTTACATTTATATGGCAACTTTTACAATCTTCGATCAGCTTTAAAAGCAAATAGGTACTTTTAAAGATATAGCCACCATTGTAATATAGCAAATGTGGCAGCTACCTTGCAGACAGTAAGGTTTCCCAAGCTGAACTGTATTCGTAACTTAGATAATTTGTTTTAGCGAGTAATATTGTTCTTAGACGCAAATAAATGGAGATGTTTTGCAAAATGCCCTTTCAAGCAAATAAACATGTCGACTTGAGTCATGGTTTGAGCTATTTAATTTAAAATCTTTTCCTTATGTAAACTGCCTGTTGCTTTCTTTTGCTGCTTTACAATCTGAAACCATGCTTTGCTTGAAGGGTTAACAGCTACCCTGAGTATTAATCAAGTCACCAAAGGCTTATGTTTGTTGGACAGCAGAAAATGTCACACAACACCCATTTGACAATTTGTTTCTATCACATGATCTGCAGAATCTGCAACAGAGTGCTGCCATAGAATGTACCTGTACAAAGAAATGTCCAGTACATAAAGTGAAAGAAACTGTTGCTATCCCAGCCCAATTAAAAGCTTATTGTTAAATTAAATCAGAACAGAGTGAACTGTTATTATAAAAAAAATCAGATAACCACATCAGCCTGGTTGTTAAATACATTTCCTGTCCTGCATGTTATTGGTGATGGAATACATCCATTGGCATCTCTCAGTTGGAGACCTCAATCCCACTGAATTCCCATGACAATTTGTACTTAAGTACAAATTCTGATGAGAAAGTGAAGCAATTCTTATAGAATCTGCAGAAGAAGATGGACATTGAGATACTGGAGGTAGCACATTAAGTTCTTACGGCAACACAAAAAAAACACTCCAACTACATTCCAGATTCATGAACCAGTTGTAACTAGTGACATATCAATGTATAACAATCCCTGGAAAGAGCCATGTGACACAGTTGGAATTCTTACTTAAAGTCTTAAATTAGTTGAAATAGTCATAAATTTTGCTTAGAGTGAATTATGTAAAGTGAAGGTAACTTACCTTGGGCACCACAGGGCTAGATCAACTAGGAGAAAGTGAGGACTGCAGATGCTGGAGACCAGAGTTGAAAAGTGTGGTGCTGGAAAACACAGCAGGCCAGGCAGCATCCGAGGAGCAGGAGAATCGACGTTTTGGGCATAAGCCCTTGTTCAGGAATGAGGTTGGTGTGCCAAGCGGGCTGAGATAAAAGGTAGGGGGGAGGGGCGCTGGGAACACAATAAGTGGAAGGAGGTGAGGGTGAGGGTGATAGGCTGGAGAGGGGGTGGGGATGGAGACGTCGGGAAGAAGATTGCAGGTCAAGAAGGCGGTGCTGAGGGGAAATAAGGAAGCTCCTCCCCCACCCCTCTCCAGCCTATCACCCTCACCCTCACCTCGTTTTCCCAGCACCCTTCCCCCAAATTCCCTTCCCCCTACCTTTTACCTTAGCCCACTTGACACATCAGCCTCATTCCTGAAACGTCGATTCTCCTGCTCCTCAGATGCTGCCTGGCCTGCTATGTTTTTTCAGCACCACACTTTTCACCACAGGACTACGGCAAGCATTGCCAAGGACAGTAAAAGATAAAGACTTTGATAGAATTCCCTGTTCCCAATGCATCTGGGGAAATCATGAGATTTTTGGAGTTGCATATTTTCTCTGGAAATTTGTGTCAAAGTTTAGGACAGTGGCTGTACCTCTAACAAATTTATTACAAAAACCGGACTGTGTAATATGGCCACAAGAGTTCCAAACAACTTCTGGGAAGCTGAAGATGGTCCTAACAAATGAACAGGCCCCTGACTTCACTAAATCTGTAAAGTAGGAATTCTCGTGCATATCCAGAAGCATGGCATTCCAACTGGAACTCTTATCAACAAACACGTTGACTTGAATCCCATTTTACCACCCCCTGAGAAAAAGAACAGAAAATTACATCACCATAGGAAATGATGTCACCACAGGAAATGGCATTGCCAACCCTAGGCAGCTCAAACATATAAATAGAAAGCGGGCATAACCACGAGTGATTCAGTCCGAGACTTGCCGAAGATGTTACCTAGTATGGTGACGAAACGTCTGAAAACAAACCTTCCAGCTCAGCGAGCAAACCTATGTCCAGAACCTCAAACTGAGCTACAAACCTTCTCAAAACTCGCTCACTATAAAGATAATATTGCATTATTAAGAATGTAATGCACTGGAATAGTTTGGGGCTAAGAAGGTGACAAGAAATTGTAACAATCTTGTATAATGAGTGAATAAAGATGAATGAATGCAAGTCTAATTTTTATTTTTTAATAAATCGTCAAGTTTGTATCATATTTGAAAATGGCTTTTCATTTCCCAAGAGTGGACGCATGTTGGGAACATATATTTATATTAAGAACTTTGACGAACTAGAACATTTATACACTGTATTGAAAAGGGTTTTTCCAGATGATTTCTCGGAGTTGGTGTTAAGCAATAATTATTGAAAATGGAAATACTGGAATGTGTTGTGGTTCACTTACTGTTTACAAAAGGTCAGGTGATTTTGTGGAAAGAATGCAAGCTAAAGCTTTAAAGGGAGATAAGAGATGTGTTTTGTGGCTTGTAATTGTTGGATGGACTGATTTGGGAGGCTATATGCTCAAGATTACCTAGCACCAGCCTCTGAACTAACATTTCAGTACACGCCTATCTGCTAATTGATGGGGAAATCTCCAAAAAGCTGGCAGCAAAAAAAAATCCTTCATTCTCTCCTGGAAAGGAAGCAACCTTACAGAGATCTCTTAAAAAGCTATCTTCTGGGAACCGGAGAAATTTCCGGAAATCCGCATCTTTAACTTCCTCTTAAACTCTGAAAGCTGACCAGTTACTTCTAAGTCTTACTGAATCTCATCTGAACTGAAGTCTGATTTAAAGATTACAACAATTCTACAGTTTTAGCATTGCAGTTTTGATAACAGGAAGTTGAATTCACCATGAAGAGTCTCCCTTTTTTTTATCCTTTGAGTTCCACCCTTTGGTTCCACTGGGGTTGGATTTGGCATTTTGTAAAAAAAAACCCTTATCATCATTACAGAGATTCTTGATAAAGCACTTCATTCTCTGCTGCTGGGCTGGCTTGATCTGGGAGCACTTAACTGTCCAATAATGTGAATGCTATTTTATTCCCATCAGTGACCTTGCTCCATCTTGATGTCCATGTAATAACATAATAAATGAAGGAAATAAGACTTCAGTATTTCTTCCCTGAACCGTAAATGTAGACTTGACTGCAAAGGTGCTGTATGCTATAAATGAAGTCTAACTAAGGCATACTTTAAATGTAGGAGTAACTGAAATGCTTACCTATTGCATTTTCCGTCAGCAGGATCCAGTTTTAGCAACCTTATCAATCAGTTGTAATAAAAAAAAGTGTAAGTTGCTGAATTCCAAGGTTGAATTGTAGAAGATTTTGAAAATATTTCCTTTTTAAAAATGAAGTGACAAATTGTAAATGGCTTTGAAGTGAATTGAGCTGGAGTTATGTTTTTATGGTGAGGCACAAAGAATAATGTTAGTCTTACCAGCAAAATCAAATGACCTTCATTAGAAGCAAGGCAGACACTACAGCTCTGAGATTGACTAAGGCACCATGAAATATCCTCAGCACTTGGGAATCCTTGTGTTGAAATCTGACTGGACGGTATTATGAGCACAGTAGCAAGCCTTGCCTAGATGAGTGAATCTTCAACAACCCTCAAAGAGTCTTCACATGTGAGGCAGGTAGTCCCCTTGATTGGACCCTATGCACAATCTGTCGTGTTCATTCCTTCCAGCACCAGGGAGCTGTGACGACACTGTCTACCACTTACAAAATGCTCCACAGCAACTTGCCATGGCTTTTTAATCAGCTCCTTCCAAATCCTCCACCTCTACCACTTAGAAGATAGTATGAAGTTAATTTGTCCACAGATTTATAAGAACATAAGAAATAAGAGCAAGAGAAGTGGGTGTTAATTTGTTCAAAATAAAATACTGGGCCAAGAATTAAATGGGACACTTTGGTTGCTTCAGTTTCAGGATTTTATGAGTTCAATTAGAAAAGTGGAAATCCTGGCAATGTTCGAAATAGATGAATAAAACAATACTTTTAACGAAGAGTTTGTGTTTGTAAACTATTAATCCCTCATTTAGGGTCAGGATAAAATCTTAGATTTTTTCAGAGAATGGGAGTAGCTCTGGCAAGGTCAAATGTTTGATGCCTGTCCTTAATTGCTCTTGAAAACATGTTAGTGGAGCCACTGTCTTGATCTGATGCCTTCATATGGTTCCTGTGGTACTATTAGGAAGGAAACTCCAGGATTTTCATTTGTAACAATAAATGGAATGACCTTATACTTCAAATCAGGGAGTTGTGTAGTTTGGAGAGCAGTTTGCAACTGGTGGTATTCATGTGCATCTGCCTTTGTTTTTCCAGGAAGTTCGCACATTGGAAGGTGCTGTTGAAAGAGTCTTGTAGAATTGTTGTCATATATCTTGTCGATAGAGCACACTACGGTCACTCCAATGGTGTTGAAAGGAATGAATGTTGTGGTGGTGCATAGGGTAACAATCAAATGAGCTGTTTTGTCCTGGATGGATTTAAGCTTCATGGCTGTTGCTGAAACTGAAGTCATCTGACCAAATGGAAAATATTGCATCACAATCCTGATTTATTCCTTGTAGATGGTGGACTGGCCTTGAGGGAGTGGATTACCATAGAATTCTCGGTCTTTTGCTTCTGTAACCACAGTATTTATGTGGCTGGGCTGGTTGAGTTTTCAATGAGTCTTAACTCACCATAATCACATTGATTTACACATTTAAAAAATCCTGATTGGGACAAGGACATGGGAAATGGACCATGGTGCTCTAGCCCTAAAATTGAATTCAGTATTAAGTCCAGAAGGTTGCAGGGTTCTAAAGTTGAAAATGATGTGTTCTTCCAGCTTACCCTAACCCGCAGACACCAGGCCTTGTCATCAAATGGGCTGCTACCTCTAATAGCCCATTGTCAGCCACTAATGGTCCCCGTTAGCAGCTATTCATTCTCCCAGGCTGACCTTTATGCATTCCTGCCCAACTGTTTGTCTCTTTCTCTGGGCTTCATTTCCATCTATCATTTACTCCTTCCCCCTTTCCTCCCTCCGTATGTTCAGTATACAAACCAACCTTCTGCCAGCTACAATCGGTTCTGAAGAAGGGTCACTGGTCCAGAAACATTAACTCTGTTTTCTCTCCACAGATGCTGCCAGACCTGCTGAGGTTTTCCAGCAATTCTGATTTTGTTTCAAGTTTCCAGCATCCACAGTTCTTTGTTTGTTTTTGAAGTTCCTGCATATTTTATACACTCCAAATGAAATAATATGCTGCTGTTTTAAGTATCTATTTGTCTATAATTGTTGGTTTAGAGAGACTAACTATGTTCAGTGGCAACTGCCTTATTGAGGGATGCTATGAATTTTAAACCAATGTAATGTTTCATTATCAGGTGCAAATAAGAATTACCTACAGCAGGAATTGTTTCACCTTTGAAGTTTCTTTATCTACTCATTACTTACCAGGGCTGGATCGAAGCACCTGCCTATTTGAGTCTCTTAATTTTTGTTTTGGCTTGATGGGTTAATGGGGTGGAGTGGAAGGGTGTTGCTTGATTATAATAGTATGACTCAAGGAGTGCTGCATTGCCGTCATTACCAACACAAACCAATCTGTCTGTGAGACTTTGCTATGTGTGAATTGGCTATCACCTTCAGGTGTAATTTGTTGCTGTAGAAAACACTGGAACAGGTTGAGGCAGTGTTCAACGAGATATATAGGAGCAGTTTATATGACATCGATGTTTTTATATCTGGGACTGGATACTTCCCTTTGTTATTGCTTCTCGGTGTTTCTTATTGTGGCTTGCGGTTCAGTAGAAATCTAAAAGTAAATTCCATTCGCTTAGTAAAAAATGCTGCAGCTAGTCATGTAGAACTGAAGGAATCCACATTAATTCCTATTCTGGGCTGAATTTGCTGAAATCACAGATTTTAACTCAGTTTCTGTCTTCACAGATGCTGTGAAACCGGCTGAGTTTTTTTGCAGTGGGGGTGGGGTGGGTGCGGGGGTTGGGGGTGGGGGTGTTGATGGAGTGGGAGTGGTATTGTGGTGAAGGAGAAGAACAGGCTGGAATTCCTTCTCCTGATCACTTTCCAGAGACCTCTGCTGGAAAGACGAGTGTGTGTTGCGGGAAGGTCTGATTAAGCTCTGTTAAGGTGCAACCCTGCCTTAACGTTGACTAGTTCTCACTGTCTAGACCAACATGTAGAGAATAAACTTGTCTCACATCCATAAAACTGTAGTCCAGCATAGTGTTTAAGAGATGAAATGATGAGATAATTAGTGAGGAATATTACAAACAAATGTTCTCATTTTTAAATGAAATGCTCAGATTTGGGACTCCATTCTGCAAACTCAGCCTTTACTCACCAGTGCATTAAAATTGTTTTGTGATGATTAATAAAGGTCACACACCATTTACTTTTACCCATCGAGTGCATTGGTGCTGGATCGGTAATTGCTGAATGTCGTGGTTACTGCGGATGTCAGCCTGCACATTTTGAATGCTTTGCACTTTCTTGACCTTCACTAGTGATAGACTGTTTCTATTGCAGAAGGCACCTTATTGCTGCAGCAACTGTTGGAGGGCAGCTTCAAAGGGACTCTGTTGAATCCAAGGATTCAGGAAATTTTTCCTGCTCAAGTTGCCATTGGAGAAGTTATTGACAACTACTTGGAAAATCAGCTCTTGGCATACCTTGATGGTCCATCAGAAGATCAAGCAGAAAGGTGATTGGTTAACATAACAGCTTCAGCTTTGTTTGCACCTCTTTTTCCAAGATGCACTTAAATACACTGAAATGATGCAACCAAAGGATGCCATTCAGCTGATTGTGCCAATTTTTTTGATAAAGCTTTCCAATTAGTCTCACTCCATTGCTTTTCCCACATAGCAATTTTTCCCCTTCCAAGATATGATTTCACCATATCTTTTCTAAGATGCCATAAGTTGTAGCAAACTTTTCAGATGGCTATTCTCTGCATCTGATGGAGAAACCATAGCTGATAATTGGAAGTGTCTTATTTTCATAGAGTAGCACAAGTGAAGGACTGAAACCTTTTGCATGGGTTCCTAGCCTGGTGAAAAGTGCAGGGGTAGGTGTAACATCAATCAAGAAATATGGGTTTGATCATTCCAACTCAGGTTATTGAATCAAGAGGAGATATCCTCAGAGGTTGTACAATTTAAAAATACTGAGAAATTAGAGGCTTGAAACACAGAAGCAGGCCATTATATCAACAGGTCCATGCTCGTATTTATGCACCATACATGCCTCTTGCATCTTTTTTGGATCTAACTGTATCAACATAACCTTCAATTTCTTTCTTCCTCATGTGCTATCCTAACTTCTTCTTAAATTAATCCTTGCCATTCATCTTAACTGCTCCCTGTGGTAATGAGTTCTGCATTCTAACCATTCCCTGAATAAAAATATGTTTATCTTGAATTCCATTTTGTTTATATTAGTGACTATCTTGTATTTATGGTCCCAGTTCTCCTCTTCTCCCACAAGTGGAATTATCTTTGTGTTTACCCTGTCAAATCCTGGTGGTGACATGCTTTTACGTCATGGGCCTTAACTGTAGTACAGGATCCATGCAATCCCTTTGAAAGGAATTACACTCCTTGATGTGTGCAGGCTCTTTATCTGTGCTAATTCAACATTGCCAGAAGTTATCAAAGCAATTAGTTTGAAATAAAGATCAGCCTCCTTCTGATGCCATCAGAGGAAATTAGCACATCCTAACTTCAACTTTGGGCTATTGGCTTCCCAGCGAGTTCAGATTGCTGAGTGTGGCCGCTACCTTTCTGTCTTACCAGTTTAAAATAGAAGTGAATTTGGAAGTCTCAACTCAACTCCCAGTGGATCTACATACACACAAACAATCACTTAGGAATAAATTTGAATTCAGTATTTGGCCGTGTCACAACCTAGTTTGGACTGGTTTGGACTGATTTCTTAATTTTTCACTGGATTTGGGAAACAAAAGAAATTTTTTTTTGAGATTGAACATTTCAAACGCACAGTAATCTTGGCATAAAAATATTGTAAAGCTGGGCGCCACAGGCTTAAACCACTTTCTTATTTTTTTTGTAGGCAACTGGTTGTGTTTTTATTGGGTGTGGGCAGCTTGCAGCTGTTTGTACAGAGTAACTGGACGGGGCCTCCTGTTCAGATAGAACCAGAAGATATTTTGCCTGCATTAATCATTGGGAACTTTGGAGAGGTAAGTTAATCTTATGTGGAAACCTGCACAACTGTTTACCCATTTACTATAAAACCTTGTGGAGGCTACATTTCTCTGTTATTTTATTGCTACCACAGTTCTGTATTTATTTAGAAGTCACGCCTGTAGATTTGGAAAATATGGAAACATAATTTTGGAACTTCTTCTGAGGAAACTGACAGTGTGATTTGTGTTAAGAATTTTAGATCAGAGTACTTTAATTAATTGCATTTGGAAAATCTGTCTTATCAGCTGTCCTCACTGAGTGAGTTAATGTCTGGGTGAACAAAGTAGCATCAGTGCTTATCCCTCTTTGAAGATTCAGATCCTCCTTAACCCACTGTTTTTAGTATGTTGAAAGTCTTCTCTATCTCAGACACAAACCTCTCACCCACATCCAATTTGTACTTAATTCCCTTTAAATTCCTCAGTTAAATTTCAGGTATCATTTTCTGAAGAGTGATGGCCAAATTTTCCAAATGGAGAGCTTTTTTTTTCTCTCTAGTCTAAACAGTTTTCCCTGCCCCTTTTTGTTTAGTCTCTTTAGCTGAAAGGGCAGCTCTGGTGATTGGTGCTCAGACCCCAGTCTGAAATTTGAGAACCTGTCAGAGTTAAGACTAGAGGATGCTTCATCATTTTCCTCCATCTGCCCTTCTTTATGTGTGGGAGTGGGAGGGTCAAAATACTTCAGTATATTAATGAAGTCAAGAATGAGAAGTTGCTTTTGAAGCCTCTTCCCTTACACTAACACTCCTCTCAATGTATTTAATTATATTCTGGGTAAAATTGTTCTTTTCCTAGCCTGATAAATTGTTCCAAACATGTTTCAGTCTTTGAATAAAAGTGCTTCTTTAGTAATTATTCCACATTACGTTTGTCATGACCGAGATGGGAGGAGTACACTGTCTTTCTGGAATCCCATTACTTTCGCAGGTCACAACATAAATTTAATTGTATTACCTGGTTCCTGACATGGCCTCTTGTAAGCTTCCAGCCATAAAATAAAAAGTTCCATCAATCTGGTTTCTTTAATAATCACAACATCATTTACTTATTATAAACAAAATTTATTCAGTGATGAATAAATTTGGTTGGTGTATTGAATTTGTAATATGAAAATATAAATGGTTACCCCTCTGAAAAATCCAAATATCCAGTAACGGAGAATAAATTCTCTCTGCAAAGATTCACTTTGGGGGAGAAAATTACTTTTAGCCAATAAATCTTAGTTTTGAAGGTAAAAATGGATAAGATGTGGAATGTTCAAGTGATATCTGCCTGACATTCTAACATGTTAGATAGAGGTAATCAAACATAAGCAGAACATGAGCTCTGGGTTCTTTGCTAGTGCAATATCAAGGATTCTTCTGGATGCCTTTCAGGTGGATAGTCAGGACTCAGACTGGAACAGGGTTCCAGATATCAAACTGGATGCAGATCAAGAGGATTTTCTGAAACAGGAGAGCTGTGTTTGGAAGCTCTTTCCCTTGCCCAGGCTGGCTATCAACAGAAAAATGCAAACAATTTCTGAGGCTAAAATTGTAACCTGCCAGTCATAATCCCAGGCAAAGAGTCTGCAGTAACCAAGCAGTAATCACAAGACATGTGGTTGTCAAGAAATACCATGTTTTTTTAAAAAAGTAGACTTCTAAAAAATGACTTTTTTTAAAAAATCTACATATTACCTTCAAATTCAAGTCTATAAAATATAATGCATATAAAGTGACTGTAACACTTTTTTGAAATATGTATTTTGTTTTCAAATTGGGAGAATGGAAGTTGATGGAAACAGCAAATTTGGGAATGTAGGAAAAAGCGTTGGCCGTTCAGCCCATTGAACCTACCCTGCCATTCTAGGTCATGCAAGAGCATCTCCCCAAACTTTGTTTCTCCCGCTAATTTTCCTTCCCCATCCACAATATTTGTGTCTTGTCTCTTTGTGTTGTGTGTGTGTGTGTGTTCGTGTTCAAAAGGCTAGAATTTAAGTTACAGAGTTACTAGTAAGCAATTCACATTTCTTTCTTGCCACTCGTTAAAAACAGTTTGATTGCAGTAAATAGTCATTTTGCCTGATGTGCACATTCTTTTAACCTGCGTTAGACAGGAAACATTGAACAATTCAATGGCTTATTTAAACTTTCGATGATTTTCAAATCTGCGAAGACCATGGGAATAGTGAGGCTTGATTTCCAATGCACTACTTCAGCGAATTGTGACAAATGATTTGTATTGTCAGAATCACTCACTTCCCTGTGATTTCTGTTCCAAGCTTTTGCTCCTAGACACAGCCGGTTAGCACTTCCGTGTTTTGTAATAAGTAGTTTCTTAAAAAAACAACTGTATAATTATATCCAGAATGCCAGTGACTTATGAATATTTGCTGTTTATTTACAATGAACTACAATAATTTGTGTGCACTCTCCTGTTCCTGTGTCTTTAGAGATGTCCGATATTATGTGTTTTGTTAAAAGATGATAATAGATTACAAGCTTGGAATCCTTAGTTGCTATCACAATCTATCACTAAGTATTGGATGCTGAAACCATCATCATATAGTTTCAGCACTGAACTCAAAATTGCAGAATAATGAAAGACTAAAGAGTTCTCCGGGGTCTTTATTATAACCTTCTCAGGATAAATGAAGCATTGAATAATAAATTAAGATAACACACATTTCTGTAGCAATATTTAAGTTCGTAAAAATATGCTGTCTGTTTTTTCTCTTCCCTACTGTTCTCAAAAAAAAATGGCTCAACACAGAACAAATCATGAAAAATGACATTGTAGTCAGGTCTGGGTGAGCTCAGTACTATTCGGAGGATAAGTGTGGACCCGATGAGCTGAATAGCCTGTTTCCACACTCCAGGGACTCGATAATTCTGTGAAAGAGTTCACTGCCTAGATTGTGTCAGAATACAGCAAACCTAAACTTTGCAAACCAAAGTGCCAAAAAGCTTATTTTGAACATAAATTTTATACAGTCCCATGACTGTTCCATCTGATTGTATTTCCTCAGTTTCTCACCAAAAGTTTTGGAAATGTCGCACAGTTAGTAAGCTATGTGACTGCAGGCATTTGTCCTATTCCTGTCTTAACCTAATAGAGTCGTTTTTTTTTAAACAGAGGTCAATAGATAACAGATTCGACATAGAACATGTAAGATTTATTTCCATCCCTCAATCCCCACTTGGTGACACTGGAACTATTCATAGTGCCCCCTATACTTCTCCCTAGCAGAGTTGTTCCAGTGCATATCAGACTTGGACGGCCCAGTAACCACACCAAGCATGACAGGTCTCCACTGAGTCATTGGGTTTTTGTTTTATGAGTCAAGTTTAATTTGGATTTAGATTGCCACCATCTACAGAATTTTGCTTTTATTAATCCAGATTTAACCGGGTCACCACATTACCAAAAGGATGTGGATGCCTCGGACAGGGTGCGGAGGAGGTTTACCAAGATGTTGCCTGGATATGGAGTGTGCAAGGTATGAAGAGAGATTGAGTCGATTAGGATTATTTTCATTGGAAAGACTGAGGCTGAGGAGGTACCTGATTGAGGTCTACAAAATCATGAGAAATGTAGACAGGGTGGATAGCAAGAAGCTTTTTCCCAGAGTGGGGGACTTAGTTACTCGGGGTCATGAGTTCAAGGTGGGGGGGGAAACGTTTAAGGGAGATATGCGTGGAATGTTCTTTATGCAGAGGGTGGTGGGTGCCTGGAATGCATTGCCAGTTGAGGTGGGAACGATAGCGTCATTTAAGATCTGTCTAGACAAATACATGAATGGGCAGGGACCAGAGGTATATAGATCCTTAGAACATAAGTGACAGGTCTAGATAAAAGATCTAGATTGGCGCAGGCTTGGAGGGCCAAAGGGCCTGTTCCTTTGCTGTAATTCTCTTTGTTCTTTGTTCAGGACTATAATGAGTGATTGAATATGGCATGGTGATGTCTGGCTGTTTACATTAACAGTACTGCTTTGAATATCTTACTCTACCAATGGTGTGTGAAACGATTGCTTGTGTATATTTTGTTAAGGCTAAGAACTGGAGTGAGGACCATGTTTGCATGGTATTAGTGAGTGTGGTTACCACTTGCAGTTTGCCTGAAGAGTCTCTCGTCTTGGCCAAGATGTATGGGAAGCTATTGAGGAAATAGCTGTCAGGGAAGAAATGGACATCCAGTGGTGACATGGGCAGCAACATGTGTCTTTTGAAAACGTAATTGTCCAAACACACAATCCTCTTGATTGCATTGAAGTGCTGGCTGTTTGCCATGTTGAGGTCAAATTATGCAACCTTGAGATATATCGTATTGGCATACCAACCTGCTGCATCATTAGGCTGCACCTTTATGCTTTGTTTGAGAGAAGGTTTTGTTTTCTGGGATTTGACAAAACGCTGAGCAAGTTGTCCTCTCAATTTTGCCTGCAAAAGCACCTAATTTGGGAATCCTTGGCATTGATCTGTAAAGACAAAGTGGAATACGTTTCCTATTTCCAAACAGATTCCATGTCCTAAAAACACAGTATTCAGTCAAAATAAATATTGCAGTTTCAGCAGCAAAGTAAACCTCTTGACTGGTACCCCATCCGTTAGCTTGAATATTAATTTCCTCTACCCCAGTGCACAGTGGTTGCAATGTGTCTTTACAAGATGCACTACAGTAGCTTACCAAGGTTCTTTCTCCTACACCTTACAGACCATTATTTCTACCATATTAGGGCAGCAAATATATGGGAGCATCGCTGTTGATAAGTTCCTCTCCAAGCGGGGGCGGGGGATGGTGGCTCAATGGTTAGCCCTGCTGCCTCACAGCGCCAGGGTCCCAGGTTTGATTCCAACCTTGGGTGAATGTCTGTGTAGAGTTTGCACATTCTCCCTCTGTTTACGTGGGTTTCCATCTGGTTCTCCAGTTTTCTCCTACAGTCCAAAGATATGCAGATTAGGTGGATTAGCCATGGGAAATGTGAGGTTACGGGGATGGTATGGGGGACTGGGTCAGGGTGGTTAGTTCTTCAGAGGATGGATGCACATTCAGTGGGCCAAATAGCCTGTGGGGATTCTGTAATAAGTACTGCATACTAACCTGACTTGGTACTGCATCACAGTTCCCTTGCAGTTGCCATGTCTAAATCCTGAAACTCTGTTTCTAGCAGTGTTGTGTACCTACACCACATGGACTGCTGTGGTTCAAGAAGACAGTTCATTGTCACCTTTTCAAAGACCATTAGGAATGGACAACACGTGATGCTCACAACTCAGAATTTTTAAAAAATTATGGGCAAAGATAGGCAGGCTCTTTTATAAAACAGGATTCAATAGTGAAAGTGAGGGTTGATCTGTCCATATTCAGTACCCACCTGAGTTACCCCTGCTTAACCCATAGTTGCTGAAGCTTATAACTGGATTTGTGGCACTGCAAAGCTGAGATGATCCAACTGAGGACTTTAAATTATTCCAGTGAGGAGTTACGGTTCCAGTTTTGATTTTGAGTGAATGGCTGAACTGCTTTCATGAGTAATCTAAAATTAACTGAATGGTGTTTGTTGGTGGAGTTGATTATTTCAGGGGAATGTGTAAAGATTGTTGGACATGAATGTAGACTTGCAATATTCTCTGGTTTTGATTTTGCATACGTTTATTCTTTATGGCCCACTAACTGAGTGTCAAGCTGGAAAGCTGTTCACATGCCTTTCTCTCAGCACGTTTTTAATGCTATACACATTGTTACTGGGGCAAACATTTACTCAAGGACTCCCGACTAATGGAACTTTTTTGTAAGGGGTGAAAGGGAATTTGATTGGTATATGTTTGTTTTATTCTAGCCTCAAAATTTGCGAGCTACTCTTTTGAACGGTCTGGTTTTGGATGGAGAATCAATTTATAGCCTTGTCTCTAACCCCTTCCTTTTGGTGTTGGCCAAGACAATCCTGGTGAACTGCAGGAGGAAGCTTCATCTTTTCCAGGTAAGGTTAGATCCTTCAAGTATTCCAGAGATAGGGGCGATCTAGAGTGTACTCAGGCAGAAATTCAACTCTGAGTTGAATAGGATGCCAAGATTGCCAATGATTTGTTCTGATCTAAAACTAAGAGACAAGTATGTAGCGAGGTTGAGAAATTCCAAAGAGCTAGTGCACTGGTTTTAAATTACAGGAGGTGTCCCTCATACTATGATTTGGATAATTTTTGTCTTGTCGTGGACGGAACCCTGATTGCAAAAGATTCAAATATGGATCTGTTAGAAAGGTGAACACAAAGTTGGAAGTTGCACAATATTCAAAGACTTTGGAGAGGAAGGGGAGATTGGAGTTGGAGTGGGAATTTGCAAGAGAATAGAGGAAAGGTGGGTTCTTTGCAGAGGATGCTGATGGTGGTGTTAAGAAACAACCAATACCTGGGGAGAGGGAATTGTTTGCAGCATCAGCTCATAAGAGGCCAGAAAAGAAGGTTGAGTAATAAGTGTTTCAGTGTGAGTAGACCCCCTTTTTATTTTTATTTATTCATTTTGTGGGATGTGGACGTCACTGGCTGGCCAGCATTTATTGCCTGTCTCTAGTTCGTATTGAGAAGGTGGTCATGAGCTGCCTTCTTGAACGGTTGCAGCCCACCTCTTGCAGGTAGACCCACTATGTCATTAGGGAGGGAACTTCAGGATTCTGACCCAGCGACAGTGAAGGGACGGCAATATATTTCCAAGTCAGGATGGTGAATGGCTTGGAGGGGAACTCGCAGGTGGTGGTGTTCCCCTTTATCTGCTGCTCTTGTCCTTCTAGATGAAAGTGGTTGTGGGTTTGGAAGCTGCTGTCTGAGGATCTTTGAATTTCTGCAGTGCATCTTGTAGATAGTACACACTGCTGCTACTGAGTGTCAATGGTGGAGGGAGTGGATGCTTGTGGCTGTTTTGCCAATCAAACAGGCATTTGTGGATAAGGCATTTGTGATTGTTGTAAAGACCCCTCAGGTCCACTAATGTCCTTTTTTACCTGGTTTAATCTACATGTAACTCCAGACCCACAGCAAAATGAGAATGAGTAATAAATGCTGGCCTAACCAATGAAGTTCTCATCCCATTAAATTTTTGTTTTAAAAGATGGAGTGATTTCAAGGGGAAGGCAGAAATGAATTTGATTTTCAGTGCTGTGTGAAATGCTTGATCTAATTTCTGATCACTGCCGTGAAATGACTCTCAGCTGTCATTGTCCTCTGGACATTGTGTTCGAAAGATTCGATCAATGCAGCAAGGATTGTTCCTTCTTGAAGAATATTTTTGTGTTGTATGGTATATAGAGTCATAGAAATTATACAGCACAGAAACAGACCCTTCAGTCAAATTCATCTATGCCGACCAGATATCCCTAGTCCTATTTGCCAGCATTTGTCCCACATCCCTCTTAAACCCTTTCTATTCATATACCCATCCAAGTGCCTTTTAAATGTTATAATCATATCAGCCTCTTCCTCTGGCATCGCCCTCTGGGTGAAAAAGTTGCCCCTTGGGTGCCTTTTAAAGCTGTCCCCTGTCACTTTAAACTTTATGCCCTCTAGTTTTGCACTGCCCTACCCCTGGGAAAAGATCTTGCCTATTTACCCTATCCATACCCCTTGTGATTTTGTGAACCTCTATATGGTCACCCCTCAGCCTCTGACGCTCCAGGGAAACCCGCCCTAGCCTATTCAACCTTTCCCTACAGCTCAAACCCTCCAACCCTGGCAAACATCCTTGTAAATCCTTTCTGAACCCTTTCACAACATCCTTCCTATAGGAGAGAGATCAGAATTGCTTGCAATATTCTAAAAGTGGCCTAACCAATGTCCTCTACAGCCACAGCATGATCGTCAAATTCCTATACTCAATGCACTGACCAGTAAAGGAAAGCATACCAAACGCCTTCATTGTTCTATCTAGCTGCGACTCCACTTTCAAGGAGCTATCCACCTGCACTCCAAAGTCTCTTTGTTCAACAACATTCCCCAGGACCTTACAATTAATTGTATAAGTCCTGTCTGATTTGTCTTTCCAAAATGCAGCACCTCACACCTATCTAAAATAAACTCCACATGACCAGAAGGGGGAGCGCTTGCTCCACCTTGAGCTGAGCGAGCTGTGAATTCAAATTTCCATGAATGCTGCCACCCAGTGCAAAGCTGCCTCTGCCAGCATTGTCACCTAGACCTTCAAAGGAATTTGTTTAGAGTTATAAAACTTCTTGAAAAGATTTATCTGAAACAAAAGGATTAACATAAAACAAGGAATGTATATGTTAATACATTATTGGGAAAAAAATGTATATTTTTCTTAAATGCTGTTAGCTTTAACACTTAACTATAATTCTCACTTGCCCATAGAAATAAATATTCAAGTTATCCCATGGATGAAGCACAGGGAACTTGCTACTTAAAGTCATAGAGTTGTAGTCATGCAGCATGGAAACAGACCCTTTGATTCCAAGCATAATCCCAAATCGAACTAGACCCACCTGCCTGCTCCTGACCCAAAGCCCTCCAAACCTTTCCTAAGCATGTACTTATGCAGATGTCTTTTAAACATCGTAATTGTACCTACATCCACCACTTCCTCAGGAAGTTTGTTGCACATGCAAATCACCTCGATGTAAAACATTAGCCCCTCATGTCTTTTTTAAATCTCTCTCCTCTCATCTAAAAAAAATCTGCCCCATAGTCTTGACTTCCCAAATGTTATACTGAAAAGACTGAAGGCAAGTGCCTCTAATGTTTTCAACAAAATTAAAATGTATATGATATCGTCCTAGAAAAGTACAAAAGGCATGTCACAGTAAATTAGTAGATTTCTCCTCTGCAGTATGGATTTAAATTTAATCCAGGATGATGGGACAAAGGATTCCTGTGACTGTTGCAGTAGGAGCTCTAATTAAACTGAATTTCAGCAATTTCAATTTGGTTCTATTCATCCACCTGTTTACTTGCTGATGTAAATTCACTCTAGGTCAGTCAAGCCTTGTAATTTTAAGAAGTTTTCACCATTGTGTTCAAATCTACATAATCTTACCACTCGCCGCTTTTATAACTGCTTTGAGTCTTCGAGATAATGGAGTTCCTTCTCCAATTTTGAAATCTTAACCATCGTGATTTTAATCATCAGTCCTAACTAGGCCCTCAGCGCTGGAATTGTCTCCATAAACTCTCTGCTCCCTCTGCATTTCCTTTTAAAGACAGTCCTCAAAATCTAAATATTTAGTAAAGGTTTTGATCATATGTCTGATCTCTCACTTTTTGGTTCTGGGTTACATGGTTTGATTATGTTCCTGTAAAACACCTTGAGATGTTTCGTTATGTAAAAGGGAACAGTCGATGCAGATTGTTGTCGTAAGAGGTATTAAGTAAATCATGAAATAAACATTTTAATTCAGCAATCTCATTCAGAAAAGCTACAGACAAATTAGAAGAGAAAACTGAAAAATATCACACTGCCATTGGCAGTCCTCCTTCAAGGTTGGAGCAATGTAACTGGGCACATGTACTCCAGACCTGACTGTTACATGTAACCTAGAATCTCCTGTTGGAGATACAATATACCTTAAATAAGAGGAATATTAATCCCCAGCATCAAATGTAGAAGGAAATGCATCCATTGCTATTCTCAGGCTCAATTTCACATTTTGCATGCGTGAACAACAATTCACCTTTCTGTTATATAACTGAACATCTCAAAGGTGATACTTCCAACTAAAGAGTTGCATGGGATTCGGAGCACGATTTGTATACTGATGCTTTAACGTTATTAAATGTGTTTTGGGGGTGGGTATGGTGTGAAGGACAGCAAGCTGAGAAAAATTAGAGGAATATGACAAAGCTGGGTTGAAAGGCTTGTTATTCGCTGTTGAAAGTGGCTGAAGTGGCTTAGGTTGAGTGTTGCAGTGTGGGATCATAACAGCTCAAAACCTTAACCTAATGGAGGGCAGTTGCAGAAGTCTGAATAGGAAGAGCAGAGGATGCATGGTGACATGGTGGGCGGCACAGTGGCACAGTGGTTAGCACTGCTGCCTCACAGCGCCAGAGACCCGGTTTCAGTTCCCGCCTCAGGCGACTGACTGTGTGGAGTTTGCACGTTCTCCCCGTGTCTGCGTGGGTTTCCTCCGGGTGCTCCGGTTTCCTCCCACAGTCCAAAAATGTGCAGGTCAGGTGAATTGGCCATGCTAAATTGCCCATAGTGTTAGGTAAGGGGTAATTGTAGGGGTGTGGGTGGGTTACGCTTCTGCGGGTCGGTGTGGACTTGTTGGGCCGAAGGGCCTGTTTCCACACTGTAATGTAATGTAATGTAATGTAATGAAGGACTTGAAGTTGAAACTTGTAAGGATAGCCTTTAAAAGTACATAACTGAAGACAGAAATCTTGAATTGGCATATTGGAGAATAAGGAGACATTGAAGGTTAACAAGATCAAGGGAGGTGGGGCAATAAGATTTAACGTTGGATAGAAGAAGGTGCAGTTAGCATTGGGTGGTGCTTGAAAGAGCATTGAAGAACTCTAGTCTTAAAGTGATAAGGGAATAAAACAGAGTTTCAGCAGCACTTAGAGGTGATTCAAGCTGTGTGCAGGTGCAAATAGCAGTAACAACTATACCTTGCATTTGTTTATCACCTTTAATGTGTTTAAAATCCCTCAAGACATTTTGAAGTTGCATGCTAAACTGCAAAAAGAAACATTAGGTCAAAGAAGGATGTTTTAAATTGTGACTCAAATAAGGTGAGAATAGAGGACAGAGAATTGCAGTGTTTGGATTTAGATCTGAATGGTGGGGAGATAAAAATTGGGAATGCATAAGAAGCTAGAACTGCATTTTCACAATGACCTCTGTGTGGATCTTGAAGTCAGAGGAATTTCTGACGGTAGTTAGAACTGAGGCTATGAGCATCAATTTCGATATAATTTAAATATAGCTTCCTTTGTGGAGGGAGGGAGTAAAAAATCTTCCTTTTGTTTTTACAGATGTTGCCCTGGTGGACAATGCGGTGTGTAAACATTCAGCAGCAGTTATTGGCAGAGCGTTCACCTCAGCTCTTCAGCATCATCCAGGGCTGTATCGATGAAGGTACAACATCTCCAGAATCTTTCAAAAGCAATTTGTAAACAACAAGTGCAAGGGTTGGGGAAAGAAAACTAATTTTTAAATGCTTGACTTTATTCATAAATATTTCAATATGTGACAATACTGTGTATTTTCAGATGTTATTTTGTACTGTTTGTTTTATCAAGGAAGGTTGAGACAGAGGTGTGGAATGGTCTCCTCAAAGCCGATAAAGTAACCAGCTTGTGAGGCTTTGGGTTATTTTTAAAGGTTGGAGCAACAGAAGCAGCCTGAATGGGTGGGGTCAAGCTCCCATAAAACCGAGATTGTTAGTTTTAGCTTTCAGCAGTTGCTGGGGTCTTGAAGCTGTATGAGGAAGCTATTATTCCTCTCTCTGTTACAGCTAAAAGCTGGGGTTCTCTTCCTGCTGCTAGAGTTGCACGTAAGACAATATGTTTTACTAAATTTGCCTTTGCCAAGGATGTGTTTATGGGATGTTACTATATTGGAACAGCAGATTAGTCATAGTTAATATATATTAATTTGTTAATCATTTCAATACAGTTACAGATAAGTCAGTTCTTTTATTTTGTCTGTATTATAACTGTAGTGTAAAAAATAAAATGTGTTTTGCTTAAAGTCAAGTAGTTTGACTAATCAAATTACATCTGGAACACAAAACTTTATGCTTGCCTTTAAAATAAGAAAAGGTTAGGGTTGAGGCTATCTCCTTAAAATATTTTGAGGGGGTTTGGTCTGGTCATAGAGATGTACAGCACAGAAACAGACCCTTTGGTCCAAATTGTCCATGCTGACCAGATATCCCAACCCAATCTAGTCCCACCTGCCAGCACCTGGCCCATATCCCTCCAAACCCTTCCTATTCATATACCCCACCAGATGCCCTTTAAATGTTGCAATTGTACCAGCCTTCACCAGTTTCACTGGCAGCTCATTCCAGAAACGTTCCACTCTCTGCGTGAAAAAACTGTCCCTTAGGTCCTTTTTATATTTTTCCCCTCTCACCCTAAACCTATGCCCTCTAGTTCTGGACAAGGGGTGACCTTGTCTATTTCTCCTATCCATGCCCCTCATGATTTTATAAACCTCTGTAAGATCACCCCTCAGCCTCTGACACTCCAGGGAAAACAGCCCCAGCCTACTCAACCTTTCCCTTTGGCTCAAGTCCTCCAACCCTGGCAACATCCTTGTAAATCTTTTCTGAATCTTTTCAAGTTTCACAATATCTTTCTCTCAGGAAGGAGACCAGAATTGCACACAATATTCCAAAAGTGGCCTAACCAATGTTCTGTACAGCCACAACATTACCTCCCAACTGACCAATAAAGGAAAGCATATCAAAACGTCGCCTTCACTATCCTATCTACCTGCGACTCCACTTTCAAGGATCTATGAATCTCCATTCCAAGCTCTTTTTATTCAGCAACACTCCCTAGGACCTTACCATTAAGTGTATAAGTCCTGCTAAGATTTGCTTTCCCAAAATGCAGCACTTTGCATTTATCTAAATTAAACTCCCATCTGCCACTTCTCAGCCCATTGGCCCATGTGGTCCAGATCCTGTTGTAATCTGAAGTAACCTCCTTCGCTGTCCAGTACACCTCCAAATTTGGTGTCATCAGCAAACTTACTAACTATATCGCTTATGCTCACATCCAAATCATTTACATAAATGACGAAAAGTAGTGGACCCAACACCGATCCTTGTGGCACTCCACTGGTCCCAGACTCCAGTCTGAAAAACAACCCTCCACCACCACCCTCTGTCTTCTACTCTTGAGCCAGTTCTGTATTCACATGGCTAGTTCTCCCTGTATTCCATGAGGATGTAACTCTGAAGATGTATGAGGGAGATCCAGTAGATGTAGTGTACCTGGACTTTCAGAAAGCTTTTGATAAAGTCCCACATAGGAGGTTAGTGAGCAAAATTAGGGCGCATGGTATTGGGGGCAAAGTACTAACTTGGATTGAAAGTTGGTTGGCTGATAGGAAACAAAGAGTAGTGATAAATGGCTCCATTTCGGAATGGCAGGCAGTGACCAGTGGGGTACCGCAGGGATCAGTACTGGGACCGCAGCTTTTCACAATATATGTTAATGATATAGAAGATAGTATTAGTAATAACATTAGCAATTTTGCTGATGATACTAAGCTGGGTGGAAGGGTGAAATGTGATGAGGATGTTAGGAGATTACAGGGTGACCTGGACAAGTTAGGTGAATGGTCAGATGCATGGCAGATGCAATTTAATGTGGACAAATGTATGGTTATCCACTTTGGTGGCACAACAGGAAGGCAGATTACTACCTAAATGAAATCAATTTAGGTAAAGGGGCAGTACAGAGAGATCTAGGTGTTCTTGTATACCAGTCAATGAAGGTAAGCATGCAGGTACAGCAGGTAGTGAAGAAGGCTAATAACATGCTGGCCTAGTGCAGTGTAGGTTCACGAGGTCAATTCCTGGAATGGTGGGACTACCTTACGCTGAAAGACTGGAGCGATTGGGCTTGTATACCCTTGAGTTTAGGAGACTGAGAGGGGATATGATTGAGAGTTGTAAGACTATTAAAGGATTGGACACTCTGGAGGCAGGAAACATGTTTCTGCTGATGGGTGAGTGCCGAACCAGAGGACACAGCTTAAAAATATGGGGTAGACCATTTAGGACAGAGATGAGGAGAAACCTCTTCACCCAGAGAGTGGTGGCTGTGTGGAATGCTCTGCCCCAGAGGGCAGTGGAGGACCACTCTGGATTCATTTAAGAAAGAGTTGGATATTGCTCTCAAGGATTGTGGAATCAAGGGTTATGGAGATAAGGCAGGAACAGGATACTGATTAAGGATGATCAGCCATGATCATATTGAATGGTGGTGCAGGTTCGAAGGGCAGAATAGCTTACTCCTGCGCCTATTGTCTATGTAACCTTGCTAACCAGTCTCCCATGGGGAACCTTACTGAAGTCCATATAGATCACATCTACCTCTCTGCCCTCATCAATCCTCTTTGGTACTTCTTCAAAGTTTGTGAGACATGATTTCCCACGCACAAAACCATGTTGACTATCCCTAATCAGTCCTTGCCTTTCCAAATACATGTACATCCTGTCCCTCAGGATTCCCTCCAACATCTTGCCCACCACCGACGTCAGGCTCACTGGTCTATAGTTCCCTGGCTTGTCCTTACCACCTTTCCTAAACAGTGGCACCACATTAGCCAACCTCCAGTCTTCCGGCACCTCACCTGTGACTGTCGATGATACAACTATCTCAGCACCATTACAAATACAAATAAATTACCTTATTCAGGAGTTTGCAAGCTTTAATAGACTGTACATTTCAGTAGAAGACCGCATTCAATTAAAATACAAAATTTCCATTGAATATCAGGTGTTCAAACATTCAGATGTGATTGCAACTATGCAACTTTGAGAAATCTAGTTTTCTTAAAATATGCCATGACACAACATTGGAAAGTGAGACAAAACCTGAGAATTCTTTGAGTAAAGAAGGGAATCATAAAACTGCCATTTTACCTTTAAACTGGGATTCATTGATTTTCTCAGTTACTTGTACAAAACCCAATAAAGACACAGAAGTAACTGTACAAATTGTCGTTGTTGTATATTCATACATTTAGTGTAATGAAAGCTTAATCTTTTTTAAATTAGCAAAACTGTTCATTTTACAATAGGTACAAGTTGTGCACCTTTAACTGTACAAAATAATGCGGTGATGGTGTATCACTTCTTTAAAACAATTTTTTGTTTGGTTGTGTTGATCAAGCCAGATGTTGTGAATTTTTTGTCACAACCAACTGTTGACATCATCCCTTCAATAGATAATACTAAGGAAGTCAGCAACAAAATATAAAAAACATACAGAATGTAAACATACAGAATGGGTGGACTAATGGCAAATGAATTTCAATACATGTGTGAATGAGGGTAAATCACATCGGTAGGAGGAGTAGGAGACCACAAAATAAAAGTCTAATTGAGTTGAAAGTGCAAAGGGATCTCAGAACGCATTCACAAAACATTAAAAGTAGCAATGCAGGTTAGCAAGTCTATAAAAATGCTCCAAAAATGCACTGGCATTCCTTTCTATGTTAAACTTGTATTGGGTATTGTGAACAGTTCCTTTATAAATATTACAACAAGGATATAAAGTTGCAAAAAATAAGGACAAATATGTTCTCATAACTGAATTTATAGCCATGACAAGCAAAAGGTTCTTTATTTTCCGCGAGAGAAGAGAAAGCTCGTCTAATAGCTTTAATTTCATAATGGATAAGTACATGCAGAGAGAATGGTTCCACTTGTGGAGATGTCCAAAGCCAGGGCCAAAAAGTGTAAAATAAGAAATGAATGCTGTAAAGAATTCTGCAAAAACCTCTTTGCATTAAGAGTTATTAGAATCTGAATGTGAGTTTGTTTGCTGAGCTGGAAGGTTTGTTTTCAGATGTTTCATCTCCTTATTATGTAACATCATCAGTGAGCCTCTGGTGAAGCACTGGTGGTATGGCCCGGTTTTTATTTATGTGTTTAGGTTTCCTGTGGTGATGTGATTTCCTGATTCTTTTTTCTCAGGGGATGATAAATGGGGTCCAAGTCAATGTGTTTGTTGATTGAGTTCCGGTTGGAATGTCATGCATCTAGGAATTCTCGTGCGTGTCTCTGTTTGGCCTGTCCTAAAATGAATGTGTTGTTCCAGTCGAAGTGGTGTCCTTCCTTATCTGAATGTAAAGATACTAGTGAGAGTGAGTCATGTCTTTTTCTGGCTAGTTGAGTTCAGTGGGTTTACATGGAAGTAAGGTATGTACATGAGGGAGAAAGGAACAGAAAGATGAGTTGATTGGATTAGATACAGTGCAGTGGGAGGAAGCTTGTGTGGAGCAAAAGTACCAATATAGACCACTCCATCTGAATATCCTGTTTTGTACTGTTTACGTAATTGCTATATTACTCCATAAACCCCTCTCATTCTGGAATAAATTGTTTAAAATTCCTCCCCATCCCATCAGGCAAATATCATGAATTGCATTACAGGTTGGGCATCCATGATCTGTATGTCCGAGAACTGAAAAGACATTTCTCTCAGACGTCTTTTCAGAAGCAGACTCTGTGGACACATTGAATTCTGACCCTTTGGAAAAAGCTTTACTTGGCTTGAACAGACTAAAAAGTGAAGCTTTCCTGATCTGTAACAGCCTAATTTGTTGTTTAATAGTGGGAGCAATACAGATGAGACCCTGATTGTACTGGGAGCACATTTGATTCTGTCAGAGCGTTGAGAGTTCAAGTTCCATGGCAGGACCAGAATGGTTTATTTGGGCTAATGATCCTTTGTATTAGTGGTGCAAATTCTGTTCCTCAGCCCCAAGAAGCTGCTGTGGGAAGACTTAGAGTTGTTGTTCTGTGAGGAATAAGATCAGGTTTGCTGAAGGACTTTTATCTCACCCTGTCTTCTAGGGTATTAGGCATATGGGAAGGATTTTCTGTTTCTGAACTAGAGCAATTCTGATATCTGTCACTTAAGTAAAGCACTGCTCACTATACTTTTATTCTCTCTTTGTTACTGAGCAAGTATTTTTGTTGAGGATTAGTTTTCCGCAACCCATGAATTAATCCTTATGGAACATTCCCAGCTCAGTACATTTCAGCCTGTGTGAAAAGTCAAGCGAGTTAGTGGAGTGCATTTTATATTCCATCCTATATAGTATATGACTATCATAGCGTGATCAGTTTAGTTGCTTATCCTTGTTTGGAAGGAATTTGCTAGGGTTGCTTCCTGAGAGCTGCTGATATTTTTGCTGAAAAGCATGTTTAGCATATTAAGAGTGCGTTAGAAGGACATTCCAGATTTCAGATTGTACCAGAGCTTAATGAGCTCCTTGTGACGGATATGTATTTGCTTATATGTTAAAAACACCCTTGTATGCGATAGCGCAATTGCTGATGTTGCACAGATTTTCTTTTTGCTATTTCACTAGTTTTCTTTTGAGAGACATTTTTCTCAAAGGGCAATACCTTACTTAAAAGGATGCTGCTCGTCAAGGCTTGGTTGTTATTTTGAGATCATCCTTTCCTTTAATGCCATATGTATAGTTGATGAAATTATGCATCATATGGAAATGATACATAAATGTTTGAGTGAGAACAAACTTGTTTTAAACATGTCTCCATGTTATATAGTTTTCTATATGTAACATGTTTTAGGATAATCACACCTTGTTAATTCATTGCAAATAGCTCAGGTGCCATCCTAGGTTAAGGGGATGGGACAAGTGATGTATACAGCAGTGGATTATTTTTTGCAAGTTTTCAGAAAGACTCAATTACGTGTTGATTGATTCACTGATCAGTTCATATGTTGGGTTACGTATTGTTGCAGTCTATGTCTGCTTTCTTTAGCAATAGTTAAAACACTACAAAAGACAGACGTATACTTTTTTTTAGATTACTTACAGTGTGGAAACAGGCCCTTTGGCCCAACAGGTCCACACTAACCCGCCGAAGCGCAACCCACCCAAACCCATCCCCCTACATTTTACCCCTTCACCTAACACTATGGGCAAGTTAGCATGGCCAATTCACCTCACCTGCACATTTTTGGACTGTGGGAGGAAACCGGAGCACCCGGAGGAAACCCACGCAGACACTGGGAGAATGTGCAAACTCCACACAGACAGTCGCCTGAGGCGGGAATTGAACCTGCGTCTCTGGCACTCTTCATGACTTCAGAATGTTCCGGACATTTTACAACCGATAAAATACTTTTGGATTGTAATCCCTGGTGTAAAGTAGAAAACCTATTGGCCATTTTGCAGACAGCAAGCTTTCATAAATAGCAATGCGTTTGTTTTGCATGGTGTAGATGGAGGGATAAATATGGGTGTAGGTAATAGGGAGATCTCCAATGTTATTTGAAATTGTGTCATGGAATCTTGACAACTACCTGAGAGAGTAGATAGGGCCTTGTTTGACATCAGATCTCTCATCTGAAAAACAAAACACCTTGGTACTGCATTGGTGCATCAACCTAAATTACGTCTTCAAGTATATGGAGAGGAAGATGAACGCATTGATGACAATGTATGAGAACAATTCTCTGAGCCACGGCTGAAATTCAAAGTGCTTCATTGTAGAATGCTTGGTAGGCATGATAGGTATTATGAAACCAAACATATTTCCTAATATTTGAGAAAAGTTCATTCATTTAGCAAAGTTATTCAGAATGTGGAACGTAGATCTGAAAATATTAAACTGAAAACCCAAGAGACAGCCTGATTTAAAAACATTACTGCACAGGCAATAAATTGTTTGAAACAAACAGAATGCTGGAGAAAATAAGTCCGACAGCATCCATGGAGATAGAAACAGAGTTTCGAGTTTGGTATGATGTTCTGGTAACATTAACTTGGTTTCTCTCCACAGATGCTACCAGATCTTTCAAGATTCTTCAGTATTCACTGTTTGTTTCATATTTACAGCATCTTCAGTATGTTGCGTTTATTCATGAGTTATTAGGCTTTCAGTAAATCATGACAAGATGAAAGTCTTTTAGATGATTTAATCCTACCCTTTTAAGAATATAAACTGTATTGCACTTCCCATTATTCACCGGAATGAGTGGACAGGATCTCTGCATGATGTCTTTGTTATTTTAAACATGGTATCTAACAAAGGGTTAAGAAATTCAACAACTTTTGTTCTTGTCCCTGAGAAAATATTAGGAAGGATCAAATTTTTTTAATGTCCATCAAACAACTGTATTGCAGTTAGCAAAACAATTTCCAAAAACAGTACTTTGAAGGTTAAAGCATCTATAAGAGAAAGTCGTGACATTCTGAACCAAAGTAAAAAGCTGACATGTGCCCAACAGCACAAAACAGTCAGTTACATCACATTACCTGGCAGTAGATCCTGTTCACATGTCATACTGATGATTGATGTAGATGTTAGAGATTTAGGGACTGCAGTTCTGAAGATGAGGCCGAGGTGAACATTTCTTCTATGCGTTTTATACAATGAATTTGTAATCCTGTATATTATAGATTAGGGAAGGCATCACCTCTCATTGATGGAAGAATGAAGCGAGCTATATCTTCCATTTTATCTATCTTTAGCATAATGATGGAAGAGTATTCAATATTGACAGTGCAATGAGGTATACCATCCAGTATTGGTCTGTCATGAAGATGAGGGAGGAAGGAGTGATTGAAGACATCCCCTAAGTCAGATAAAAGCAGATCTCTGAATAAATGATAAAGGATAATAATGCATCAGAGAATGCAACTATTAAAACAGTCAGGGCTGTCTCCATTAACCAGAACGTTAGCTTGGCTCTGTTGATAGCACCTTTGCTTTCAGATCAGATGGTTGTGGGTTTTGGTCCTTCTTCCAGGTCACCGCAAATAGTGCATGTTGAAATTTAAGTACACCATTGAGGAGTGCTGTGTGGACAAAAATTCCATCCTTAAAATAATGAAGGAAATTTGCAAGATGGATATGGAAATGACTGATCCCAGGTGGGGAAATGTAAACCGTGATATATTAACTTAGAATTCAGGTTAAAATTATTTTGAGAAATCTTCGCACTGCTTTGAGGTGTGAATATCCTGCTCTAGATTATCACAGAGTCAATTCAAGTGACTGGAGAAAAAGCCAGATCATTACAAAGGAAGTAAGGATACGAAAGAATGTCTATGCTTAAGAAAAATGGCAAGTTAACATGATATAACCAAAGGCATTATAAACCTTTCAGTTCAGACGTACAGTCTGGGTTTTACACTGAGTCACCTGAGAATAAAAGCAAGTAACCTCTCTCATTATCCAGTGTACTAGTTTGGGCATCCTTCTGTCGCAGAAAGTACTCAAAATTTTGTTATATCTTTGATATATTCCCAGTGTCTGCAAATGACACCTTCTTCAGTTCTGGAGAGTGCCGAAATTTAGCAATCCAGTTCCACCTGGAGTGTGGCTATGCTTTGCTATATTACTACGAATACAAGAAGGCCAAGGAGAATTTCGACAGAGCCCAGAAAATGGCAAAGTTGTCTACTGCCATGACAGGTATGTCAGACTCGCATCATACTTTTCAGTATTTTTATTTCTTTCCCAGGCTTTAGCTAATATAATGTAGAGACTGAAATCTAGCCAAGACAGCTTTTTAAAAAAAATGTATATTTTAAAAAATCTCTGAAAATAACTAGCTGGCTTCTTTGAGAATTTCATTTGTTGTTAAACATTTTAAAAGTAGGAAGCTGTAAAATTTTCACTACATTGAATCTGTTAGAGGTTAAAATGGCAAGATCATATACTTGAATAATGTAGTAACCATTGGCATTGGTCTCACTACACTACAGTAAGGTCTTTCCACTGACAGTCACTATCCATGTCTCTTGTCCACTGAGAAACGATGTCAGACTCCACTGCTATGCCCCAGTAACATATCCAGTATTGTCTGCACCATGCAGATGAAGAATGTCAGTATAACTGCATTGTTCAATTTTTGTGTTCTCCTCTTCATCTTGCAATTGTTTTCAAGGATCCTTTCTAGTGGAAATGAACTGCAGGTGCTAGAGGTTAAAATTTAGTTAGCTCATCCTCTGCTGATTACGGAGTGATTTCATCTTAATGCTCACACTAGATTTAATGAAGGCGTAAGATTGGCATGGATAGAAAATTGGCTAGCAAGCAGGAAATTGTAGGCATAAATAGCTGTTGTTCTGGGTGGTAAGATATAACAAATGGTGTGCCACAGGGGTGAGTATGTTTGCCTCAACCTTTTGCAATTTATATAAATGACGTGGATAAAGTGACGGAAGGTGTGGTTTCTAAATTTGCTGATGCCACAGGTTAGGTAGGAAAGTGAGTTGTATCTTCATAACGAAAGAGGGTGTTAATTCGAGTCGATAATTTTCTGGCAAATGGGGTTTAATGTGGGAAAATGTGCAATTTTCCATTTTGGCAAGAAGAATAAAAACATTTATCTAAATGATGAGAGAATGCAGAGCTCTGAGATGCAGATAGATCTGGGTAACTTTGTGTATGAATTGCAAAAATTAGTATATAGGGACTGCAGGTAATTGAGAAAGTTATGATGTTTCATTTATTGCAAGGACAATTAAAGAGTTCGGGAAGTTGCACTTCAGTTATATAGGGCACTGGTGAGACCACATTTTGAGTACATTAACAATATTGGTCATCTCCATTAAGAAAATATGTGTAAATGAATGAGAAGCAGTTTACAGAAGGTTTATGAGAAGTGTAGCTGGAATGGTGGCTTACCTTTTACAGAAAGGTGAAGTGAGGCTCGGCTTGTATTAGCTGGAGTTTAGAAGAATAAGAAGTGATTTGATTGATGTATTTAAGATGCAGAGGGATGTTGAGAGATTGCATTTGGAAAGGGCATTTCCTCTTGGAGAATGTAGAGCTTGGAGTCACTGTTTAAAAACAAAGGGTCACCGATTTAAGGAAGATGAGGGAGTTTTGTTTTAAACACAGAGTTGTGAGATTTTGAAACTCTTCTTCAAAAATGGTGGAAGAAGAGTCCTTGAATATTTTGAAGTCAGAGGTAGAATCGATTTTTGACAAGCAAGAGGGTGAACAGTTATGGGGTATAGGCAAGATGGTGGAGTAATCAGATCAGCCCAGATTTTATTAAATGCAGCAGCAGGCTCAAAGGCCTACCACCGTGCCTATGTACATTTTAGGTGGCACAGATATGATGGCCCAAATGGCCACTTAGTGTGTCCTAAATTTCTATTAGAATGACAGGAAGAGATTGAGAAAGGGCCTGGAAAAATCACATGGCCCAGGAATCTCCTTAAGTGTGCTAAGATTGCAAATAGCCCCAGTATTTGCTTTGGAGATGGGATCAGCGGTAAAAATTACTCTTGTATCTCCAGAAGTCTCGGGAAATTAATCTCGTTGCATTTCAAAAGCAAAAGTCACACTACAACCAGATGCCAATGACGCTGAGCTGAGTTTAAGGTTTTGAGCCTTGAAGTCTGAAGTATTAGATTTTAATTTGTTCACTGGGTGTGGAGTGTGCTCGGCCAGCCTTTTATGTCCATCCCTAGTTACTCTTGAGAAGGTCACATTGAGCGGCTTTCTTGAACTGCTGCTGGCCATATGGTGTAGTAACGCCGCAGTGCTGTTAAAGGAAGCTCCAAACTTTTGACCCAGCAGCAGTGAAGGGATGTTGATATAATTCCATGTCAGGATAGTGAGTGACTTGAAGGCGAACTTTCAGATATTGGTGTTCCCCTATTTCTGCTGCCCCTGTTCTTCTGGGTGGTGGGGTTTATAGGTTAATAAGATTCTGTTGAAGGGACCTTAGTTGAGAAGATTGGTATTTTAATGTAGAGAACCTTTGCTTTGCTTATTTGATTGTCACAAGATTGATTTTTAAAATAATGGAGTAATGAACATGTCTATGATGTGTATATCCTTCAAAGCAACTGAGAAAATTGAAATCATACAGTTTTATTCTTGATTTTCTTGAATAATTTTGTATCCTGTTTCATTTTCAGTGAGTGAAGTTAAGTTTTTCACCTACTCTCCACTCCCCATCCCTTACCACTTCCTTCATAATGTAAATGCGATTTGCATTTCTTTAAGGTGCTTTGGGGAAGCGGACGCGATTCCAAGAAGACTATTTAGCTCAGCTTATCTTGGATGTCCAGCGGGAAGATGATGCCCTCCATCAAACAGATCTCCTGCTAGCACCAACGCCCTTGGAAAATCTTCCCAAGGTAGCTCTCATGCAACTGTACTTAAAGTTTGACTGGTTCTTCAACTTGTTGCTATGACTTATAATTAACTGAGAATCATGTCTAGCTTAAAGTTGGTAATTATAAACATTGATCTCAGTGTCAAAGCCCTGTTTTCACATGGGAAGGGTGAAAGCTAACATGGGTAGCCACTTGAAAATTAGAACCACCTTCCGCATTGTCTGTTCCTTTTATTTAAATTTGTTTTTGGGATGCGAGTGTTGATGGCAAAACTAGCATTTAATGCTCATCCTTAAGGCAGATGATGAACTGACTTTCCGAATAACTACAGTCCGTTTGATGTAGGTACCTACAACCACAATGTTTTTTCTGCAGTAATTTGATACAACCAAGTAGCTCGCCTTGCTATATCAAAGGGTGGTTAAAAGTCAATGATATTGCTGACAATCTGCAGTCATGTATAAGCTAGATCAGATAAAGATGAAAGATGGGTTGGCATGGTGGCTCAGTGGTTAGCACTGCTGCCTCACAGCGCTGGGAATGCAGGTTCAATTCCATCCTCTGGCGACTGTCTGTGTGGCGTTTATCAATTCTTCCTGTGTCTGCGTGGATTTCCTCTGGATGCTCTGGTTTCCTCCCACAGTCAGAGATATGCAGGTTAGATGGGTTGGCCATGCTAAAGCACCCTTAGTATCAGGGGATATCTAAGTTATGTGGATTAACATAGGAAATGCAGAGTTACAGGGATAGGATAGGGGATTGATTCTGGTTGAGCTGATCTTCAGAGGGTCTGTGTGGAATTGATGTGCCGAATGGCCTGCTTCTACACTGTAAGGATTCTTGGATTCTATGATCCTGCCCTGAAGAATGTTAGAACTTTTTTTTTTACTATTCTTGGTAGTTTATGATCATCACTTAATGAGACGAACTCTTTATTCCAGATTTATCGATTAACTGAATTTAAATTCCCTTGACTGCTGTGGTCTGATTTGGAATCTTCTATCAGACTTTTGGTCCAGGCCTCTGGATTACTGGTTCAGACCTGTGGATTACTAGTCCAGTAACATTGCCACTATGCTTTCTGCCAAATCTGGTCACTGGGCTCTGTATGTGTTCTGAGGACAAGACCATCATATGGAAGAAGACAAGGAGCTGAATAAGTTGTATTTGATGCAGTTGATTATTGTGAGGGCCTTGCAACTGCATTTCTATAATGATTTTAATGTAGCAAAATGACCTGAGACACTTCACAGGAGTGTAATTAGAAAAGAATTGACACCAAGTCAAAGAAGGGGAAATTAAGGTAAACAATTAAAAACTGGGTCAGTGAAGTAGTTGCATATCCTTAATTGATTTGGAGAAGGTGGTAGTGAGCTGCGTTCTTGAACTTCTACATTCCATGATGGCATTTTCTGGTCCTGATTGGATAGATAAAAGTGGAATCATCTGAGGCAGTCCTATCTAACTGGAAATAGAAGGGCCACGTGAAGAGAATGGTGTTGACGACATGTGAAAGACTGGCGGGTCGAATCACATAAATAGCGGCATATGGTCACAGTCACAGAGGGTATTATTTGTGATTTTGGTCAGAGCTACTTCATGCTGTGGCATGGACAGAAGTCCAACTTGGGGTGTTAGAAAGGATGGCTGTAGATTCAGGAAGCAACAACACTTGCTAGGAGTTTGGAGAGGCAAGAGAGGCTGATAGTGGGCCTAAAGTTTTCAAGGAGAGAGGGGTCAAGGGCAGCGTCTTTATAAGGTTAATAATGGTAGATTTGATAGGGCTGAGGGTATTAGGAGAGAAAACTATTCTCAATCCATGGACTAGAATCAGGGTGATACAGTAGGTAATACATAAGGATTGGGGAACTAGTCTAAAATGGCATATTTTGACATAATAATTATATAAATTAAGCATTTTTTGTGCCCAATTCCTCCGCTTGTTGTGTTTGTCCAGAAGAAAATTAGCAGTGGTTTCCCTGTGCAGAACTCTGGTTAAGATAGCTGTCTGGTTCTAATTCTATAACTAAATCCTGATTTATACTCATACATGTTTTCCAGTGGATTGCCATCTCCTGTTCAGTTTTACAAATTACTGTTGTAACCTGAAGGATTTGGCAACTATGTCCCATGATTTTTTTAAAATATCTACCTGTCTGATCCTTGCTGGGCAGTGAGGGTTAAAATTATCCTGAGACTCTTTTAAATATTCGCATTTGTTATTTTTTCACTGGAGCCCTTGAAACTTTACAAAGCAGCTGGAAGGTTCCAGTCAATTTTACAGATGTGTTCTATAGTCATTGTGGAACACTTCTGTGTAATGCATCGCAAATTTCCTGACAGCCCCCCCTCCCCTCAAGAACTTTTGGAGTTTGAGAGAAGTGCATTGCATTTACCAACATTGTGTTGGTAAACCTATTCCTTTCTCCTCCATGAAGATGCTTCAGGAAGCAACTTATGGGAACTTGTTTTGCATGACTAAAAGTTATCACTGCATTGTTGACAAGTAGCAAAATTCAATCCATGCCATGTTAGGTGTTTGCTAAAGAGCTGTCCATTTTGAGACCCCTCGGCTGGAGAATTGTAGGAATGCACAATGTTGCTGTGCCAAGCTGAACACAAAGCATGGACATATATCCTTACAGTTTGAGTTCCTGTTAGTCACCTAATTGTCTACAACTGTATCATTTGGAATAGTACAAATTAGCAACAGCATCCCTGAATGTTCTGGTTTTTTCCAGAATTCCTGTAGCATCCTAGCCTGTTCTAAGAACTTTAATTGTGGAAATAACTGAACATCTTTGCAAAAAAAAATTGTCTTATCTGTTGCTAGGCGATTAATGTTTATAAGTATGATACTAGTTACTGAGTAATGAGGGATGGTTAATCTTGATTAACTTCTTTGGTAATGGATTCAAAAAAAGTCTTTAAAGAATTGCTAAGTAAACCCAGAGCGCATACCTTTAATTTTGCTGGAGGTTGCTTCACATTGGAATCATGGCTCAGATTCAGTCAGGTGGAATTGACTTTGTGACATAGTGAATGTGTTTCCCCAGAGTTGCTGATAGTATAAGTTAACATAGACCTTCTAGTGAGTGGCCAACTACCTTATTAACAAATGACCTCCTGATAGATCTGCATACAGTGGGAGGTGGAGAAATGTTATTGATTGAAAGAAAACAATTGGTTTTGTGTTTCTACCACAATCACTCTTTAAATTGTTGGACATCAGGAGTTGATTGTACCCTATTGCCTTGCTTGATGTGTGATCACTGGAGAACAGCCAGTGACTATGCACCAGTTCTTGCTTTAAAAAACATTTATTCCATGTAATGTGTCTGGAATTTACGTTTAGAGACCCTCATTAAACAGAACACCATGGAAATGAATAGGAAGAGAAGTGGGACAAAAACACACCAAGGTAGATTTTACAGGGATCTGATTTTTACGTTACTGTACTTCAGACATATTTCTAATTTTATGGGGTTTTTTTCAAATCTTATTTTTGAAAAAGTCAAAAAGTTTTCAAGTGCTTCATAGCAGCAGTCTAGTAGGATATTTAGAAGGAAGGTTAACTCCTGATTGATAAATACAAAGCTATAATCAATATTCACAGTTATAAACAATTTTTTTTTGTGCTAATGTATTTGGTAGTATTGAACAAGAAAGAGAAGCAAATGTGATCAAGTCCGGTGTGAAGTTAAAATATTCCTTTCCATGGATGTACAAAAACCTCTCCGATCTATTGAAAATTACCATGGAATTGGGGAAGAAGGCAAACCAGCACAACTTAGATTTACATAGTACCTATAACCTAGAAAAATGTACCAAAGCGCTTAACAAGAAGAGTGTCAGTGCAAACTTTTTAACAGTGAGCCACAAAATTATCTCTATGGGCTGATCACAGGTTAGAGGCCTATGTTTTAGAACAGGAGGGTAAAGAGGCAGAGAAGTTTAAACAAAGTTCTCCAATGCCAAGGCAGCTCAATGAACAGTAGCCATTAAAATTGGCGATGTGCACTAAGGCAGAATTGGAGAAACACAAATCATGAAGGCTGCTTGGCCTGGAAGAACTTAGTGATAGGTGCAAGGACATGGAGAATAGATTTGCAAGCTAAGATTGGATTTTAAACTTGAGCTCTTGTGAGATCGGGTTCGAATCCGGGTCAGCATGCAAGGGGATGGTAGGTGAACATGAATCAGAGCAAGTTTTTGCATGAACTTGAGGTTATGTAGGATTGTAGACGAGAAGTCAGCCAGGAGAACATTGGAATATGCAAGCCTGAAGATATCAAAGACATAACTGTGGAGGATTTTGGTAGTGGTATGCTAGATTAGGCAAGCCTGAAGTAGAAAAATGCATCTAATAAAACTTGGGATAGAACGACCTTTGACCCATTTAGAACAGAAAGATCCCTGCTGTGATCCCTTTTTTGATGTCAGCAAGACCGTGGTTTGAAGCATATAGTTGATGCCGCCGCCTCAGAATTATGGAAGAGAATTCTAGACCAGTGTTCCCACATGGAGTTGTAGGCGGAGGTTTTCAGAGATTGCACGGCTGATGCAAAGGCTTGAGAAATAGGAGGGAGGGTAAATGCCCTCAAAATATTAGAGAATTTATAGGTGTTCAGTTACTTATGTATTCAGATGTTTGGGTTCCAGATGATGGTGCCAGAGCGAGCAGCAAAATTGCACAGTGCTGCAGGCATGTGTTTATAAGTTAGAGGGTGATCACTACCAGGGTCACAAGACCACACTACCCAAAGCATTTTTAACTACAAAGAATTCTCAGTTTTGTAAAGGTAGGTTATGAAGTGTCTATTATTAAGATAGAAGCGAATGAGCTTAAAGGGGATCAGGGAGGAATTTGCCAAGGGCTGCCATCAGGGTGGTCCTAACCTGAAGGTATTTAAATTACTGGTCGCTCAACCTCGGTACTGATGATTGTTGCATTAATTGGAAGCAAAAAAGTAACCTTGGCAGAGCATTCAGAGACTCTAAAAATACCTACTCCTTCTCTCCACAAAGGCTGCATTAGAGAAGCCAATGAAAAAGTTTCCTGATGATATCGACAGTCACGTTACACTTGCTGGTTATCTCGTTAGACTTACTGGGATTATGTAAAGCCCTCCAGATTTTGGATCTACCCTTATATTATTTACTGTCAAATTTGATATTTATGTTCCTATTAAGTGTCTTGGAATGTTTTATGATGTCAAATGTGTTACTTAAATGCTACTTTTTGTATCATAACTGTCTCCAGATGCTAAAATGTCACAGATGAATGCTACAAGTAAGGTACAACAAATAACATGGTGATGCAATTTCTTGCCAACAGAACCTTGAACTAAGTGATGACACTTTACTGAACTCGATTAAACTAGCAGACCCCAAGGAGCAGAATGTGCCAGACCTATGTGCAGAGGAGCTTGCTGTTATTCTTGCTATCTGGTGAGCATTTTCAGGCATGTAGATAGACCTATATATTTTGTGATAGTTTGTACAAGAAGGACGGATTGCATCTAAATTGGAAGGGGACTAATATACTGGCAGGGAAATTTGCTAGAACTGCTTGGGAGGATTTAAACTAGTAAGGTGAGGGGGTGGGACCCAGGGAGATAGTGAGGAAAGAGATCGATCTGAGACAGGTACAGCTGAGAACAGAAGTGAGTCAAACAGTCAGGGCAGGCAGGGACAAGG
>NC_057718.1:19793293-19825049 GCF_004010195.1 Chiloscyllium plagiosum | reverse complement strand
GGTGGAGGAGACTGGTACAATTGCAACATTTAAGAGGCATTTGGATGAGTATATGAATAGGAAGGGTTTGGAGGGATATGGGCCGGGTGCTGGCAGGTGGGACTAGATTGGGTTGGGATATCTGGTTGGCATGGACGGGTTGGACCGAAGGGTCTGTTTCCATGTTGTACATCTCTAGGACTGTATGACTCTATGTTATCCTCTCACTGTTCAACATTGATAGAAGGAACCAAGTCGAGTAAAACTTTTGAGTTTATCCATTTCTGTCAATATTATGAAATGTAAACCCAGGATCTCCCAAGACAATATAGAGTGAGCTAATCGTAACTCATTGGGCAATTGATGCATTTACTAAAATAAACGCAGGTTACTGAAGATGCTGGAGATCTAAAGTAACAATAGAGAGTGCTGGAGAAACAAAATTAATGTTTAAAGTCCAGTATAACTTTTCCTCAAAACCAAAGAAGTCATATTGGACTTTAAACATTAATTTTGTTTCTCTCTCCACAGATGTTCCCAAACTTGTTGGGTTTCTCCATTGCTTTCTAATTTTATTGATGGGATGACTAATTGGTTGGTGTTGATGTGAGGAATCAATGTGACAACTTAGTATCTTGGATTAACATTGGTGGGTATATGATCCACCAGATCAGGTACTCAGACCAGAAGACCACAGGTATAATACCAATACCTTAAGCCAAATTGGCCCAAAGCAGCTCATTGGCTTTCCTGCAACTGTTGGCAATATTCCTGGGTTAGCAAGCAAGAAAAGTAAATCAACCAGAGGTCTACTTCTTTGAATTATTAGTATGTATCGATTCCTGTTTTTCATGGCTCTCCATATGTCTTTGTTGGATGAAAGCAGGACCAAAATTGGAACAATGCTGTTAAATAACCTGACAGTACTTAGTGTGAAAGGTACCAAAAATTGAAAGCAAAACACAATATATTTTAGAAATACTGAAACACTGCACTACAAAGTGAAGTCAGGCCATTTATAATTTTTACAAAAAACGTGAAAGGTGTGAGCTTACAGTTTGAACAAAAGGTTTCACTGTAACCATGGGGATAAAGTATGTTTTGTGATAAATTCCTTTTTATTGTCTGCAATTTGTGTGGTTGGAGCCAATACTGAGCCAGCATTGTAACATGCAGAGGACCAAATCGTTCCAATTGCTACATTCATGCCTTACCACTGGTCATTGCATTTGGATTTGCCAAGCAATAAGGGCAGGACACATTGCAAGGTTTTCATTAAGTGACAGTGCTGGGTCACTAAAAAACAGTTGCAGAGTCACAGTCGGTTGATGAAGAAGGGCTAAGGCAGAGGTGGGCTGCATGCAAAGTATAATGTTGAGATGATTTAGGCCATTGACTCTTTGTAGTCAGAACTCAGGAAGAAATTCTGAGTCTTTAGGTGCATAATTAATTTGGAGCTTAGTGAGAGATGAAGAATAGTTGAATAACTGCAGTCAGAACTCAGGAAGAAATTCTAGGATTCTGTAGACACCTAACCTCTGGTATTCAGCATTAGGTGGAAAACTGTATTCTCAATGGGCTGGAGATGAACTATGATAGTGTAGTGTGGCTGGTGCGAGACCAGTGCCAATCTCGATAGACTGCAAGGGATTGCAGATGGTCACTACCCATGGAGCATGCCTAAGGTGTTAGGAACTGCAGGTTAAGATGGGGAGGCCTGGAGGAGTAAGCAGTGATCGGGAGTTACCAAGCACCTGATCTGACTTCCATGTCAGGAATAGACACCTCCTTCTATTTGTGTGAAAACTCCATGTATATGAAGCGATAATAGATCGTAACACAATGTACACACAGGAAACGGGCTTTGTGGCATTTACTAGCAAGAGTCTAATCATGCCATTCAAATCTTGTGTTGAAAATCAAACACTTCTTCTCAATGTCAGGAATCTTAATTTTTCTGATCTCAGCATTTTGGTCCAATTGACTCACTATTGTCCTTATCATTTAGGTGCTGCAAAAGTTTGGCCACTCTCTGTTCAACACTGGGAAATTTATATGGGTTTTAAAAAGTCTCCAGCTATTGGATAATTATGCAGAATGGTTCTGTCAGATGCTATGTGATTAAAGTTTTTCATCCTTTATATGTGTAGAGCCGCAGGAGATGGGGGCGATACTAAACGAGTATTTTGCATCAGTGTTTAATGTAGAAAAGGACATGGAACATATAGAATGTAGGGAAATAAATGGTGACATCTTGAAAAATATCCATATTACAGAGGCGGAAGTGCTGGATGTCTTGAAACGCATAACAACGGGTAAATCCTCAGGATCTGATCAGATGTATCCTAGAAGTTGGGAAGTGATTGCTGGGTCCTTGCTGAGATATTTGTATCATCAATAGTCATAGGTGAGGTGCCAGAAGACTGGAGGTTGGCTAATGTGGTGCCACTATTTAAGAAAAGTGGTAAGGACAAGCCAGTGAACTATAGACCAGTGAGGCTGATGTCAGTGGTGGGCAAGTTGTTGGAGGGAATCCTGAGGGACAGGATGTACATGTATTTGGAAAGGCAAGGGCTGATTAGGGATAGTCAGCATGGCTTTGTGCATGGAAAATCATGATTTTGAGTTTTTTGAAGAAGTAACAAAGAAGATTGATGAGGGCAGAGTGGTGGACGTGATCTATTTGGACTTCAATAAGGCGTTCAATAAGGTTCCCCATGGGAGACTGGTTAGCATGGTTAGATCTCATGGAATACAGGGAGAATTAGCCATTTGGATACAGATCTGGCTCAAAGGTAGAAGACAGAGGAGGGTTGGTTTTTAGACTGGAGGCCTGTGACCAGTGGAGTGCACAAAGATCGGTGCTGAGCCCACTACTTTTCATCATTTATATAAATGATTTGGATGTGAGCATAAGAGGTATAGTTAGTAAGTTTGCAGATGACACCAAAGTTGAAGGTGTATTGGACAGCGAAGAGGGTTACCTCAGATTATAATGGGATCTTGATCAGATGGGCTAATGGGCTGAAAAGTGGCAGTTGGAGTTCACTTTAGATAACTGCAAGGTGCTGCATTTTGGGAAAGCAAATCTTAGCATGACTTATACATTTAATGGTACCTTCTTGAAAGTAGAGTCACAGGTAGATAGATAGTGAAGAAAGTATTTGGTATGGTTTCCTTTATTGGTCATAGTATTGAGTGTAGGAATTGGGAGGTCATGTTGCAGCTGTACAGGACATTGGTTAGGCCACTTTTGGAATATTGCGTGCAATTCTGGTCTCCTTCCTATCCGAAAGATGTTGTAAAATGTGACAGAGTTCAGAAAAGATTTACAAGGATGTTGCCATGGTTGGAGAATTTGAGCTAGAGGGAGAGGTTGAATAGGCTAGGGCTGTTTTCCCTGGAGTTTTGGAGGCTGAGGGGTGACTCTTTCGAGGTTTATAAAATCATGAAGGTCTTGGATAGGATAAACATTTTCCCTGGGGTGGGGGAGTCCAGAACTAGAGGGCATAGGTTTAGGGTGAGAGGGAAAAAATATAAAAGAGACCAAAGGGGCAACTTTTTCACGCAGAGGGAGGTATGTGTATGGAATGAGCTTCCAAAAGAAGTGGTGGAGGCTAGTACAATTACAACATTTGAAAGGCATCTTGATGGGTATATGAATAGGAAGGGTTTGGAGGGATATGGGCCGGGTGCTGGCAAGTGGGACTAACTTATGTTGGGATATCTGGTTGGCATGGACGAGTTGGACCGAAGGGTTTGTTTCTGTCCTGTACATCTCAATGACTTCATATAATAATGTAGATATTGTTTTATAAGCTTGCAGAAATTCTATCTATCGGTAAACATCATCTGTGATGTTCGCTTGACATCTTGACTTTCACAGTGCAATATATTATCTCCAAATTATAATATCCTAAACAACTCGATGATTGGGTGGCATGGTGGCTTAGTAGTTAGCACTGCTGCCTCACAAGGCCAGGGACCCAGGTTCACTTCCACCCTTGGGTGACTGTCTATGGAGTTTGCACATTCTCCCCATGTTTGCATGGTTTCATTCAGGTACTCCATTTCCTCCCACAGTCCAAAGGTGTGCAGCTTAGGTGGATTGGCCATGGAAAATGCAGGGCTACAGGTTTAGGATAGGGAGTGCTCTTTGAGGGTTAGTGTGGACCGATGGACCGAATGGCCTGTTTCCACACTGATTCTGTGAACTATTTTCCTGACAGTCTAAAACAAACTGCATCTGGTCTACAATAAGAGAGGGCTTGCATATATGTGGTGCATTAGCAGGAACATTTCAAAGCGCTAAATACAATTAATTACTCTGGAATTATGCAATTCTTACATACAATCGCAGCAACTATTTCAATTGCAAAAGTATCCCCTAGATGATAATACATAAATGATCAGTTTATTTATTTCATTGGTCATGCAGTTTGAGTGAACGACCAGGCTATGAGGTGAATTGTCCTTTAATCAATGGGAATATTGCCTGAACCACCAGAACAGACAGACTGAATCTTACTTCAGCCGCGATGTGAACTGCACTGCTCCCTTAGAATGTTCAAATACATATCACTTTCAAATTCTGGAACAGTGCTTGAGTTCAGTTCTTCCAATTACCTGATATGGCTTGAGCCAAATTGACAAATATCGTGATCAGCAATAAACAAGTCAGAGTTTAGCTAGTGACCTTGTTTACTGTTTCTTCAGTTGATTTTTAATGTTATTGATGACCAAACAGATGGATAGCGATTTAGTGACTACTTTCTCATCACTGATTCTGCTGGTTTTGCCAAGATTTTAGTTACCAATTCTTTGGCTCATTGTGCTCATCTCATCTGATTATGCTGATATGACGTACTTGGTCTGTAATGCTATATTAAGGTATATGTTGACAATTTTATAAAAACATTGTGAAGTAAAGCAGTTTGGACATGATCCATCAGAACATGAGTGGCTTACTAGTCATTTCAGCTTGAAAATTCAGCACAATTCTGATCAGATCTTCACAAGCAGAATAAAGACAGGAGGTTGGCAGTATAATGTCAATCGCCTTTGCCATACTGCAATCCATCCTCTCAGTTTTTTATTATTAGCCATGCCTCCTTTCTTTTAATAAAAATTGAGAGCATGGCAGTGAAGATTTTTTTTATCTTAAACAAACACACGATCAACTTTGGGAACTACTATAATGCTTGTGCTTTTATAGTGATCTAATCTAATTCCAGAAGGTTTTGGCCATTTCTGTTGAGATTTTGCATATTACTACTAAGTTTGGTCAGTAAGGATAATTTTCTTCAGCTAAGATAAATCTAAGCATTATTTGTTGAACTATGAATTTTGTTTTCTCTTAGGTCAATGCATTCAGTAAAGAACATTAAGGTTTTATATTTATGAAAGTCTTCAGTCACAGTTTGTAATTTTATCTTGTACATTTCATTCTTGACGCATGCAGAGTATTTTTTTTCTTGACCGTACCTGAGCTCGAGCTTGAAGATTCTCTGTCTTGTGTTACAAGGGCAGTTGAAGAGGGAAGTTATGGCATGCACAGCTCATGGTTAATGATGTCATGTTTCCTCAAGGGGGATGAGGCTAATTCATCTGGCAGGTAGCAGATGTTTAGATAACCTTTCTGCCCTTTAGTTTTCCTTTCCAGTTGAGTTAATTGCCAGTCTTTGTAGACCATATGGACGGAACATGTGTTCTTAGTTCTGTTGGAAGCAAGTGTGATCATATACTGTCCAGATGGCCTTGACTTTAAGGTGACCTCAAAGCTGAGTTATGAAATGAGTAAGTTACCGCTGTGTAAGTTGCCATCTACATCATTAAGGAATTGTTAGTAATAAAGAAAGCAATTTACTGGGAATGCGATCTGTTCTTGATGGCGTATCAGTTTGGAAAAAAAAAATTTATTCCCCCCTTTACTTCTGTAAAGGTGGAGAATTCTTCCTGCAGTAAGGTTCCTTGTGTATCCACCTTCCAGTACCTGAGCCAAATGATCACGTGTGGAATTTTACAGTGGTATAATATGAATTTTTCCATCTGCATTTTTGCATCATCACAGTGTGTACCATATGCTTAATGTGTGTATATATCCTCCTGTTGCATTGTTCTATGGTCACCTTTTCAGTCAGGAAAATGTATTTTTTTTTAATGAGCAATATTGTCTTGACAGGCCATGTTCTCCACAATTCTCCTCATGTTTGTATTCTTTAAGGTATTGCTGTGCTATAATAATGAGGCAAGTATTATTTCTCCACTCCCCACCTTATTGCAGATCCAACCTTATAACTTGGCACCGCCGTCATGACCTGTTCTACCTGTCCATCTTCCTTCCCACTTATCCACTCCACCTTCTCTTCTGACCTATCACCTTTACCCCCACCTCCATCCACCTATTGCACTCTCAGCTACCGTCCCCCCAGCACCACCCCCCTCCTATTTATCTCTCCACCTAGGCTCCCAGCCTCATTCCTGATGAAGGGCTTTTGCCTGAAATGTCGATTCTCTTGCTGCTTGGATGCTGCCTGACCTACTGTGCTTTTCCAGCACCACACTCTCGACTCTAATCTCCAGCATCTGCAGTCCTCACTTACGCCTTACAAATTTCAGCCCCAGTTTTTCATAACTCTACATATAAGCTGCATTCTTAAGTTATCGCATTTTGCTTTCTTGGGAGAAAATGATTTTCATTTGCTCTTAGTTATCGAATATGGTGGAGCGTTTATAGAAATTAGGGGCCTGATGGATAAATAGCTCACATATTTCCCAGTGTCTCAACTTTTGAGTGCCTGCTCTCTCTACTTTTTATCCCTGTGCAGAATAGTTCCTTTTTCTTGCACATGACTTTCCTCTAATGTTGCAGTCAAAATATTGGGGCTACCCATTTGGGCAGTCGGAAAGATGAAAGGATGTTCCTCTGCCTAAGTATTGGTGCATTGCCAATCCATTGCTGTTCTTAAGTTATCAAATTATTTGTTGGAGTAACTGTTGCAATGAACGTTTATTCCAAAGCAGTGATTCAGTTGACAAAGGTAATCTCTGTCCAAGCTAAATAGAAAGTCTGATTTGATTTTTGAGCTGTTTTAACTAATCTGAGCTGAGGCAGTCATAAGGCACATGGCATTGCACTTAAGCATTTGGACTACGGAGAGGAACTAATCCAGGCCACTGCTTCTGATGACCATTCATTGCCTTTGGTTGTCTATGGTCATTGATGGAGAAGAGATTGGATTCACATCAGTGGAATTTCCTGAAGCTAAGAATTTCAGTTGGAGGAGGTACCATGAGGTATCACTCAGCTGAACACTCGACCATGTGGTATAACTGCATATGTCTTCAGGAGATAAGGAGGGATGAAAATTGACAAAAGTAAACTGAGCAATTTTTACCTCGGGTAGAAAGTTAATTTTGGGAGGGCTCCATTACTGACAGAAAGGAAATTGTGAAATATTAACTTCTTTAGCAATATACATTTTTATTGTCTTGCCATTAACGTTTTCCTCATGTAGTTTTTCCTGTAAATGATACCTTGCAAACTTGGATCTATTATATATACCTTATGGGGTTCATTGGTATCAGTCATTCACGTAAGTAGTCTGAGCATCATATTTTTACTTTGTTCCATTCACATGGAATGATAGCATAACCCTGGGGTGAAACAACAGTACCTCCTTGTGATTTGAACAGATTATTTATTAGTGCACTTTTTCAAACTCTGAAGGTGGATTGGGGGCCTCAGGAGACAATATCAAGTACAATTCATTGAGTATGTGAACATACAGAAGGAATTGTTAACGGATTCAGTTATTTATATCAATATAGTAACTAAACTTGCATTGTTACAAATATATTGACAGTGCTACCTGCCCCACTATTGTGGGTCATCTTGATTGGCTTTAAACAAAATAGGATATTTCTCAGAGCCTGGCTCCGTGTCTCTGACCCTCAATTTTTTAACTGTCTAATATGAACACACATGGACAGGGATTCAAGATTTTCCAGTGAATATGCATGGTGTGTTTTCTGTTGCTTAGACAGATCAACAAATTTGACTATAGTCTATGGGGTAACAATGTGATAGCTAGCTCATTATCAATGATTTTTCAGTTTAAACCCCCCACTTCTGCTGTTAAAAACATTATAAATAACCACTTCCAGTATAATGTCTCTCCCTGATGAAAATGCGAGTAGTAGGACATGGACAAAGTTTCAACGTGAGACTATGGAGAGATTTATAAACAATGACCAGGATTTTTAAATTCTCCTTTGCTGATCTTTCTGTTTTTGGTTTGCTTCACAAGGAACAATACTTTGTCTTTGAAAATGTCCTGCACAGAAGTTACCAATCTACATTTGGTTTCTCCGGTGTAGAGGAGATGACATTCTGAGAAGTGAATACAGTATATTAAATTGAAGCAGGTACATATAGATTGCTATTCCACTTGGAGTGTTTGAGGTCTTGGATGGGGGGAAGAGAATGTTGATCAATCTTTTTGATTGACAGCTACAGATTTTTGAGGGGTGAAAAGAAACAAATGTATAAAGTTTGGAGCTTGCACTTTTATTGAATCTCACGTTTGTCGTGCCTTGCTGAGTGAAACTGCAACACAATTTTCTCAAGAACTCTTCAGCTACTGGGAAAAGGAATTTGAGGAGCATCCTTGCAATAGTTTCCCTGTGGCAGACCACAAGGAGACTCAATTGTGATTATCTGAACTTGCTTTTGTATCCATCCTTGATTATATTCATGATCACTCAAAACCACTCCTGCTGGGTAGGATATGCTGTTTGTACACCTGACTCCTGAAATAACAATTCTATTTGGAACTCAATCACAGCAGAAGCCAGAAGAACCGTGAAAACCTTTGAGTGATGTCTGCAAAACATCCCAAAAGAGGTCTAACTGGCTCATAGAGACCTCAGACTTGTGACTGACCAAAATAGAGAAGGTTTATTCAGTCACACCCAACACACATGAGACAATTCACTGGGGACATGCAGAAATGAGGCTAAGATTATCACAGAGAGTGCACAAAGCTCCGATCCCTCAGCTGCCCATCGTAGTGCTAAGAGGGAAGGAAAAGAGTAAAAACAGAGGTGCATGAAATAGATCAGACACATGTAGTTGAATAGTCTGGTGGCTGTCATTGCCAGGTCCACATGAATAACAGCTACATGTGCCGAGGTATCACAGCATGACTAATATTTGCGAAAATGCATCCATTAAAGAGTCAGTAGTTTTGGCAGAGAAAAATTAGAGCGAAGAGAAGGATAGAAAAGGAAAAGCGAAAGGTTATAACTGGGATTTTGAAAAATATGGAAACAGAAAGCAGTTGCAGCCCAGATTTTAAACCAACAGAAAGTTAACTTTGTACTTGTAAGAAATTAATTTCCTAAAATTACTTTCTCCCCTCCATGATGCTTGTTGAATTGAAATAGTGAATATAATGAAGTCATTTTGTGCTTTTATTTTTGTAACTATTTGTAAAATGTTGATTTAATTTCCATGGAAACTTGAGCCCCCTCCTGCTTTCTGAACAGCCTACTTGAAGCTCTGGTGTCCTTTCAGGCTTTAATGAAATTCTCATTTCCTGCATCACTCTCATCAACTTGTCAGTTATTATAAGCATGCATAGAGAAAACATGTTGTTTAATAACAGGGACTTGAGGTGATGAAATGTTAAGAACAAGTTAATTCTACACTGTGAGAACCAATTCATAGATTAAATGCCATGACATCATGGTTTTCAGTATGAGACATATTGGTTGTGGGAGACAACCCTCCCACTGATCCTTAAAAAGGGATGAGTCAATTTTGTTTTATTGCATTTGGGTGAGGGAACAGAGAATGTGAAATCTCTGTGCTAACAAAATTTCAAACAAATCTTTGTTCTGTTTACTTAATTTTCAAAAGGGCAGTGTTGTTGCATTGGGCATTGTATTCTCAAGAAAGAATACTGCACTTATCTAAACAAGAAAGCTTTTTCAAGAGAATTGCATTTTGTGCAAGTAAACTTTGGGGTATTAGATTATTAGGAGAAAGTGAGGATTGTAGATGCTGGAGATCAGCGTTAAAAAAAGTGTGGCGCTGGAAAAGCACAGCAGGTCAGGCAGCATCCGAGGAGCAGGAAAATCAATGTTTGTAGCCCTTCCTCAGGAATGGGGCGCAGGGAAAGGGGCTGAGAGATAAATAGGAAAGGGATGGTGCTTGGGGGGGAGGTAGCTTGGGAAAGTGACAGGTAGATGCGGTTGGGGGACCTGATTGTGATAGGTCAGAGCGGAGGGTGGAGTGGATAGATAGGAAGGAAGATGGGCAGGTAGGACAGTTCAAGAGGGTGGTGCTGAGTTGGAGGGTTGGATCTGGGATGAGTTGGAGGGAGGGGAGATGAGGAATCTGGTGAAATCGACGTTGATGCTGTGTGGTTGGAGAGTCCCAAGGTGGAAGATGAGGCATTTTTCCTCCAGGTGTCGGGTGGCTAGAATTTGGTGGTGGAGGAGGCCCAGGACTTGCATGTCCTTGGTGGAGTGGGAGTGGGAGGGGGACTTGAAGTGGTCAGCTATAGAGCGGTGGGGTTGATTATTAGATTATTACCCTTGCCCTCTTGCTTAGTAAGAAATTTACAGTGATCAGCTCCTCAGCTGACCTTAAAGACAAGACTCATCAGTTAATTTTCCATTGGGATCAAAATGGACCTTATGTGGAGTGCAGGTCAAGTGGAAGGAGATTTGGATGTGATGCTTTAACATGAGCCAAACCAGAAGAGACAGTGGTATTCACATTTGTGTTGAAAATTTCCCCCTTCCTCCTCACCGTGCTCATTAAACACCATTAAACATTTTCCATCGGTTACTGACGCTGCTGTTTCATGTTGTATTGAATTTGTGGTAATGATGGCATTTGATTGATTTTACTGTGTGAATGTCATCACGCCCCACACTGAGTGCAGGAATGTGCGTTGCCTGCACCAAATAGACCCAGAGCTGAAATTTAAATTCCCATTTGTACCTTGAATGTCAATTGAACAAGTAAGTGTGTATCCTTCATCTGTGCTTCTCAGCCACGAATTTTCAAATTGTGCTTGCTTTTCTGAACAATAAAATTGGGTTCTGCTTTATTTTTCACATCACATCTGGATATTTGTAGATTAGAATTACATTAGAGCTTTTTTGGAAGGTTATAGATCTAATTGGATGTCTGATAGAGGATAATTCTATGTTCTTAACCCAAAGAATGTAGTGAAATCTGAGATTTATTCCCTGTGAGCCAAGTGTATGTAGACTTGTCAGCAAGTTATACTTTATACAACTCCATTGAAAAGAAGGAAAATTTTGAGGCTGTTTTCTTTGTACTAAGTTGTTTTTAATATTAAATGGTCTGTGGCAGTTAAGACTTTTCCCTAACATCTTTCTTATGTTTCCAGTTAGCCAACAGTTTCCAAGAGTCAGAGAAAGTGAGGACTGCAGATACTGGAGCTCAGAGTCGAGAGTGTAGTGCTAGAAAAGCACAGCAGGTCAGGCAGCATCCTCTGATGCTGCCTGACCTGCTGAGTTTTTCCAGCACTACAATCTCGACCCAGTTTCCAAGAGTCGACTGAGTTGTATGAACCAAACCTGCATTTTGTTTTTGTTTGGCAGGATACATGTTAGCATTGCCTCAGTCTAACAAACAACTCTGACTCAGTTATTGGAGAACTCGTGGGATGTATACCTGAGCTGTTTTGCAGCTCTTACACCATTTTCTACTTCAAAGAGCAAACCAGCAAACCTCTTCCCTTTGATTTGTTTTTGCATGTATCTCCTTTGGACCACATACACTTACAGAAGACGTTTGTGCTCCTCTGCAATCATCATGTTCCATTGGGCTGAATTGAGCGTTACTCTGCCAAATCTACATCCACCTCATTGTTCTTCGTGAAATAACAATCCATTGGGATGATCTGTAAGATGTAAAGTTAATGTTTACATTTAACATTCGTGGAATGTTTGGCAGGTGTTCTTGGCAGTTGATTGCTCCCTTTTAAAGGACCTACCACCATCATTTCAAGCCCTTCCAGTGAGCAGATATGACTGGTCTTTCTCTCTCTCATCCAGAATTCCTGAATCCTCTGGATGCATGTCTTTTATATGGGGAAGGTAACCTTATGACCATTGCCTGGTTTGAATAACTTGCAAGAATGCTTTGGTGTACAATGTTAAAAATCACACAACGCCAGGTTATAGTCCAACAGGTTTATTTAGAAGTACTAGCTTTCGGAGTGCTGCTGCTTCACCTGATGACACCCCATTCCAACATCGGCTTCTCAAATCATTAGTGTACAATAGTTGAGACTTGTTCAGAAGAAGGGAGGATGACTTCTGTAATTCAACACACTATTCATTGTTCCCCTGTTAATCTCTCACGTTGCAGCCACATGGACAATTTCAATACTTTTTTTTTAAAATTGGAATTTCGGCAATGTCTTGTACAAGGAAATTGATGTTTTCCTGTGTCTCGAATTGAAGTATGTCACCTTGCCAGATACTTCAGAGATTGCATCCATGGTATTTCAAAAATAAGTATTTCACAAAAATTTGGAATGAAATCTTGTAGGTTTTTTAAAAATCTGGTTTTGTAATTTGTTTCTAAGTTTGATGTGCTGTTGTCTCATCCCTGGCTTAAATCATTTGAAATAGATGTATAAGGATTCCACAACCCAGCCCAGACACTCTACCTCTTTTAGTTTCCCTTTAGTATAATGCTATGTTTGTCTCTGTTCTGTATCCTACCTGGCCCAAATCCCAAAGTGGCCAGAAAAATCAGGCAGCAGCTTTTACTTTGTTCTTCTAATTTTGTTTCCTCCTATCCTGAAAATGAGGGCTTTATTTTACAGTTGTGGTATGGAGGGTGAAACTGTCTATGTTTGTTGTCATTACTCCTCTGACACACTCTCAGATTTGTGGATTTCAAACATTAATAGTTAAATATGAAAATCCAAATGACTATCAATGCAGTTCTACACTTCTACACAGGATATGCTGTTAAAGTTCCTCTAGCCTGTTTTTAATTAGAAATGATTGAACTGACAAGAGCTGTGTTACACTGTAGTTTTTCTGTAACAAAATCCTTGAAAATATCAACACTTTATTTAATAGATATAACTGGGAGTTTCAATGGTGTGTTAAGTTCTCAGTAATTGTGAGCAACCTCTCTGGTCCTGAAAACTAATACCGATGGAATTTTAAGCTCCTCCATTATGAATTGACAACATGCTTTGTTTTTTTGGGGGGAGGGGCTGGTGGGGCCTGTGGGAGTTTCATTTTATTTTCAACCGTAACATTATATATGTCCCAATTTTCATTATACTTAATAAGTTGATATTATAAAGTGAAAGATAACAATGCTTGTGTCTGAGAATTCTTTAATATGATACCACTTATCTTGCTTAATGTATTTGCGGTTGCTTTGATGTTTGGGGATTCCTTTGATTCAGCACCAGATTCATATCAGTATTTCTAGGTTCAGTGCTGAGGGTTGGAACTTCACGGTTGACTCCAGTATCCAGGCTGATAATTTGTAATCAAGATTTTTAGAGAGAAACTGTTTAAATGAAATCTAACTTGCAGAGACCATGAAGTAGAAATTCAAGAGAATCCATCATTCTCTTAGAATAAAATGGAAAATTGACTAACTTAGCCACTAAGTCATCAGATGAAATCTTGTTGAGGCTATAATTGGCTCCTGTTCTCCCCCCCACCCCTGCACCCACTCCCAATGGTTCCTGAATTTTATGAATTTATAGAGAACAAAATCTCACGGACACAAGGCTTGGCTCAACCGCAAACCTTTTTAAATTAAAGTAAACCTAATGTTGTGATACAAAGCCTCTAACCTGGTCTAAGTGATTAGTTTGATTTAAATCCCTCCACAATTTAATCTAGGCTCCAACCAAAACACACAATCACCATGATTTATTAGAAATTAAAATTTACCAAGAAGCCAAAGGCAAAACCTCACAAGTGTCCTCAAATCTTGCATAATTCAGACCCAAACTCCCTGGGTTTGATTGTTGCCCTTAGATTGCTTTAATCTCTCAGCCCCAAAACCTCTCAGATTTGGCTCACAGAAAACTTAGTTGGTCTTTCTGGTGAGAACTGTAGGTCCACGATTCAAGTTGACCCTTCCTGACCCTCCTTATGACTGCAGGCCCCTCCTGACTAAGATCACTTGGATTTAGATGAAACACTTACAGTTGCCAACACAGCTGTTCTCCCCTAGCATTGAGTGGAGGTCTGGGTCAGACTGACTGCTATCAATTTGCTTCAATTTCAGTAATTCATATCAAAAATATCAAACGTTTTCCAATTGCTCAGGTTATCTGAGAGCTAATCCTCCTTGGTGTATTTCACACATGGTCCAGTCAAGAATGAGAATTGAAAAAATGCAGTCTTCTGCAATTGAAATAAAAGTTCAGAGTGGTTCTAAGCATCTCTCTTGTTGCTTGGAAATGACATTACAACAGCACCGAGATCCAGATGGATAAAGGTTTCAATTTATCCATTCCCCCCACTTACGTGGGAACTCATTGGGGTAAAATGCCTAGGTTTTATACAACTGTGTTTGATGATCAGTTTTTTGATTGCATTAGGCAATGTCAGGTAATGGCATTTTTCTGCGCCATTGACCTATGAAAGCGCTCAGACATTGTTGAATTCCTTATGTAGAGCCACTGTCTGAATGTAACCCTTATTTATTTGTCTTGGAGATTGTGTTTTACTTGCAGTTCTGTTCCCCTGGGATTTTAGATTCTTTCTTGTATTTTGTAAAGTCCATAAGGGGGTTTCCAATCCTATAAGGCCTCAAAGATTTTGCCTGCCTTTGATAGACCAACACAGTGTCTTTTCAGGAAGACCTGCTGAACTGGAAGCCAGTCAGGTCAACTTTTCCCCTGGAATCAAGGCCACCAGAGCAGAAGTCTGACCTACTGAGAGCTGGTTACCTCTGGCTCAACGGCACCACTGGGTAGACCATATACAAGCATAGAAAGTAGGAGCAGGAGCAGGCAGTCAGCCCCTTGAGCCTGCTGTCAGAAGGGCAGGCACGGAAATCCCTGGATCATGGACTGACCCAAGCCATGGGTGGTTTTCCTGCAGTGAAGCGATATAGGGTGGGCTAGCAGCAAAGTCAAGAGTAAGGCCCCTCTCAGAGGCACCCCATGACGTGCTGTCCCGTGACTAGTTGCTAAGTGCCTTTGATCCAGGATCCCCTCCAGACCACCCAAACAGAGGTAGCAATCTGGCTCCAAAGTGTTAGATGCGGGCAGCACATCTACCTAGGCTGGGTTAATACCAGCAAGGGTGAGATGAGGGTGAACAGGGGTGAAATTAGTCGTCATTAATTTACCACTTAAGGACGTTAATTCACAGGACAAGAGACGGGAAGGTAGTGAGATTTTGATTCACACCTATTTACATGCCCTTCCCGCTCCAGTCTTGTGATCAGTGAGTGGAAGATGCTACTGAGTGACCTTGATTCTGAATCAGTGTTTAGAGGGTTACTTGTCCATGATGCAGGCTGATCTTACCTTCCCTGCACATCCACTAACTTGAGTTGTTAGATAATGATTGGGAGAAATTTGCTAACTCTACACCTATTCCCTGCTATTGCTTTGCCTGATATGGGCAGTTTCACTACAGATTGTGCATCATTCGTGTCCATGTATTTTGGTGCTTCCCTTTGTGTGACATTTGGAGGGTGGTTCATATTGATACTGTTAAAGTGTACTATTATCTTTGTCCAATGAGCTGCAGCATTGGATAAGCATGTACCTTTCTTCCATGCATAACTGTACATTAATTGGATGCAGGATCACACCTTTAGCAAACAGCAAGTTAGCATTTTATTAAAAAAGACCCAAGTCTGCTGTCAGAGTTATTTTTTGACAAGTAAAAACAGCTGGTGACAAAAGAATTGTTGAAATTAATTTTTAATTTTGTGCAAAAGTTTATGTACCATAATACTTTCCCATTGTATGGGATAATTATCGTAATTGGTAAAATATGACGTTATCTCACCACAGAATAATTATACACATGTTAAGTTGCTATTGACTGAGCAATCCACATGTATTGTGTTTTTTTGTCATTTCCTTCACTTTTTTTGCATTTCCTGTAACTTTGCATTTTTAAGTTGGCATGTTAGAATGCAGGCTGCAGATAACTTCATATCTCATTTTCAAAATATTTGACTATGCTGTAGCTCTTATGTAAGGGACAGTTAGTTATATTTCAAAATTAACTTGGATTTATTGATGCCCAGAGACAGTTAAACAGAGTTCACTTTAATCTGTGATTCATATTTCATTGTCAGTGCCAAATGCCATAAATACACTAAGTACTATTTCAATCTGTCGAGATGCATAGTATTTCTGGAATATCTCTTTTCCCGGCTTGTGCAAGGTTTGATTTGTAGGTCTCAATGTGTGGAATCTATCAATGGTTGTATTACAGGCCTTTCATATACATCCCAGTAGATGTTTTCAGCCTTCAGCAATTGCACCAGTTGTTGACCATCAGTAAGAACAATTTCTCTGTGATCATCTTCAATTTTTGTATGTTGTCTTGAATGGCAATGTTTTAATATGTCTCTATGATTTCAAATTGAAGTTTCCAGATTCTTAGAGGAGGGTTTCAGGGTTGTGACCATGTAGTCACTGGGTTTACTGTATTTGTTGACATTGGCATGTCATTTCTGTTAAAATGAAATGGTTTCCTGATGTTTTCCTGTGTCAACTGACAGAAAATGTCAATATCTGTTAGAGTCTCCCTACTCAAATGCCTCGCTAGGCACTGCAGTTACACAGAAGCTGATAGGCTTCCAATAGCCCACCCAAGGATCTGTTTTTCATCTGGAAAAGCACAGCCGGTCAGGCAGCATCCGAGGGGCAGGAAAATCGACGTTTCGAGCATAGGATCTTCATCAGGCAGGGATAATGAAGAGCTTTTCCTCAACGGCGATTCACCTGCTCCTCAGATGCTGCCTGACTGGCTGTGCTTTTCCAGCACTACACTCTTCGACTCTGATCTCCAGCATCTGCAGTCCTCACTTTTCCCTCTGTTCTTCTTCTGTAAAACCAGTCAATGCAGGCGAGAGTATCAGATCTAAGCCCAATCCTCTCACTGTCCTGAGCCTGACCATTGGTTCCATTAATATTTACAATGTGATGATAAATTGATTACATCTCAACCTGCTAAGTTAATTAAAATGCTCCCTAAAGCATATTGGTCAAGATTAAGGTGGACCTGATATCAGATCTGAGGGCTTCTAGATTTGCAATCTTGGTAGTGCATTCAATAATGCGTTGATCTATTGAGCTTTTAGGGTAGCTCCATCATCCCTTTTGTGTAAAATGTTCATTTAATTTCATCTTTCCTCACCCTAACAATAGGTCACATTCCCAGTTTCTAAAGGCCACTTAGCTGACACACTTTATTGCTGTAAAGATTTTTTGGATAAAAAGCTTTTTTTCCTTTCCCTACAAATTATTCTATGACTATAGAGGGAAGCAAAGCCTATGACTTTACTCCCTTTCGTTCACAATCCTGGGTTCCAAAGCAGATTTGTAATTGTAAAAGTGCTTTTTGTCATTTACGGCTGTGCGATTTTCTTTAATTTTAGTTTCAACCTCTCAGTTTGTCGTAATATTTCATTCTAGATCTTTCCACCATATCCTAGCTAAACAAGTCCAGGGAATTCATGTAGGAGAAAGTGAGGATTGCAGACGCTGGAGATCAGAGCTGAAAATGTGTTGCTGGAAAAGCGCAACAGGTCAGGCAGCATCCAAGGAGCAGGAGAATCGCAGTTTTGGGCATGAGCCCTTCCTCAGGAATCACCTGAGGAAGGGCTCATGCCTGAAACATCGATTCTCCTGCTCCTTGGATGCTGCCTGACCTGCTGTGCTTTTTCAGGGAATTCATGTGCCCAACATGCATGTAAAGAATTGTCTTTGTGTTGCTAATTAGTATATCATGGTGCATTTTGTCTCCTATTGTTTTGTTTTATAAAGCGTAAGAGAATGCCACATGGTTCAAATTTGTTTTTTCTCATTTAATTGTTCATTGTTTCATATTTCACTACTACGAAAATTGTGGCAAAATCTTGAAGTTTTAAAACAATGTATAAGGCACATCCCATATCAAACATATTCTTGTTATGTTAATTCTGTGTTCTGCTAAGGACTTGACATCACAGGCTTCCGATCACCAAATAGATGGTTCAGTGTATTTAACTCTGTTTCCTATAAGGCAACAATAAAGGTTAATGGTCATCGTTTCACCTGTTTTCTGGATTGCTCTGGATCAGATTTCAGTTGGAAACATGCTTGAGGCAGCCACGTGGAGAAATGCGCAAACATCATTGCTAGGTTTAACTGCAACCCATGATATCCTCTTGGATGAGTTGATCCTGACATTGCATAGATTTCTGTCCTAAATCTGAAGGAATTTCTATTTATTTGTCCATTCTTCTGAACTTTGACCTGTGGCATTTGAAGTGCAATTGACTAAAATACAAACATTTCAAAGCATGTGCAGATATAGAAAACATGCATGTACCTGTGTATATTGAGTTGTGTGTGTACATATGCTCATATTGACACAGTATGTCCATTTGTTTCAAAAATGGAACCATTGAGTCGGGAAATAATTGAACAATAGCACCCTGCGATACATTTGATAATTCAGTCACCGTAAAATTTAATTCTTCAGTTGAAGTTATCTAATCTGTCTGACCTTTTGCCATGTACTTACACAGGTCCCTCGATAACTTTCCTTTAAATGTTATTGTACAACTTCATTAGCCATTTGTGGCAATATATGCAATGTTCCAATAATGTCTGTGTGGAATAAGTTCTAGCTTAACCTTCAGTTTATCAACTGCTGCTTCCCATTTCTTTGTATGTAACTGCTTCTCCTTGATGGTTTCACACGTCATTAATTGTTGCTTCCATACTTGTTAACGTTTTGTTTCAACAGCACAAATTTTCAGAAGAACAACCCTGTTCATAAGCTGACTGAAGAGGAACTGTTGGCATTCACCTCAGTAAGTACTGCAGTCTTTTGTTCTTTCTACTTTCAGGCTGTGTTCCTTCTTCACTTGAGATTCTTCCTGAACAAACATTGGCTGAAGTTTTTCCAACCCTTTTCCACGTTATGTTTCCCTGTTGGGTGGATCCCCATAATTTGCTAAAGTTGCTGGAATCTGAAAAATGTATGCAAGCCGAAGGTCTGAGCAGTACGCAGGCAAGTACTGCAAAGCAATAGTTTTTTTAAATAAAATCGGCGCTGCCTTCGCTAACAAACGTTTCTAGACAGCAAAAGCCGATGTTGCATATTTCAATGCTTCCTTGGCTGTAGATTGTTAGAGGAATCCATTTTTTAGCTTTTTTTTAAAGAAAGAAAATGTAATGTTCTGGAATGAAATCAGACCAGCTCTCACTATGAGATTTGTGTCTTAATTTCTTTTCTGATATCAGTGGGTGTCATGGCAAATGTAAATACAAATATTTCTGTTTCTAGGAAAGATCTCATGACCCCAGTTTAAAGCTCTCATCAGTCATTGACTCAGTGCCGTGCAGAAAGTTACTCATTGTCCTGAGATCCTGGCCTCAGATATTTATTGTTTATTTCCTCACTTTGTGACTTGAGGAAAGGTGTAAAAGTATTCCCTAATATGTGCATGAGAAATGAACGCAGATGTCCATTTAGTCCTTCAAGCATGCACTCTCATTCTTTTCGATCATAGCAGGTCTTCTACTTCAATTTTCCTTTCAACACTATCCCCATATCCCTTCATTCTCTCAGTATCCATAGTGTCCATCTTTATCTTGTATTTGCTCAATGCTTGTGCTTACACACTTGCTGGTTTAAGAGAATTGCAAAGATTCACAACACTTTGAAAGAAAAAAGTAGAGTCACAGGTTGATCTATTTCTCTCTTAGGGTTGCAGTTGTATTGCCAAATCAAGCATTTTGCAAATAAAAATGGGAATTCTAAAGAATATTCCAACTGTTAAATTAACAAAGTATGTTTAGAATTGATCGATTTTCAGTTCTGAATATATGATTTTTCAAGTTTTAAATCCATTCTCATTGCATTTAATGGAGATTGTAGGTGTCCTTCACGTTACCTCATGAAGACTGTTAGAAGGCAGGTGACATGATTAGGAGAAAGTGAGGACTGCAGATGCTGGAGATCAGAGTTGAAAAATGTGTTGCTGGAAAAGCGCAGCAGATCAGGCAGCATCCAAGGAGCAGGAGAATCGATGTTTCGGGCATAAGCCCTTCTTCAGGACTGTGACATGATTACTCTTACTCAAGCATTGCTCTTTCCATGGCTGTGTGTTAAATATAAGGCCCTGATGTTGAATTTCAGTCGCCTGGGGCACAGTTTTAATAGTCCTGAAGATTTCTGTAGACCAAGTAGTCTCCAAACCTGGCAGCATCTATGGGGAGAAAGCAGCATTAGCATTTCAAATCCAGTTCTGATGAAGAGTCACTAGACTCAAAACATTAAGACTGATTTCTCCCTCCAGATGGGCCAGACCTGCTGGGTTTTACCAGTAGTTTCAGTTTTTGTTTCAGATCTCCAGCATTAGCAGTTCTTTGTTTTAATTTCCAAAATTGCTGCATCCTTCCAAATTGGGCCACAAAAACATTTTGTTATCCACTAATGGTGACAGTGTCATCAGCTGCTTAGGCCCTAAGCTTTTAAAGTCAGTACTCAGTTTTTTCAACCCTTGTCCTTTAAACATGCCTTAAAACATACCTCTTTGGGGCTGCACCATGGCTCAGTCGTTAACACTGCTTGCTCATAGTGCTAGGGACCCAATTCGATTCCACTTTGGGTGGGGGGGTTTGCATGTTTTCCCCAAGTCTGCATGAGTTTCCTGCAGGTGCTCCAGTTTCCTCCCAGTCTAAAAATGTGCAGGTTAGATTGGATTGCCCATCGAATTACAGGGATAGGGTAAGAAGGAATGGGTCCGAGTGCGATGCTCTTCGGAGGGCCAGCATGGGCTTGATGGGCTGAATGGCCTGCTTCCATGCTGTAGGGTTTCTGTGATTCTATGATTGATTCAACTTGGATTGTGCCTTCAGTCATCTATACTAATATTGTTTATCCGAGTCAGTGTTAAAAGTTTGTCTAATGACACTTGTGTGAAACAACTTGAGATATTTAATATGTCTAAAGGTGTGATATAAAAGCAAGTTGTCAATGCTTTATCACATTTTAAAATTAATTTTTCTAGGTACTGCACTGTGTGCACTTATCTTCTGTTAGATCACATCTTTTAGAAGAGTGCAGAAATTACCAGAATTGACCAAAAGTGAGATAACTATGTCTTTAATTTGCCTCTTAAAGGATTGGTGTTGGTTAAATGTCCTTCCTGTAACCTGTCATCCTAATTACTTTGCTAAACGTAAAGTGCTGAACTTGGGTGGAATTTAATCCAGGAAACTGGCATTGCCAGTCAGATGGAGAACCAGTCAGAGCTCTGTTTTATCTTCTTTGACAAACGGCAATTAAGTGCTCAACGACAAGCCTTCCCAGGATCTGTGACTGCAGGAACAGAAGTCACACCTCCTGAGAGTGACTGCCAAATGGAGACTGTAATCATATTCACTCACCTGTTACATAATGTAGTTAAAAATCACACAGCACCAGGTTATAGTCCAACAGGTTTACTTGGAGGTCTACGGAGCATTGCTCCTTCATCAGGTAGCTGTGGAACAGGATCCTGCTCTACAGCTACCTACTGAAGGAGCAGCATAGAGTCATAGAGATGTACAGCATGGAAACAGACCTTTCGGTCCAACTTATCCATGCCGACTAGATATCCCAACCTAAACTAGTCCCATTTGCCAGCACTTGGCCCATATCCCTCCAAACCCTTCCTATTCATATGCCCACCCAGATGCCTTTTAAATGTTGCTATTTTACCAGCCTCCACCACTTCCTCTGGGAGCTCATTCCATACACGTACCACCTCTGCATGAAAAAGTTGCCCCTTAGGTCCCTTTTATATCTTTTCCCTTTCACCCTAAACCTATGCACTCTAGTTCTGGACTCCCCCACCCCAGGAAAAAGACTTTGTCTATTTATCCTATCCATGCCCCTCGATTTTATAAACTCTATAAGGTCACCAAGCACTCCGAAAGCTTGTACTTCCAATTAAACCTGTTGAACTATAACCTGGTGTTGTGTGATTTTTAACTTTGTACACCCCGGTCCAACATCGGCACCAACACATCATGGCTGTTAAAAGACCATGAACCCAGAACACCATTGTTCTGAATGGTAGTACAGCACTAGGTGGAAACTATAGTTTAGGGCTGATGCCCAGTCTCGCAGCTGAAGAATCATATGGTACACAGAGATTGCAAAAAGGCCATGGTGCAGGAAAGAAAGACTTGCAATAATGTGGTGCTTTTCACAACTGCTTGGTGTCTCAAAGCAATTTACAGTCTATTAAGTACTTTTGAAGTGTAATCACTGTTATAGTGTAAGAAACAAGGTAACCAATATACACATAGCAAACTCTCCCAAACAACCATGTGATGATCAGATATTTTGTTTTTTGTGGTGTTGATTGAGGGATGAATATTGACCTGGACACCAGTGTGCCATTCTTCAAAGTAAAGCTCTGAGTCCTTTTGCAACCACCCGAACAGTCAGATAGGGCTTTAATTTAGCATCTCCTCTGAAATACTGCATGTCCAACAGTGCACTGCTCCCTCAGTACTGTATTGGAGGTGAGTTTTTAGTTTTGTGAGCACCCCTGGCGTGGGACTTGAACCTGGAATCTTGAGATTCACAGGCAAGATTGAAAATAGCAGAAAAGCAAAATGACAATTCGAGAAGATTATCAGTTTACATTATATGCTTCTTGTCTTTATTGTACAGGCCAGTTCTATGCTTTTTTGTTTAATATAGCCAAGCATTATTGAAACGTGTTATTGCTGCACTCTAAGAAAGACAATGTCGATATGGGAGGTAGTTTGATGAAGTGTTAAATCCTGAGGGCTATAGTTGCTCTGTGAGAGGCAGAGAACCAAACTGCAGCAACACAAAAGATTAAGAATCAACTTCTAATAATTTTATTGTTTCATTATGTTTACAAATATGCGACAGTCTCTGTTCAAAGTTTGTGAGAAGATGTGTAGCTCGGGTGCTCGTTTTATGGTTCTGTTAGCCAAGCTGGGAATTTGTGTTGCAGACGTTTCGTCCCCTGTTTGGGTGACATCCTCAGTGCTTGGGAGCCTCCTGTGAAGCGCTTCTGTGTTGTTTCCTCCGGCATTTATGCTGGTTTGTCTCTGCCGCTTCCAGTTGTCCATTCCAGTTGTCCGCTGCAGTGGCCGGTATATTGGGTTCAGGTTGATGTGTTTATTGATTGTATCTGTGGATGAGTGCCATGCCTCTAGGAATTCCTGTTTGGCTTGTCCTATAATAGTAGTGTTGTCCCAGTCGAACTCATTTTGCTTGTCATCTGTGTGTGTGGCTACTAAGGATAACTGGTCGTGTCGTTTCGTGGCTAGTTGGTGTTCATGGATACGGATCGTTAGCTGTCTTCTGCAGTCTTACCGCAAATTCAACCCAAACTCTGGGTCAGATATGTGGATGACACCTTTGTAATCATTAAAAGCACAGAAATAGAAAACACACACCGGATCATCAACGCCATACTCACAGGAATCAGATTCACTCGAGAGGAAGAAAAGGACAACCAACTCCCATTCCTAGACGTGATGGTACAGAGAACACCGAACGGAGAATTCACCACAAAGGTATACAGGAAAGCCACACACACAGACCAAGTCCTGAACTACGAAAGCAACCACCCCAACACACACAAAAGAAGTTGCATCAAGACACTGTTCAAAAGGGCCACAACACACTGCAGCACACCTGAACTGCAAAAAGAGGAAGAAGAACACCTGTACAATGTATTCGCCAAAAATGGATACCCGCGCAATTTCATCAACAGATGCCTAAGGGAAAGATAATGGAATGAGGACATTCCACAACCCAAAGGACTAGCCACGTTACCATACATCAAGAACACTTCTGAACTGACATCCAGACTACTACAACCACTAGGACTCATCACAGCTCACAAACCAACAGCCACTCTCAGACAACAACTCACCAGGACAAAGGACCCGATACCCAGCATGAGCCAAACCAACGTAGTGTACAAAATCCCATACAAGTACTGCACAAAACACTACATAGGACAAACAGGAAGACAGCTAACGATCGTATCCATGAACACCAACTAGCCACGAAATGACATGACCAGCTATCCTTAGTAGCCACACACACAGATGACAAGCAACATGAGTTCGACTGGGATAACACTACTATTATAGGACAAGCCAAACAGAGGACAGCCAGGGAATTCCTAGAGGCATGGCACTCATCCACAGATTCAATCAATAAGCACATCGACCTGGACCCAATATACCGGCCACTGCAGCGGACAACTGGAACGGACAACCGGAAGCGGCAGAGACAAACCAGTATAAATGCTGGAGGAAACATCACAGAAGCGCTTCACAGGAGGCTCCCAAGCACTGAGGATGTCACCCAAACAGGGGACGAAACGTCTGCAATACAAATTCCCAGCTCAGCAAACAGAACCACAACAACAGTCTCTGTTCGTGGCATTATCCATTACTGTAAATGAAAAAATGTTCATACTCAATCCTTCCATGAAGTGTGGGGATTAGCCTCTGACTAAGGTAGTGGAGCTGAAAATTTGAAGTAATTTTGTACATGAAGAAGGACCTGTTGGGGCATTCTGAAAAAATAAGCAATTCCATATTTTATGACAGCCTTGAAACCCTGGAACTGTATAGTGCTGCTTTTGGTTTTTTTGTGATCTACTTATGGCATGAATTCCATTGTATATATTTCATTACCTTTTAGCGTCTCCTGCCACTAGCGCTGGATCAAATCTGAATCACTTATAAATCTGCTTTATTGAGGATACTATCTGACAAAATTAATTGTGCTATCACTGGAAGAACAAATTGTTCCATTACATATAAAACTTTCAGGTTTATTTAACAGCATAAAATGCTCAGACTAAATTTTACAAATGCTGTTTAAAAATAGTCCGCACTTCTGTACTGTTTCTGATTTGGAAAATATTTTGTATACATCATCGGCTTCTTTCTTTTTGAAAGAGCAATAATATTTAACACTGCTGCAATTGGGGTCAGATGTGAGAAGTATTTATTAAAATTCCCTGTTGTGGACAATTGAACTGCAAGGAAAATGCTTTGTCAACTTTTATAGAACAAGTACCAACCATACATTTTCCAGCTGATATTTTGCTTCTTAGTGGGCTCGACCTTGCAGCTATTATAAACTAAAAATCATGATCAGAGCAACTGCCCTTTGGCAGAAAAGCCTACTTCACCTTGTTCAGGGAAATATGGTCACTCCTGAGAAATTGTCCCACTAGAATGAACCTTAAGGAACAAAATTGAGTGTTCTCCTAAGTTAAATTACATTTCCCCAACATAATGGAAGGATTATGCCCTCTGAACTGTTCTCATTTTTCTCACGAAAGGTTTAAACAACCAGTTACGTAAATTGTTTAGACTACAGATTTGCACAGCAATGCAGTGTAATTTAAAAATTGAAACAAGTTTTAAAGCAGAATGGGAAGGCGTTCTGAAAGAGAAATACTCAGAATGGAGTGTAGGTAGGGGCACTGAAAATCAATTTATGGAAGTGTTGGATCAGCAGGGCACCTTCAGTTACCTTATGATCATCATTCTGTTCTCGGGTGACCAGTTTGGAAAAGCCTGAATTCGCCATAGAGGCCTTCCGTCTTCATTCATTTTAACATAACGGAGAAAAATTGTCTCTCAGTTGGAATAGATTGGTTGCCATAAAATCACTGACCACCTGCAGTTTGCCTCGCCATTTTGTTTTCAAGGTGTCAAGAAGCCACAATAAATGGAACTGAGCTATTATTATTTCACAAGCATATAGTAGTTTAGAAATATTTTTCTTGCATTGGTTTTAATGAATCTATATGTAACTAATGCACAGATTTTAAAAAGTAGACTTTGAATCAACCTATTTGGATTTATTACCTCTGGAACTGTGGGTTAGGATTTGAACCGAAGCCTTGCACTTCAAAACCCGAGGTGTTGAAGGGGCAATGATGCAAGGTTTCGGGTAGAACTGCTTTCAGACAGCCCGGCTCCTAGGGTCAACTCGATCAACTGGGAAACTACAATAATCAATATTGTCTTTTGTAACACACTTTCTGTGATAGAAACTGCAGTGCAAGAGCCCCTTTCCTTTAACATCTGTTCACTGTTGGTGAATGGCTTGCATATCTGTCTGGCTTGATCCAATTTGACAGTGAATTCTGCAAGCTTCTCAGTTCCAATGTCTTGTTAACACCAGTTCAATGCAATCAATCAAGATAAATGGCTCACGTATCTGTCTGGCCCAATTCTTAGTATGCTGTTCAGTTGACCAATTTTCCCAGCTTGCCGTTCACTTGGCCAATGTTGTTTTTTAGGTTTTAGAGCTGTTATATTATTCAGTAGGGACATTTCACTACCTACAAAAGGCAGCAAATTCATGTGAACATCACCACCTGCAAGTTTTCCTCCAAGCCACTCACTATCCTGACTTGGAAATACATCGCTGTTCCTTCAGTGACAGTGGATCAGAAACCTGGAACTACCTTCTTAATGGCATTGCGGGTGTACCACATGGACTCCAGTGGGTCAAAAGGTTGTTGTGGGTAACAAATGATGGCCTAGCCAGTGATTCCCACATCATGTGAAATAATATTTAAGAAAGTAGCAGCACATCATGTGAAATAATATTTAAGAAAGTAGCAGAAGTGAAATAAAGGTTACACAGGGTGGATGGATTGGGGGGGGGGGGGGTAGAAATTAAGATTTGATAACAGATAAGATAATGGTGTGGCTGGTTCATCTCCCTACCTCAGTTTCACTGATTATATGAATATCTTGGATGGCCTGTTATGATGTTGTAACAATTATTTTGGCAAATGTGAATCTACTGTAAGGCTGAGTAAGCTTAGAGCAACAGAAAATGCGACCCATAGTTTGACAAAGGATTATTAGTCTCTCAGTAGATGCCACAATAATTGCTGATGATGAAGTTGAATGAGTAGTGATGGTTCAGTAGTGTATGTTATGGAAAATAAAGTTCACTCAGCGTCTGGGTGCTCTTAGGACTCAGAAGTGCGTTATGTCAATATATAGTTGTAAAGATGGAACCAAATTTCATTCTGTACTGCTGATACCCCTCAGCAGCTTTGAGTACCAGAAAAATGTCTGCATTTGTAATCTCTCCGAGTGCCCAATTTGTCATACTAAATGGTGTCCACTGTAAATGTATCTAAACTGACGGAGTCATGCTAAATAATGTCACTTCAATCATCCCAACCACAATACAATGTTTACACATGCACTCTAGTTTGCAGTAAATCTCTGAGATGCATTGAAACCATGTGGTATTCATATGACCCATTACTAATTACGTTGAAAATGCCAGATATCATTACACTGTTATATCATAACAAAGCAAGTATAATGATTAATATATTGAGCTAATTTTTGTGTGTAGTTCTATTTCTGGAAATGTCTCAATTGTGGAATGTTACATTTAATGTTAATCTACTGCCTTAGGCTAGGCCTTCAAGCACTTGACCCAGTTGAAAGTGTGTTGAGTTTGCCTATTGATCTAATTAACATTTTATATATGACAAGGCTGAAATTTTGCATTTACATTTCTGGTATTGCAGAGTGGTCAGTTTGGACCAGTAGGACCCCTTCACTTTGGCTCGATTTGGTTCTTCCTGTTTCTCGTTCAGTTTTCCTTTGCGGTTTTCCCATTAGCTCTTGTCTTCAGATGCCAGTGAGCAACAGTAAATGCAATTTGAAGCTCACCATGTATTCATTAGGAGCACCATGGAAGTTGCTCATGCCTTTGTTGATTCTAATGATTCAGTTTGAATGAGAGAAATCAGCCTGGGTTTCTGTCAAAGATAATTGCTAGAAATTGAAGAGGTAAGAACAGGATTGACTAAAATGACCAAATGGAGCATGCAGGCATGTAAATGATTTGTGAGTTTTATGATTGTTTTATGTTGCCATGTTGTACAGAAAGGATTGTTTTTGTATAATACTTAATAACATGTATCTGAAACATCCCATAAAGTTGTTTCACAAACCATAATACTTGGAGCAATCCAGATTGCTACGAAGCATGGTAATTATTTTATGTAGTAAAATCCTAAAAACAAGTGAAATGAATGAGAAATTGTTGTCTTTTGTGGTGATGTTTCAGGGGATGACAGCAACAGAGCTTCCTATTTTTCTTCAGATAGGGCCATGAATTCTTTCAATTTCACCTGAGTCCCAGAAACTTGCAAACAGTCCATAGTGAAATAAGTTATTAAAGTATGGAGACCCACAGTATTCACAGTGCTCAATTATATTATGAGATTGTTTCTTGGAGTATGGTCTTCAGTCATAAACCTCTGATTCCAAAGTCAGTAGCAACAACTTGCATTTATGGAGCCCTTTCAAAGTAGTAAAATATGTTAGGGCTCATTCTGGAAATATGTCAGACAAAATATGATACCGAGTCGCATTGAGATATTTGCAATAGGTATTGTTATTAACTTTAAGGAGCAGAGAGATGAGCAGAGGTTTAGCAGTTGTACTTCTCATACTAGTGGTGAGGCAACCAAATGATATTAGCACCACTGATGGTGTGAGGGAAATTATAGATGAACAAGAGGCCAAAATGGAAGGAACGCAGCGGAGATTTGGATGAGTCCTGGTTTAAGGAGATTGACAGATGGGAGATTGGCCAGGAGAGCATTGAAATAGTCAGAAAGCTGGCACTGAGCCAGGCTGTCACTTCAGTGTGTTGCTGCAAAACCGGGAAAAAGTATCTTTTAGTGTGTTCTGAAGTTGTTGTGTGTGTGAGCAGGCATCTATCCAGCCTACACGTAGGTGCTGAAATCTGCAGGCTGGTTAGATGGTTGTCGTGCACACAGCACGGACCCACTTTGCTGTCTGAAAAGTAAATTCAGCTTTCCAATGGAAACTGCATGTATGTGATTATCTGTCCAGTTAAGGAAACAAAATCTGTTTCTGCATCCGTTATAAATTTAAGTGGAAAATCTAAACAGCTTCTGTTATTACAATATGTACATGACATTCGATGAAGCACATGATATGCCTGTACTTTTTTCAAGCTGTCCAGTGAAACCTCTGTGGTTTTGATTAGAAAAGTTAACTGTGGTCTTTTGTTATTTTCATCACAGAAAAGAATGAGAGAAATTTAATTGTAGTAAGCTGATGTAAAAAAGGGGAAAAGGCACAATAGGTCAGGTCAGTATCAATAAAGACTTTGCATTGTAACCCTTCATTGGACCACAACATTAATTTATTCTCCTTTGAGTCTGATCAGGTTTCCAAAAGTTTTTTTTAACCATAATCACATAAGAACTAGGAGCAAGAGTAGACAATTCAGCCCCTTGAGCCTGCTCTGCCATTTGATATGTTTATGGCTATTTGCAACTAAGTCCAATTTGACTTCCCTGCCTGCTCTCCATAACCCTACTATCCACTTGATCAAATGGGCCAATGGGTCAAGGAGTGGCAGATAGAGTTTAATTTAGATATATGTGAGATGTTGCATTTTGGTAAGGCAAACCCCAAGGCAGGATTTAGACAGTTAATGGTAAGACTATGGGGAGTGTTACTGAACAAAGAGACTTTGAGGTGCAAGTGCGTAGTTGTTTGAAAATGGAATTGCAGGTAGACAGGATGGTAAAGAAGATGTTTGACATGCATGCCTTCACTGGTCAGTGCATTGGGTACAGGAGTTTGGATGTGATGTCATGGCTGTACTGGGCAATGGTTAGGTCTTGTTTAGAATACTGCATTCAGTTCTGGTCTCCCTGCTACAGGAAAGATGTTGTTAAACTTGAAAGGGTTCAGAAAGGATTTTCAAGGATATTGCTAGGATTAGGAAGTTTGAGCTACAGGGACAGGTTGATTAGGCTGGGGCTTTTTTCCCTGGAGCGTCGGAGGCTGAAGGGTGACCTTATACAGGTTTATCAAATCGTGGTAGGGGAGAATAGCCAAGGTCTTTTTCTCGGGCTAGGGGAGTCCAAAACTAGAGGGCATAAGTTTAAGATGAGAGGGGAAAAATTTAAAAGGGAACTGAGAGGCAACTTTTATATGGATCAAGGAGTGGCAGATGGAGTTTAATTTAGATATATGTGAGGTGTTGCATTTTGGTAAGGCAAACCCCAGGGCAGGATTTAGACAGTTAATGAGCTGCCAGCGGATGTGGTGAAAATGGGTACAAATTAAAACACTTAAAAGGCATCTGGATGGGTAGATGAATAGGAAGGGTTTAGAGAGATATGGGCCAAATACTGGCAAATGGGACTAGATCAGTTTAGGATATCTGGTCATTGCAGACAAAATGGACTGAAGGGTCTGTTTCCGTATTGTATAACTCTGTGACTCCATTATTAATTAAAGATATGTCTGTCTCGTCCACAAATTTACTCAAAGTTCTCATGTCCTCTGCAGTCCAGGGTAGTGAATTCCACAGATTCACAATGTTTTGAGAGAAGTAATTTCTCCTCATCTCTGTTTATATCAACTGGCCCTCTGGTACCATAAAATACACTTATACCAGTGATGTCAAGAGGAGGCCATTTGACCCAACTTTTCTGTGCAGCTGTTTGAGAGAGGTATGAAATTGATCCCACCCCTCCTGTTCTTTTCCCATAACTCATTTTGTTTTTCGTTTCCAAGCATATAATTGATTCCCTTTTGAAAGTTGTTCCTGATCTGCCGCCTTCACCCTTTCAGATTGTGACTAACTCTCAGAGTTTAGATATTCCTATCTCTCTCTGTATGGGAGGAGTTTCCAAATCCTGATTTCTACTCTTCAGATTGTCAGATGGGTGTCTTAAGATGATTAGATTTAACGCACAATCTGAACTCCCCTGTTCTTATACAGTCAAGTGCAGCACGGAAAGAGACATGCTGTCTTTTGGATGATAAGATGTCTTTCTGGTGGACAGAACTATCTCCATTCTTTGAAAAAAAAATTCAGGAGAGCATATCTAGCATCTTGGCAAACGTTCATCACTAAACTAGCACCGAGGTAAAAACAATGATTGCAGATGCTGGAAACCAGATTCTGGATTTGTGGTGCTGGAAGGGCACAGCAGTTTAGGCAGCATCCAAGGAGCTTCGAAATCGACATTTCGGGCAAAAGCCTTTCATCAGGAATAAAGGCAGTGAGCCTGGAGTGTGGAGAGATCAGCTAGAGGAGGGTGGGGGTGGGGAGAAAGTAGCATAGAGTACAATGGGTGAGTGGGGGAGGGGATGAAGGTGATAGGTCAGGGAGGAGAGGGTGGAGTGGATAGGTGGAAAAGGAGATAGGCAGGTAGGACAATTTCCCTTCCCACGTGGTTAAAGATGCCCTCCAACGCATCTCGTCTACATCCCGCACCTCCGCCCTCAGACCCCACCACTCCAACCGTAACAAGGACAGAACGCCACTGGTGCTCACCTTTCACCCTACCAACCTTCGCATAAACCAAATCATCCGCCGACATTTCCGCCACCTCCAAACAGACCCCACCACCAGGGATATATTTCCCTCCCCATCCCTTTCCGCCTTCCGCAAAGAC
>NC_057718.1:19734814-19792805 GCF_004010195.1 Chiloscyllium plagiosum | reverse complement strand
CCATTGTACTCTATGCTACTTTCTCCCCACCCCCACCCTCCTCTAGCTTATCTCTCCACCCTCCAGGCTCACTGCCTTTATTCCTGATGAAGGGCTTTTGCCCAAAACCTCGATTTCAAAGCTCCTTGGATGCTGCCTGAACTGCTGTGCTCTTCCAGCACCACAAATCCAGCAACTAAACTAGCACCAACAATGCGGGAGAGTTGTGGCTATTTATCTCGTTGCTGCTTGTGAGATCTTGCTGTGTGAAAATTGGTTGCAACATTTCCCTTCATTACAGTAGTAATCACACTTAAAAGCAACTTTGTTGAAATTAAAGTAGTTTGGGGTGTCTCAAGGCTGTTGTACAAATGAGAGTTTATTAAAATAAAATTGTTTTCTTAGGAGGGCAAATCTGCATTATTCTTTGGAGCAGTGGAAAATTTACCTCATATACTGACTTAAAACAAATTAGGCAAGCACATGCTGTGTTGATGTCAAGCTTTCATATGTCTCCAATTTGCACAACATAATTCTTCTGTTGAGTTGTCTCTTATTGATTGTGGGTTAGTGGTGCTGGAAGAGCACAGCAGTTCAGGCAGCATCCAAGGAACTTTGAAATCGACGTTTCGGGCAAAAGTCCTTCATCATTTATTCCTGATGCTGCCTGAACTGCTGTGCTCTTCCAGCACCACTAATCCAGAATCTGGTTTCCAGCATCTGCAGTCATTGTTTTTACCTCTTATTGATTGTGCCCAGTCTGCTAGTCTGTACAGTTTTCGGAAGGGAGAAATCTCAAATTCTGAGCTGAGAGCTGTGAGTTCAGTTCTCAGGATTGCCTGCCATTTATGCCTGACTGCCCATGAGCTTTGTTGGTTCCCAATCTCTCAAGTTTGAACAAAGCAAGCTTAGGCCACAGGGTGGAAAATCTAACATTGCATGCAGCTTGCATCTCTACTGTCTGCTTCTCAATCAATGTCCTCTTCTTTCTCCCTCTTGCTCTCCCAGCTGACTGAGAGTCATCTACAAGGGAGGAAATGTGATCTGTTAATCTACTGATTGGACTTGGGCAAAAAAAAACGGCATTTGACTGGCTTCATTTAACTTCTAAATTATAATAGAATTGACATCAGTGTTAACTAGCTGGTAAATATGTATAAAAAATAATTCATTTATGGTTTCATGGTAGCTGTCCAGGCATGATTTATTTTTCAGTGAACTGTTACTGATGAGTTCTGCATTTGTAAAAGCATTCTTGACGATCCCTTGAGTTAATCTATGAGTATAAGATGTCTGGAGATTTATAGTACAAGTTGTAAAGGTATCACATTATGACAGTGGTAAATTCGTGCCCCTTGCCCTCAGAGAGTATAGAATAGTCTCTCCTGTCTCGTTATTGATCTGAACAGAAGCGTGCAAATTATTAATCAAAATATGACTGTTAGTATTATGGAAACATCTCTTATCTCTGTATGTGATTATTGCAACTTGTTGTCAAAATATGTTAATGGGAAGTTGGAGGATTTGCTTTCTTTAAATATTTGTCTTTATGTTCTCTGAAACCACCTCTCTCTTTGTGTGAGATTTAGAAAATTCGGTCAAGTGTTTGTAGGGAAGTCCATATCACCATCTGTTTGAAATGTTTCAACGTAAACGGTGATTTTGAGGACAGGAAATGGATAAGCTATTATTTGTTCTCTAGAATTTAAGAAATCAGTCACTCCTAATGTGCTGTACATGATGTCCTGTTCTGAACTATAATCTGTTTTTAGGGTCTCTCCATCTCCATCCAGCCATACCACCCACATGTGGTCATTGACCTTTTTTTTTTCTGACCCATGGAAAAACAATAGAAATTAAAGTCAATAATATAAGTCACTGTTAGGGACCAGATACCATGATGGGTTACAACTTTAACTGAAGGTTCATATGGGCTTGAATGCTGGCCAAATTCAAGGGATTAAAATGCCTCACCTCCAGTTACTGTGAGACTCCTATGGGAAATGAGTTTTGGTAAATCCTTATTGTGATTTGCACCACAGGCCTTATGCAGTAATTATGCTTTTAATTGACACTAAGTTGCTATTTTCATTGTTTCTACTGCCAGTCAGCCCAGTGGGAGCACACCACGTTCTGCTGCAGTTTAGTGACCAGCTTTACAATGGTCTGTGAGAAGCAGTCCAGTTAATTATTAGTGGATTGCCTGCTGTTGATGCGAGTTTTGTCCACAGCACTGGTTTGTGCATTGGTGAAATCAACATTTAAGTTATGATCACAGTAACGTCAAGCATGGCATTGTCAGTGTCAAAAGTGTGGCGCTGGAAAAGCACAGCAGGTCAGGCAGCATCCAAGGAGCAGGAAGGTTGATGTTTTGAGATAAGCTCTTCATCAGGAATTTTGTCTTTATCAAACATTCCTGATGAAGAGCTTATACTCGAAACGTCAACTCTCCTGCTCCTCAGATGATGCTTTTACAGCACCACACTTTTGACTCTGATCTCCAGCACCTGCAGTCCTCACTTTCTCCATGACATTGCCAGGATTGAACATTCCAGTAATATGCACAGCGCTGGTTAGACAAGCAAGGTGGTTAGGAAGTGGGCTTAATCATTTGATTTCCAACATAATATAAATATTGCTTAAAAGGGATCAGAAATTTAGCTGGTTTGAGAAATAGAATAATTAATCTTACAATGCAGAAGACTGTAATTCAGAGGCTGTTTTAATTCAACTTAATTTTGTAAGTTTTCTGGATTGTGGTTGACTTGATAATTCATAAGACCAGAAGAAATATGACCAGCAGTAGGCTGTTTTGGCCTCTCAAGCCTGCTCTGCCATTCAGTAGGATTATCAGGAGATGGTGAAGTCGACATTTCGGGTCTAACCCTTCTTCGTCTACTTCTCCACTTCCTGATGCTGCCTGGCTTGCTGTGTTCTTCCAGCCTCCCGCTTGTCTACCTTGGATTCCAGCATTTGCAGGTTTTTTGTCTCTATTCAATAGGATTATGGCTGATATGACATTCCTTACGTTTACTTTCCTGACTTTTCCCATAACCCTTCGACTAAAATGTATTATACCGCAGATTTTCTGGCATTAAACTTCACTACTATTCCCCCACCTTCTCTATACTCTTTTGTGGTTTTCTCCGACTACCTCAAGTATTGCCTATATCTCTTGTTTTGTTAATGAATTCTGACACCACTTCTTCAATGTCTCCATCCAAATCATTGCAATAGGCATTGAGCTGAAATTATTTTAGATTAGAATAGATTCCCTACAGTGTGGAAACAGGCCCTTTGACCCAACCAGTCCACACCAACCCTCCGAAGAGTAATCCATCCAGACCCATTTCCCTCTGACTAATGCACCTAGCAGTATGGGCAATTTGGCATGACCAATTCACCTGACTTGCACATCTTTGGACTGTGGGAGGAAACCCATGCAGACACGGGGAGAATGTGCCAACTCATCACAGACAGTTGCCCAAGGCTGGAATCGAACCTGGGACCCTGGTGCTGTGAGGCAGCAGTGCTAACTGAGCCACCGTGCTGCCCCTTAAACTTATGCTGGGGTGAGGAGACTACTTCCATATCCTTTCCCACTGGCCAAGTCAAGTTGCCATAGTCTTACCAGACCACAGGGCTGCTCTCTCATTAGAGAAAGATAACTGGTCGTGATTTACATAGTGAGGGCCACCATATCTTATGTGAGAGGAGAGATTGAAAAGCAGAGTTCTTCACGGTAACCTCAGCCAGTGTGGGGATTGAACCCACACTACTGGCATCATACTGTTTTGCAAACCAACCATCCAGCCAACTGAGCTAAACTGACTCCCTTATAAGCAACATTGTGCATCCATGGTGGGATTTGAACCCAAACTCTGTCACTTCACAAGCCCATTACTTTTCCTCTGTGCCACCAGGGGATGGTGTTGAGGTCGAACTGGATGCCATCAAAGCATGGGTGGAATCTGATAGCGTGAATTTGAATGATGTTGCTGAAGGCAGCGTGTAGATGAGAAATAGGAGAGGCAGAGGCAAGATCCTAATAACTTCTTAGTTGAGAGGAGAAACTATTCCAGAAGATTCTCTGGGTATTGGTTGATAGGAAAAAGTAGAAGTAAGGACATTCCGAAAGAGTTGGATTACTGGCATTGGGAGAAATCAGTGCAGTTAACAATGTCATACGTTGCTGATATGGTGAGAAGGATGATGGGGTGTTTGTTTGATTCAATCACTGTAAAATCAACCATAGTTCATTGTTTTCAAGGTTCCCTGCTGGAAAGAGTCGTGAACGTATCTGTGGAAGGGTAGGATAGGATTTTGTTTGGCTTGATGACCCCCTTGTCTTTGTTGTTGAAACAACAGCCAGTGCCCATTACTTGTAGCTGAAGAGTGGTCTGTTGGGTGAAGATTGTTGCTGCTGCCATTGTGCACCAGCCCTGCCAGAGAAAAAGACCTTCTGTTATCAGCATTTAATCGCAGTGCAAGAAAAAGAACATAAGACATAGGAGTGAAACCAAGGCCATTCGGCCCATTGAGTCCACTCCGCCATTTAATCACGGCTGATGGGCGTTTCAATTCCACTTACCCGCACTCTTCCCGTAGCCCTTAATTCCTTGCGAGATCAAGAATTTATCAATCTCTGCCTTGAAGACATCCAATGTCCCGGCATCTGCTGTGCTCCGTGGCAATGAATTCCACAGGCCCACCACTCTCTAACTGAAGAAATGTCTCCTCATTTCCATTCTAAATTGACCCCCTCTAATTTTAAGGCAGTGCCCATGGGTCCTAGTCTCCCCACCCTAACGGAAACAACTTCCCAGTGTCCACCCTTTTTAAGTCATGCATTATCTTGTAAGTTTGGTATATGGACACTACCACATGATGGTATTGTCACACATGTAAACATATTAACATATTCAGGTTGTACTGATTTCAGAAAGATTAAATATTGAAACAACTGGCAAAAGGATGTGTAGTTGGAAAAGCCGATCACCCTTTTACTAATGACTGACTTGAATAGCTTGAAAATAGTGAATGAACATATGTGAGGAAGTGCTGCAGCTATAACGCATATGGTCTGGATGCATGGTTTGGCAGCAGCCTTTTCAGATACTATTATTTATTGATCAAAATACTATATTCCAGCTAAAACATTGCTTCACATCACATGGACTCCTCAGAATGTTTGTGTGGCCAGAGGTTCTGAGTTTGTCATTTATGAGGATGGACAACCTTTGCTTACATATGCATATGTTGTACAGGCATGCATTTCAATTCAGTATGTTAGTGAACTCACATGGGTCTTCCTCTCCCCAGACTGCACAACCCAATGAACTATGGTTCAAGAAGCAACTGTGCAGTTCGTGTAAGAATATTTTGTGGTTATGATACCATATGAGTAATCTCAATGTAATGAGTTCATATCATATCATAGCAAGCTGTGACTTCAAAAAAAAAGCCATGAAAGCTGCTTGGATTGTGCTCAGCAGATTGACTCTTAAAGCTCTCTGAAGTAGTTTGGCAAACCATTTAAGCAAGTCTGACATCACCATCCTGGAATGAAATTAGAAGTCATTTCATTGAGTGTACGATGCATTCTGTCGTCTTCTCGCAATGCTATTCTTGAGTGGGTTGCAAAACCACCTCAATGTCAACATGAAATAATCTCAGAACAAATATAGGATGAGTTTGTTGCAGCTCAGACATGGCCAGCAAAAATAACTAAGTAAAAAATAGCAGCTAACTGCAATAATATCTGTTGTTTCTTGCTGACGTTTGAGGCGCTCCTAAACAAGGTTATGGCTTTGTGCTGAGGGATTGTGCTCGCAAGCAGCTACGTTGAATTGTTCAGACTCTCTGAATGTACAAAGGGAGAAGAATTTTATCCCATGAGTCTTCACTGGATTTAAGAGTAGGTACCTGGAATGAAAGTAGATTGCAATCAGTTTCATTTTGTATAACTTAGCATTGTGAACAAAGTGTCGCCAATAGAATAGTGCTATTCAATAAAGACAGAGATTTATTCACAACTAGGAAAATAATATGTTATGCTAATGTGCCACCAGGGTACTTATATTGTGCAAAACTTGGCATTGTAAAGTAAACATCATCAGAAGGATAGGAGCATCCAGTAATGAGAGGGATTTATGAACAATTGGAAAATTCGATAGCAGTCTATGGATCTGAGACATAATAAATGCACAGTGAAGTAATTTTATGCAATAGGCTGCTATGAGTAGACTAACTGAACTATGCAGATAAGCTCACGCATGCAAAATTGAGAAAGTTAGAGTCACTGAATTAACTTTGGCTGGAGGTCATGTTTTTGTTGTCTATAGGAGCTGATGGGCGGGCTCCCACTCAGTAAAATATGGTGCTTAAAGCCAAGCTATTCTTTAGTATAAACTCAAAGTGCACACTGAGCTCATGCACACTCCCCTATGCTTTTCCCCTTCCGGGCATTTCAATTTGAGCAAAACGCAAGCCGCTCCCAATGCTATGGGTTTCATATAAAAACAGTAAGTAAAGTTGGCTGCATCTGACTGCAGTTAATTTTGGTTAATTAATGTTTGGTTTCTGCAGAACTGTGCTCACTAATTCAGGTGAACAGAAGATCAAGTTTTTTATTCTTCCATATGAGCCTTCTGCGTTTTTACAGTGGCTCAGTTATTTGGACCTGTTGAGAGTTATAGTTATTAATAGCATTTGTGTAGGTCTCTGACTGCAAGAGAAACTAAGATACAAGCAGTTATTTCAGCTTTATGCTGCCATTTTTCATTCTAGAGTTCACATGGCCTTAACCTTATTGGTGCACGCACCCATCACGTTGAGAATGGACTGTAGCTTTGATTCCTCCATAATTTTGGCAGTGCAAGTTGTGCTAGCGTTTCAATGTAGTCTTACAGTCAAGGACCCTCTGAAATTCATGAGTAGAATAGAAGCCCAGGAATACATTAATGATAATGGACTGTACAAGAAATAAGGCCAAGTGATAGATGCGAATAACAGTGGTTTGTCTAAAGACAATGTGATGTTAAACAGGTAATTATTGAATATTTCACCTTTATTATTGAGAAATGGCAGAGCTATCAGGAATGCCCTGAAGATACTGGTTGCTGATCTTTGAATAATTTATAATATAAATGTTCATAACCAGCAAGCAAATATGTTAAAAACTAGCTCATGAGGACACAACCCAGGAAAGGACCAGTTAAACTGTATTGTGCTTCCTGGTAAATCAATGGATGCTACAGCTCCAAATGTGTTATATTTTATAGACAAGGTTCTCATTGGACCCACATGCAACTTTGCAAACAGGAGAGAGGTTCCAGGACCTCTGAGATACCTCAGAACTGGATTGAATCAAGCAAACTGCAGAGTTGTGATCAAAACTAGGCCATGCTGTGGATCAGCACAGTATATTCTCAGCTTTGGATACATGAATAGGAACAGAATAGAGGGATATTCTTCCTGCAAGCGAAGACAGTTTGAGTTTGGAAGGGCAAAATGTGTCAGTGAAGGCTGGGAGGTTGGGGGGGGTGGGGGGGTTGAAGGGCTTATTCCTGTGCTGTATTGTTCTTTGTAAAGTTTGAAGAGTTAAAAGGACAGAAATCTCCTACGTGTTGGTTGTAAAGGCCCATCTGAAATGATTATAAACTCAGTTCTTCTCATGGTGGTAAACCCACATATGGATTTGACTGTAGTTTAGCATTGTTTGGCAGTAATTTGGCAATCTCATGAAAACTATTAAGATACCTACAATGGAAAGTTGAAAGTACTGTTACAGTTAAGTTATTGAGCTGCTTCTCCTGAACAGAGTGAAATCTTGGTTTCCTCTTTTTTATATCCCGCTGTCAGATCCACTCGATTTAAATATGCTTCCAACAGACCCTATACATATTGAGCTGCTTTCTCTGACCTCCCTACCACGGTTCTTTTCCTCTTTCATTGTAAGCTATTCACACTACAGTTGGGAGAATTTGCACCATTGGACAGCATTCAGTAACTTAATAATAAAGTTGTACATTGTAATAGTGCCTTTGCTGCTTTAACTATGCAGCTGTACACAGCACTAAGTGAAACATGCACTGTGATGTAAACAAGTAAGTACCCATGTAAATTGCACAAGCAGAACCATAACTGGCAGAAAGCAAATCCTATGGGTATGATTCACATCCAATAAGCACTGTGGTTCTTATTGGACTTAAAATGTTTTTTGGATCCTTTCTTAAAGGATTATTTTATGTCCACACTAACCATTATCTCAAATATGTAAGAGCACTTTAATGTGGGAATTTTCTTTCAGTGTATTAAAGGATGTTGGGTGTACATGATGAATAGTGCTGACTTCCTTGTGAACAAAATTAGCTTTGCAGAAGATGGGAGTCCCTTTGTGCTTGAAATAACAGGATGTATAGGAAGCTATCTCTTTTTCTCATGCACTGTTAACACTACCCTGTTTCCTCAGGCCTTTCATTTTCGCCCTTTAAGTGTGAATTCAGCTCATTCCAAAAGATCTACCCATTCTATAATGTTGTAAAGTTCAAATGCTTGGCTGTCTTAGATTGTAATTCCCAATTGACTAGCGAAGTGAGACAAATTGCAAGTAAATCATATTTGGGAACACTTTAGTATAAACATTGGGCATCTGGGTGGTCCTTTTAAAGCATTGACAGCATTGTATTTCCCTTGGGTCTAGGTGTCTGCCGGTTATTTCGAGAGTTTGTTGGCATAGTAACCTGAAGTCAGTATTAGTTTACACCATTATTGGAAGTCATACGTGTTTCTTATCTCAAGTTGTTTTTTTAAATAAAGCTTATTTTCCCTTTTTAACTTTTTCTTCCCTTACCCAGTCTCTCCAATCCTATTGAATTATGTGCCGATGTATCCCAGTGAGATAGGGTTCAAGTGAAAGATTGTTGAACTGTAAAAATGCATCTTGCCTCTGCTAAAGTTGCTGTTCAATCCCCACTTAAGAATAGAGGAATCCTTTCAGAAGCATGGCTGATGACCTGAAATATCAGTCTGAACGACGAAAGCCCCAGTGAAGAGGCCAAAGGCATCTCTTTGAGTGGGATGGTCTGTTTACACTGCATTGTGTTGCTTTGCTGGATTTGTTTGATATTTTAAAGCTTCGAATGAACATTTGTCATTCTGGTCATTTCACTAAAATTGGTTATTACAAACTGCCAAAACCATCGATGATATACTATGAGCAACTCTAATTTTGCTCAAATATGAAGAGAACCAAATTTTGATCTTTTATGACTACTTATAAAATAGAATTGCCACTGTGTTTTAATATTGTTACATCTGTAACTAAGAGAACCAGCAGCATCATTATTAATTTCTCAAGCAGGTTACCTTTATTAGATATACAAAGATCTGATGAGATCATGCCCATTTCACCAAAGTCAAGAATTGGGATCTTAATGTTTCAAAGCTGACATTAATGTGGTTTACTTTGTTGTCTGTTTGATGAATTTTGTTTTTGCACACTTATGTTCAGGGTGGGTTGAATGAAAATCAACTTCTTGATACAGAGGGTATGGTTATTTATAATGCACCAGCAAAAATGAAAATACACACCAAATACTAAAATAGTCTTTTAAGAGTCAGCTTTAATTTTTAACCTTTCCATTTTAAAAAAAATTTTAACACTCAATGTGGTTTTGTTTTATGTTTCAGTATATACTGTCTCAGCCAAAGTTCTGGGCCATTCAAGTGACCACCCTAATGCTGAGAACAAAACTGGAGAAAGGTAGTCCTCGTCGGATTGAACGTGCAATGATGCAGGCACAGGTAGGACGTTGCTGCTACTGTGGTTACAAAAATATTTAGTAAACTTTGCATACAACATTAGAATTAGGCAGGATATGTGTCAGCACATCCCTATCTATCTGGTGTGAAAAGGAAATTGGCACATTAAAATGTCCAGTTTGTATGAAACAACATCCTGAGCAGTGACCTACAGCTATAGATTCTGCGGATAATCTGTTCTGATAAGTAGAAACATCCTGATTGTTTGCATGAGCTCTCTTATTCACCCCACCCACTCTGAGTCATGTAGGAAACCTACTGATCCCACTGGTGCTATGGAAGCTCAGAATGTTAACGGGGAAGCACTAATTCTTGAATTTTATTTGGCAAGTGATTTGGTGGGTTAAGATTCCTCTGAGAGAAACTAGGAACTGGAAGTATTTATTTTGCTCACCATCAAAATCTAGAAATCAAAATTAAGTAGGTGCACACATCAGTGAGGCACAGATCTTATTGTCTAATGAAGCTTTTATTGCAGCAAGTAACATGCCAATATAGAATGCACTTTCATTTATATAACACTTACGGAATAAGTGTTGCAGTGAAGAGCTCTTGAACCAAATAAAAACCAAAAGAACTACAGATAACGAGAATCAGAAATAAAAGCAGAAATTGCTGAAAAAGCTCTGTAGGTCTAGCAGCATCTGTAGAGAGAAATCAGAGCTAATATTTCTGAGGAAGAGTTACTGGACCCGAAACGTTAACTCTGATTTCTCTCCACAAATGCTGCTAGACCTTCTGAGCTTTTCCAGCAATTTCTGTTTTTGCTCTTGAACTGTTGTAGTCTCTGAGGTAAATATTGCAGCCAATTTATTTATAGCAGTAAGATAAATTACGAGATAATAACCTGGTACCAGATTATCAGTGGTGTTGGTTAAAATATAATTTACAAGACCAGGGCACAGAACTTCAGTAATGCTGTTGGTACTCAATTTCTAGCACAGTAAACCCCTCTGTGAAAATTAACGGATTTGAGCTTCATACCAAAAACTGAGTTTTCAATCGAGGTATACAGTCCAGTACAGTCCTGAAAGATTGATGCATGTTGGCTCTTAATAAATAAGAAGGCCATCACGGTGGCTCAGTGGTTAGCACTGCTGCCTCACCTCACCAAGGACCAGGTTCGATTCCAGCCTCGGGTGACTGTCTGTGCAGAGTTTGCACATCCTCCCTGTGTCTGCATGGGTTTCCTCCGGATGCTCCGGTTTCCTCCCACAGTCCAAAGATGTGCAGGTCAGGTGAATTGGCCATGCTAAATTGCCCATAGTATAGGTGCATCAGTCAGAGGGAAATGGGTCTGGGTGGGTTACTTTTTGGTGGGTCGGTGTGGACTTAGTGGGCTGAAGGGCCTTCTTCCACACAATAGGGAATCTAATCTAATCTAAAAAGCTGTAAACCAAAATCCTGTCTACTTTTGCGCTGATTATTGTCAATGACCAAATTCTTGTGGCAGTATTCAGAATGTAAGAGTTTTTCTAGTGTCTTGGCAGGTGTTCAAGTACCACCAACAATCATTTGCTTATCTCACTATTGTTGTGGAACAGCAAGTTGATGGAGTGAGCATCAATTCACTCACTGATAGCTATTAGTGCCTGGGTAGTCTAAATCTAGTTCTAATTAGATTAGATTCTGCACCAAATTATTAATTTATTACTATTTTACCAAATAATTGGCATTATGAGGAAATTTAGATCGACTTTACTCTGTGTCGGTCTATTATCTCTAAGCATACCCTCTTTATCCTTATCAATTTGTCTGCTAATTTTGACCCATTTGACCACACCAACTTCTTGCATCTCATTGTCATCCAGCTGGGTGGAACCAACCTCAGCAGATTCCATTCTCATCAATCTAAATGTAGCCAAAGAATGATGACTTCTTGTCTCACTCCCATTACCTCTCGTATCCCTCAAGGAATTATCCTTAAGTTCTTTCTCACTTCTCAGTTGTTTTCTTTCCGTCATCAACAACATCCAAAAGCACAGTGCCAGCTTTCACATGTCCTCTGACTGTGTCCAGTTCTCACTCATCTCCCTATGCATCTGAATTCCTCCACTGTTGAACTGAAGGGCCTGTTTCTATGCTATAGATTCTATATAATGTAACATTGTGGTGAATGTTTAAAAAACTTACGTATAGTCTAAATTAAGCTACATTGCACAAAATATTATAACAAAGCACCATTGCATAGTTTGGATATTTACCTATGGATCTAAACAAGGAAACAGTATCTGGGGCGATCAACATGAGAGAAGGTTGTGATAATGGGACTGAAGTTTTCCCCTTTCCCCTTGAGTGCGGGAGTACAAATATATCCACTGTGATGCTACAGTGAGTGGAAACACTTTGCCCACGGGTTGGGGAAATGGAAGGTAAATGGTGGGCAATTTGCGGTCGTTTACTATCCTCTGAGAGCAACATTGGTGATTGCATAGTATTATGATCCCAGCTGACTTTATTATGGACAGGTTGATTCGCAGACTGAAACTTGACTTGATATTTTATGTAAAAACCAAAAGAACTGCAGATGCTGTAAATCAGAAACAAAAACAGAAGTTGCTGGAAAAGCTCGGCAGTTCTGGCAGCATCTGTGCAGAGAAATCAGAGTTAAACTTTCGAGTCCGGTGACTCTTCCTCAGAACTGATGGTAGCTAAGAAAATGTTGGTGTATATGCAAAAGGTAGGGTGGGGGGAGAGGAAAATGAGTAACCGATAGGTGGGAATACAGCCTAAGGAGAGAGATGAGCAGTTGGACAAGGGTGTAGGTAAAAATCTGACTAGAAGGGTGAATAGCTGTTAATGGAGACTGGTAGTGGCTAACAATAGATGTTGTGTAATGGCAGACAGTGTGAAATCAAGGCCTGGTGTGTGGTGTAGGGGCTAGGATGTGGGAGAGTTCATGCCCTAAAATTATTGAGGTACTGCAGTCCTTAACCTTTTTGAAAAAAAATCAATACCTTGTATGATGTGTCTGTGGTCGAGGAATATTTATAGTCAGCGAATAGTATGAATATTTGTACATTATGATCATCTTCAAGTTCACAGTTATTTCATATAGACCCTAATGCTGAAAAATAAATTTCTTGGATTGTCTCATCATTAAAATAAGTTGCAGTAAATTTTACTCATGGTAGTCTACATGTACATTTTGCTGTGGAATATGCTGAAAGGAGAACAGTCGAACCTAATTTGGGAAAATTTAGAAGCTGAAGAGGCACAGACTCATTTTACACTGAAATCTCATAAGTTTCTGACAAGGGCTGTTTATATAGAATCAAACATTACTATGGCAGAATGATTTTAGGAGAGATTATGATGAAAATTGTTTAGTGTATTTGTATCTCATAACTCCTAATATTGCTGGTGAACTATTATGAGACGGTCCCACTGCCATACAGGATATAATGTCCCGTTCAAACTCATTTGTTGTCTGCTCACTCTTCCTGTACAATTTCACTGAGTGTGTATGGATGAAAACTGGTATGTTTGTTTTACTGTCAGGAAATACATAATGGAAACCTGGTGATCACAGCTTGTACCAGCTATAGATTTAGGAGAATGTTTTGTAAAGATATGATTTTATTTAAAGAATACCATGGCAAAAAAGACAATCTTTGACATACCAGGGAATCATTTAGCTTCTTGATTAATGGATTATTTATTTTGTGTTTCTGCATATGCACCCTTTTCACTATTTGTAACATGTACTTGTGACAATAAATAAATCAAGTCAAATATAATTCATTTTGTTTGTAGTTTCAATATATATTTATAAATCGGTGCTTATTAAATTTAACTAAATTTCTGTACAGAGAGGACATAATGCATCAGTTAAAACCCTTCAGGAGTTATGAGATATAGAGTCTTTTTGTGAGCGGTGGAGTCTTGGTATAGACAGGCAACTCATGAGGACTTTGGTAAGATTTTTGAGGGACAATAAACTTATATTTTGCCTGAGAAATATTCTAATGCAAGATCCTAGAAGGTTTATAACCCAGTCCTCCCTCAAGTCTAGAGCATAAATACAGCTATGAATTGTACTGCCATTGGCACTGACTTTCCCCTCACTAACTCTAACCATTAATTTTCAACGTGCAACATTATTTAATTCGGATATGACCAGGTTCCAAGTACAGGAAGTACAATTTGAAGATTCTTCAAGATGATACTGCTCCAATCAGGCAAATTGTGAGAGTGAGTAGCTGTGTGCCTAAGGCCTGAGTGTTGGGAATGGTGATGGAACGGAGTCTGTTAGGTTGGGGGGGGTTGCATGGTTGGGGTCAGGGATGGAGATTAGAGTGAGGCCATAATGGTTATTCCTTTAATACTCATTTATTTAAATTATCAGTTTATTACTTTGGATTATTGCTCCAAAGTTCTTTGGAAGTAGCCTAATGCCATGGCATTGTGCAGAGAACAGGGGTGGAGGTCTTGCCAGTATTAACATTTTGTCCTTTTATTAATTCCACTCATCATTTAACCTGTTGCTGTTTGTGAAGAAGGCTATGCACTTGGCTGCTTACTTGCTCAAGAATTTCCTTGATTGATGTAGTCTTAATGAACATAGTTCTTCAGATCTTTATGTAATTTCATAAATTGGTGATGGTCTTCCTTTCAGCCCACTGCTTTTCTGTAAACTAAAATTCATAATTTCAGTATCTTACATGATTGCTTTTTTATTTTAGCAAAATGAATAAATAAACTGGAAGGGAATGACCGTTCACTCTGGAAAGCAGGGTAGCAGTGTTTCCACCTCTTCAGCTGTTTCATTCTTGAATAATCAGAATTTCATCTCATACAGGAAATTACTATTCCTTCCTTTTTTGTTCTAAACCATCTATTGCTATGTTGGAATGTAGAGCCCATGATGGGAATGGTAAAAGTGACTTGCATCATAATATAAAAACAGTTTTACTTTTCCATTCTCCCATCCCCCCATCCCACCAACCCACAAAACGAAGCAATTAGTTGTGTCCTTTGGGACTTGGCTATATAGCATGGGATCTTCTAATCCAAACGGAGATGTGCTAAATAGGTAAATGGTAGATATTCAGCATTGTTAAGTGAACCTGGAAACACCTGCAAAACTGTTACTTGAAGTAATCCTCACACTGTCACAACGTGTTATTGTGGGGATTTATTAGCAAATTGGGTTATTTATTTTGTCAGCTCATGTTGTCTGAGGCCAGGTGCCTTCCCTTACTTAGCTTAATAAAAAAAAATGCTGAGTCAAAAGCCTTGCATCGAGAGGATGTGTATTTGTGCCACCAGAGCTGTAATTGTGTGACTACTCGGACAAGATATTTATCTCTCGGCCCCCTTTCCTGTCCACGTTCCTGATGAAGGACTTATACCCGAAACATCGACTCTCCTACTGCTTGGATCCTGCCTGACCTGCTGTGCTTTTCTAGCACCACACCTTTTGACTCTGACTCTCCAGCATCTGCAGCCCTCACTTTGTCCTAGTTGCTGAAACCTTACTGCGAAGCCTCTTCCAAAGATGCCCGCATTAAAAAAGTTCTCCTCCTCCCTCTACAAAGATCTCAGCGAGTCAGTCTCTCTCTCTCTCTCTCCCACCCCCCCCCCCCTGTGTTTGTCACTGTTGTGTTTGAAATGATACACAACCCCACCCCCTCCATTCATCTCTCAGCCCCTTTTCCTCCTCCACATTCCTGATGAAGGGCTTATGCCCGAAACATTGACTTTTCTGCTTCTCAGATGCTGCCTGACCTGTTGTGCTTTTCCAGGGCCTTACTTTTTGACTGACTCACCAGATTCTGCAGTGCTCACTTTCCCCTGGTTGCTAGGTCAAGGTAGACAGACTATGGAAATGTGTTGCTGGAAAAGCGCAGCAGGTCAGGCAGCATCTAGGGAACAGGAGAATCGACGTTTCGGGCATTAGCCCTACGTCGATTCTCCTGTTCCCTAGATGCTGCCTGACCTGCTGCGCTTTTCCAGCAACACATTTCCATCTCTGATCTCCAGCATCTGCAGACCTCACTTTCTCCTCAAAGGTAGATAGACTAGTGACCTCCAGGTTAAACCACCACTAATTGTTTCTCTGTTATGAGAAAGCAATCCTATAGTCCTCAGACACTATCGTGACTTTACCTTTAACTCACCTATCCAGCAGTTTATGTGGGAACCTCAGCAATGAGATCTCAGAAGCCATCATTTGTTGCTGAGTAGCTTGCTCGGGCCATTTTAGAGTCCATTATTGTTGATCTGGAGTTACGTGTAGGCTTTACATTGCAGATTTCCTTCCCCACGACGACATTAGTGAACCAGATGGATTTTTCCAGCCATCAATGATAGTTGTCATGGTAATGATTACCGACACTAGCTTTCAATTCTAGATTTATTATTTGCATTCAGTTTCCATTAGATGCTATCGTGGGATTTGAATCCATGTCCCCAGAGATTTAGAGACACAAATAAAAGTAAAGTACAGCAGATGCTGGAGATCTGAAATAAAAAACAATGTGCCAGAGAGACTCTGGCACAGTGTCTTGGGAGAAAGGGTTAAGGTTTTGATTTCCTTATGACTTCTTCAGAACAGTTCCAAGTAAAAGTTTCCAGCATTTAGTTTTTTTTTATCCCCAGAGGCTTAGCCAGTGTCCCGGGATTACTAGTCCAGTTACAATTTATCAAAGACCATAGAAAATAGGAACAGAACTTTTGGAATAATGTGTTCAATTCTAGTCTTCCTGCTACTGGGAAGATGTTGTTAAATTTGAAAGGGTTCAGAAAAGGTTTACAAGGATGCTGCTGTGTTTGGAGGGTTTGAACTATAGGGAGAGGCTGAATAGACTGGGGCTATTTTCCCTGAAGCATCATAGACTGAGGGGTGACCTTATAAAATTGTGAGGGGCACTGATAGGGTGAATAATCAAGGTATTTTCCCAGAGTCAGGAAGTCCAAAACTAGAAGGCATAAGTTTAAAGTGAGAGGGAAGGGTATAAAAGGGATCTAAGGGGCAACGTTTTCATGCAGTGTGATTGGAATGAGTTGCCAGAGGAAGTGGTGGAGCATTTAAAAGGCTGGATGGGTAAATGAACTGGAAGGGTTTCGAGGGATATAGGCCAAATGCTGGCAAATGAGGTTAAATTAATTTAGGATATCTGGTCGGTCATGGACAAGATGGACCGAAGGATCTCTTTCCAAGCTGTACAATTCTCTATCACTCTATGACTCTAAATGGGCCATTCATCCCTTCGAACCTGCTGCGCCGTTCAATATGATCATCCAAGTCAGTTCCCTGTTCCCACTTTTGTTCCATAATCTTGGGTCACTTTGACCCTAGGAACTATATCTATCTCCTTCTTAAGGAAATCAAATAATCAAGATACTATTTTTAATTTACTGAACCTTATCATGCATCACTGTATAGGTTTATTCTGTGATGAATAATTCATGCTACTTGTGTTCAGAATCCTTGCCCTATTTTTTTTTAGCTTTGAATTAGCTGAATGTTCTCACGTGAATCCCATGTTTGACCTGTCAGTTTTATTTGAGCCAATTTGATCCACTGGTTTGGTTGATCTACAGTTCCAGAAAAGTTCATGCTTCAGATGACTGTGAATCATTCAGCCTCACATTGTAAGTTGGAAAATGGCTTGAGGTCAAAATAAGGAAGATCTGTGGGGAACTAGTTCCATAAAAAACCAAGAGATCTTACCTGTCAATTTCATCAAGAAGTCATGCATACTTACTTAATCAGTTGTTTTGAGGAAATTATCAGAGCCTAGGGAAAGGGATTATAAAAGTCCTTGATAAAGTGACATGTAGGATACTATAAGACCCATGATCTAAACAGAAGTCTATTAATTGGGAGATGCCTGAAAAATGGAAACATAGAGTAAGAGTATTCAGATGTTTTAAGATTGGCAAGACATTGCTACCGGTATGTCCCTGAGATCTGCACCTATGGCATCTTAGCCCAGTGTCAGTCAATGAATCAGAAATAGGCAAATTGGGATAATTGTATCATTTGCTAATAACACCAACTGAGGAGACATGACAAATGAGGAACAGAAGAGACTACAGAGGTGAGTGAACATAGGGAAGTTAAAGTCTGTATGTAACATTGACAAGACTAAATGCCATTTTATGCTCTTAGAGCAGAGAATGGAAGTATGCACATGATAAAAGTGGAAATGCGTCGAAATCCAGATTTTGAATTTTTTCTTTGATACAAAAGAACAAGTGGAATTTGTATTTGACGTATAAAGGAACTGGAAAAATCATCGGAAGGATGTCATGGAAGTGGTGTAGTGAGGACTGATTAGGAGTGTCACCTGCCCATAGTCTAGGTGATCTGTCTGGTGGGAACAATCAACATTGACACTGGAGAAGCCTCCTTTCTTTTCCTGCCCACCCTGTGAATTGTGCTGGCAGCAGCTATTCATTTCTATTTCACAGCCATTGCTTGGGATCCACAATTTGGGGAGGAGCTGCAAAAACAGGAGTTAATTGAACTTGCAAATAATGTCAAAAGTGAAGAAATTGTTCCAGCAATAGTATGTGGAGTTTGTTTTTTCAGTCTTCACAGTTCTCCTGCTGTGCACCAAGTTTTTGTAGCAACTTTTTTTTGCTGGAGAAACGTATTTTGTGTTTCACCACCTTTTTGAGGGTAATTGAAAAAATAAATTGTGCTACAGGTTGTTTATTGATACAAGTCAGGGTCATAATCACAGGAAGCATTTAATTTTATTGGCCTCTGATGTCAGACGTCTGTGGATTTCTACCACTGTTCCGTAGCATACCAGTTCATGGCTGTTAAAATAGTAGACAGCCGTGCTGGCAACTCATTAGTGTCTCAGCTATAGGCTCCATGGATGTACTGAGACAGTGGGAGTTGACTCATAACAGCTGTAGTTGGCTGCTGCTTTTCCCATTTCAGCTGTGCTCTTTCTCCATAAGATTGGTAACAGTTTATTTGCTATCTTTAATTACTTACTGAAAGTATGAAAGTACTCTAGTGTTTACCTTCTACACGTTGGAGTACCTAAGATTTCCTTTTTGCTGGAAGGAAAATATTTTTTTTGTCCATTATAGATTCATACAGTTCAGAAGGAGGCCATTTGATCCATTGTGCACATTACAGCTTCCCTTGAGTTTCAATCCTCTGCCCATCTCCAGCTCCATTTTGAAAACTTTTACAGAAATTGTTTCCAACAGTCTTTTTGGTAGTCCATTCCAGATGATCCTAACATACTGCATAAAAATAAATTATCCTCATCATGCTGTTGAAATTTTAATTTACTTGTACTTTCATGTTTATAACTGAAGTTTAAAATCAGGATGCAAAGGCTGATAAGTTATTAGAGTCGTACAGCATGGAAATAGGCTCTTCTGCCTAACTTGTCCATACTATGATATGAAAGTAAATTCCAGACAAGCCAGAGAAGATTTCATGATCCTCCTTAATGAAATAGATAGACATTGTATTAGTTTTCCTGCAGGTTTGATGATGTCTTTTAAGTATGTCAATATATAATCTTCCCATTTCAATACCTGGCTGTCACTTAAACAAGTGTCTGAGTCTCTCATTGCAATCTGTTCTTGCTTTAAATCATCACCTTGCATGAAAAGAACTACCACTCGGGGCTTTTGTGGTGCACTGCTAATGTCCCTACGTTTGAGCAAAGGTTCAAGTCCTATCTGCCCTAAAGAGTGTGTAATAACATCTCTATTGTTCAGCAAGCTAACAGGTCACCTGATTTTCCCATTGAAAAGATGTTCAGAACTGCAAAACAAGCTGAACTACAAGATTCTAACAATTTGAGGGTGGAGAAACAGTGGCCTTGTGGTATTGTCACTGGGCAGAGGCAGAGACAGTTGCTCTGGGGGCATGGGTTCAATCCTCAGCAGCTGGTGATCAAATAGTGAAGGCTGAGAGGTCACTTGCCATGCCGTGATAGTGTCCCTGCCTCTGAACTAGAAGGCATGGGTTCAAGTCCCTCACCTGCTCTAGAGGTGCATCATAACTTCTATGAACAGGGTTGGTCAGAAAATATGTAAATGGACTACCAGTGTTAAACTTGTTCCTCATTGAGCCTATGTCGTCTTGTCTTTTTAAATCTGGGAGTTGTTACATGTTTATTTTCTCTATCTCATCAGGTGTATTAATCTAATTCCACTGCCCAAACTCTGCCCTTTGCTTCAGTTTCCAATGTCTATCCAGTGTTGCCTTAATTGGTCCCTGTGGCTAATCTCTAATAATCCTTTATGGAAAACTCTTCGCTCATATCTTAAATTTGCCATAACAGCTCCCATTATAGATTCACTTATATTTGAGCAAGTAGTGTTTATCCTACTCTATGTAAAATATTTTTTATTATAAAGACTTTACTAAATCTCCTCTGGTCCTCTCTACTTCAATGAAAACAGTTCAAGTGTTTTACTTTTTCCTTTTAACTATAGTTTCCTATTGTTAGTTTTTTCCTGGTAATTCTACACTGGAGATGGCTTTGATATAATTTATACTCCATTTAATAATTTTTCTGACTGCATGTTCTTTCAGGAAATTGTATATTTTAACACTGGGATCTTGCTATTCATTGTGCTGTCAATCATTGTATAACCCTTTTCTTGTTTATCCTCCAAACATGTAGTGCTATTGCTAACTTCCAGTTTCTACTTTGCTCATTCTTCTAAGATATCTGTCTCTTTATGAGGTCTTTTATAGTTCTTCTTGTTGTTAGCCAAATCTCCACCTTTGTTCTAAATTTAAGACTCTGCCCTATATACCACCTGTTTACATTAAGAATGGAATTGCTCTCAGTTGACCTTTGTACATTTTTCACTAATGCACGCAACACTTTTTTGCACTTTCTGTCCATAGCCAAACCTCTATCCATGTGGCTGTTTCACACCAAACCCCTCAATCTTGTTGTTAATTCTTTTTGTGATGCACTGTACATTTCTATTGGGAAACATACATTGACTACATTCCTATTATTGGTTACTTCTTCAAAATCTGCATTAAATTTGTCAAACATGACAGTCAGAACCTGGCGATCGAACAAACTTTCTAGTTATTTCAGAACCGATTACTTTATAACAGCTGGCTCCATCAATTGTTCTACTTTGTCCCATGGCACAACTATGTTCTCAGTTCTATTTTTACTTCTTAAAAGGTATCCTCATCCTCCACCATTAAAATCCTTCCGTCAACCTTGAGTGGTGCTGTCCTTTACATCACTATTCACATGCGTATAAACACCTTTTTTATTTATCCTTATATTTGTACCATCCTTCTAATCTCTTGCAGAGCCTTATTCATTTTCTGTATTGGTTTGCAGTACTATTTGTTATTTATTCACCAATTTTTCATTTAATATCCCACACCTTATTAGCATTGAAATGCAGAGGGATCTGGGCATGCATGTCCACTGATCCCTGAAAGTGACAACAAAGGTGGATTAGGTGGTTAAGAAGGCATACAGCACTCTTGCCTTCATCGGCCAGAGCATCGCATGTCAAAGTTGGCAAGTTATGTTTCAGGTCAGGCAGCATCAAAGGAGCAGGAGAATCGACGTTTCGGGCGTAAGCCCTTCTTCGTCGATGCTGCCTGATCTGCGCTTTTTCAGCAACACATTTTTCAGCTCTGATCTCCAGAATCTGCAGTCCTCACTTTCTCCAGGTTATGTTACAGTTGTACAAAGCTTTAGGCCACATTTGGAATGCAGATCGTTCTGCTATAATGCACGTTTCGTTAACGTTAATTCGCTGTAATGCAATTGATGAATTGGGGACACAGTTTCTAAAGCAACAACTTTAAAACATGTGTTGCCTGTAACATGATTTCATCGCCAACATTTTAAGTACTGTGTCGAAAACGCGATTTTTCTATAATGTGGGGCTACAGAAGAATACAGCCATCGCGTTATAGAAGAACTACCTGTATTGCCTGCACTTCTGATTGCCACACTACCAGAAGGACGTGGATGCTTTGGAGAGGGTGCAGAGAAGGCTTATCAGGATGTTGCCTGGTCTGGAGGGTTTGAGTTATGTTGAGAGGTTGGATAAACTTGGATTGTTTTCACTAGAAAGACGGAGGCTGAGGGGTGACCTGATAGAGGTCAACACAAATTATGAGAGGCATAGATAGGGCGGATAGTCAGAGGCTTTTTCCCAGGGTGGAAAGGTCAACTACAAGAGGACACAGGTTCAAGGTGAGAGGAGGGGAAGGTTTCGGGGAGAAGTGCAGGGAAAAGTTTTCACCCAGAGTGGGTGCTTGAAATGCATGACCAGTGGAGGTGATGGAAGCAGACACATTAGCAATGTTTAAGGTGGATCTTGATAGGCAGATGAACAGGAAATGAACAGAGAGATAGAAACCGAAGGGTCTATTCCTATGCTGTATTGTATTTTCATTTTCACTGTACTTTGGATGTCTTTATTTTTTCTGCTTGACCATAATCTTGTACTTTGCACTGCTGATCTATCAATCTGCTTGTGAATTTTTCTGACTAGCTAATTTGGGCTGGCTTCCTTCTTATTCCTAACTTTGATTTTCTCCCTTAAGTCCAGCACATTATCTGTCAGTAATTTCATTGCATCAAATTGAGCTGTTACATTACTTGAGTAACCAGAATCTGTTCTAGATAGTGATTAAAGTGCCTTTGGCTAATCTTATGGCACACACAATCAAGTTATTCATCAGAAATGTGAAGAAATCCTGCCATAATTTCTATTTCATTGCTGTTTAAGTGTCTGATGATGAAGTTCACATAAAGCCTTTGGTAATCTTTTGTTATGGCTACACTTTAAAATTAAACACTAGCTGTTCTCCCCTGGTGTTGCTCATGACAAGTCTGGGTCATGGTTGTGATGGCTAACAGCGACAATGGGGCTGTGTTAGATCTGTTCTGAGCCTTTCTTTCAGGTCACTGCAATTCCTGCATGCAGGGTTAATTAGGGACATCCTGAGACTAATTATTAAGGACAGTTTCTGTAAATCAACTGCATGTAAGACTTTGGCTTCTGTCCTTGGGGAAGAGGACATGTTATCAGTATTGAATCAGGAAATGACTGTCTAGCTTTCTTCTTTTAAAGAAAAACTCACTTTTGACAATTAAAATCTGCATATTTCAAACTTTAATTACATATGCTATTTCTAAGCTGAACTGACTAAAGTATTCCACTTTAAAAAAAATGTTCTCTGTGTTATGTTGTGAGATGACTTTTCCAAAAGGGTTGCTTTGAAATATGCACTGCATTGTCATAACTTTGAAGAGAAAGATTAAGTGATCTTCAGCATGGAATTTGATTGATGGGAGGGGTCAATTTCAGTTTTTTTTATTTCCTAGTAGGTTCATTTTTGTCCTCATTGCTTCAGACTGCAAAAGATTTTTGTAGTCAATGTCTGCTCCTGTAGCTCAAAGCCATACATAACTCTAGTTTTATTGCCCTGTGTTTCCAGAGAGACCTGCGGGCAGTAACTATGAAAATCTCCTTCTCGAATGATTAGAAAACAAGCTGGCGATAGAGAAAAATGATAAGTTTTAACCCACTGTACAGTGTATGACCATATGCCACAGTAACTCTCAAATAGTGGGCATCAAGTCTCTCTGGCATGGAAAGGTGAGCAGAGTCCAGGTTTAGGCTTGAGGCCTGTCTAAGCAGACCCATACAATCTGCCTGAGTGTAGACAAATTGGGCTGCATCTTATGTTTTTATTTTGGCTGTCCAAGTTGTGTTGTGTTTTTCAGAGAGATTACCAAACTCACAGTGTTAACTACCTGTCCTGCCCCTGTCACATTCCAACCCCATCTTACCACATATTATTCCCAGAACAAAACACTATGCTGGATATCTGTTGCGAAACTGCTTCCCTTATACCTGGGTCATCTTTGAAAGGCTGTTGTGCTTTGGCAGCCCAATATTGCTTTTCACTGGCAACTTCATGGCACAGCAGCCACAAAGCCCTGGTGCCTGCAGCACAGCTGATGTAGCTAACACTCCTTTCACATATAACCTCACTCACTCACCCTATTCACTGTTTAACCACCACACCACACACTTTCCCTGTCAGTAGCTACATCTTGTCTGAACAACCTCCAAGTCAATGTAGACCTCCAGTTTGTCATGGTCCAGTAGGGGAACATTGCATGCAGGTAAGCGATCAGTCAGGATATTGTACAATAGCGTCATGAGTCTTGGTTATAGTTGGTAGCCTTATTCCCTCAATAACCAGCCTGGAAAGGCACCTGGACCCTCAAAGACAACAGCTACAAGAAATGTTCCAAGAAGAATCACGGCAGTTTGTCGGGTAGCAGCCACACCGCTCCAGGATGTGGTAATGGTAATCACAGATCACCTGAACATTAACTAAATGGAACCCCTTCCTGTTGATGAATTTTGCAGCATTGTGATATGGCCACCGTGAACATGAGAACCTAGCTCTATTCCCAAATCCTAACTCCTGGGCTGCAGCACTGCTCAGGTCATGGGGTAATGGAATAAATTGGTGTGACCTTTCAGAGATGGCATCAGTCATTGAGTTTGAGACATCCCACATGGAACACCTCCCTGGAAGGAGACAGTTGCAGGAAGGTTTAGAGTGGCAGTCACCTTCACAGCCACTGGGAGAGGATGGCCTTGCATTCCTACTGAGGACCTGCTCCAGCACCCTGCAGAGTTCTGTCACAGTTTTCTGTGACATATGTATGGAGCTTGTGTTGACACTGTGCCCTACTCATCCCACAAGAAATGAAATTGGAGCCAAGACTCTAGGTCTTCTCCGCATCCTGAGGGGTATTGCAGCAGGAACCTCTCTGCGCTGGGTGCTCTCATCTTCCATGTTGGCTTGCTCCTGCTCCTGAGCTTGTTGCTGGCCCTGATCCTCCTGCATTCACCTTCACCTGGTTAGGTCAGCAGTCACAGCAACCAACATTCAGCACGATTCTCAGTGGAAATGATCCATGTTGAGAACAGGACAAAAAGAGTCATCAGTAGCCACCCCATAGCTGATGACTGAGCACACCTGTGTCTACAGTGCAACATGCTGAGAATGTAAGACCTTTCCCTAATTTGCCTTGAGTCTCCCTCTATTACTGGCCTTGGGCCACCTTGTGAATGCCTTTGCATTCCCCCTATCCTTGACTCCCCTACCTCTTTTTGGCAGTGCCCCTGCAGGCCCTCCTTGTACCCTTATCAGCTGTTGTTAAACAAATCTCAGAGTTTCCACTCACCACAGACCTCTGATCAACTTTGATGAGCAGCCCCTAGACGAGACTGACCAGACTATGAGCTGTGTTTACAGCTTCCTGACAGACAGTACATGATTGCCATGACAGCTTGTGATGGCCTTCTAGGACTGATTGTTGCACCCTCCCCAAACTGTGCTGGGACACATCCCTTGACCATGAGCATTCCAAGCGGATGACTGATCATGACTGGATTATGACTAGCAGTACTGCAAGGCATATGGATGGGTATGTGAATAGGAAGGGTTTGGAGGGATATGGGCCGGATGCTGGCAGGTGGGACTAGATTGGGTTGGGATATCTGGTTGGCATGGACAAGTTGGTCCGAACGGTCTGTTTCTGTGCTGTACATCTCTAAGGCTCTATGACTCTAACTCACTGACATGGTGGCGGAGAGGGAGAGAGAGACACACACAAAAGGTAGCCCTATTAACATAGAGTCATAGAGATGTTCAGCATGGAAACAGACCCTTCGGTCCAATTTGTCCATGCCAACCAGATATCCCAACCCAATCTAGTCCCACCTGCTAACACTCGGCCCATATCCCTCCAAACCCTTCCTATTCAGATGCCTTTTAAATGTTGCAATTGTACCAGCCTCCACGACTTCCTCTTGCAGCTCATTCCATACCTGTACCACCCTCTGCGTGAAAAGGTTCCCCCTTAGGTCTCTTTTATAGCTTTCCCCTCTCACGCTAAACCCATGCTGTCTCGTTCTGGACTCCCCACCCCAGGGAAAAGACTTTGTTTATTTATCCCCATGTCCCTCATGATTTTATAAACCTCTATAAGGTCACCCCTCAGCCTCTAATGCTCCAGGGAAAACAGCCCTAGCCTATTCAACCTCTCCATATAGCTCAAATCCTCCAATCCTGGCAACATCCTTGTAAATCTTTCAAGTCTCACAACATCTTTCTGATAGGAAGGAGACCAGAATTGCACGCAATATTCCAATAGTGGCCTAACTAATGTCATGTACAGTCGCAACTTGACCTCCCAACTCCTGTACTCAATACTCTGACCGATAAAGGAAAGCAGACCAAACACCTTGTTTCACTATCCTATCTACCTGTGACTCCACTTTCAAGGAGCTATGAACCTGCACTCCAAGGTCTCTTTGTTCAGCAACACTCCCTCAGACCTTACCATTAAATGTATAAGTCCTGCCAAGATTTGCTTTCCCAAAATGCAGCACCTCGCATTTATCTAAATTAAACTCCATCTGCCACATCTCAGCCCATTGGCCCATCTGATCAAGATCCGTTGTAATCCGAGGTAACCTTCTTCACTGTCCACGACACCTCCAATCTTGGTGTCATCTGCAAACTGACTAACTATACCTCTTATGCTCACATCCAAATCATTTATTGAAATGATGAAAAGTAGTGGACTCATCACCAATCCTTGTGGCACTCCACTGGTCACAGGCCTCCAGTCTAAAAAGCAACCCTCCACTACCACCTTCTACCCTTGAGCCAGTTCTGTATTCAAATGGCGGGTTCTCCCTGTATTCCGTGAGATCTAACCTTACTAACCAGTATCCCACGGGGAACCTTGCCGAACGCCTTACTGAAGTCCATATAGATCACATCTACTGCCCTGCCCTCATCAATCCTCTTTGTTGTTTCTTCAAAAAACTCAATCAAGTTTGTGAGACATGATTTCCCACCCATGAAGCCATGTTGACTATCCCTAATCAGTCTTTGCCTTTCCAAATATATGTACATCCTGTCCCTCCGACAACTTGCCCACCACCGACTTCAGGCTCACTGGTCTATGGTTCCCAGGCTTGTCCTTACCGCCCTTCTTAAACAGTGGCACCATGTTAGCCAACCTCCAGTCTTCCAGCACTTCACCTGTGACTATCGATGATACAAATATCTCAGCAAGAGGCCCAGCAATTGCTACCCTAACTTCCCACAGGGTTCTTGAGTACACCTGATCAAGTCCTGGAGATTTATTCACTTTCATATGTTTCAAGATATGCAGCACTTCCTTGTCTGTGATATGTACAGAAAGATTTTCTAAATATGTAGTTGTTTTTAACTCCTGAAATTAAAATCCATAATATCTTACCATTGTTATTTCAGAATTTGGGCTCTAAAATGGAGGAAAATGGATTTTAGTTTTGAGTTCTATGAAGATATGAATTTTTTTAAAGGTCAGAAAGTCATTTTGGACAGTGAGTTCAAAACAGCATTTATAATGCTGCTTTAGCTAAATGACCAACAAGCCCCCTCAGGCAGATAGTTGCCACGGTTTTTCTTGAATCGCAGAGAGAGAGAGAGAGAGAATGGGACAGAAGTCGGTCCATGTGTGGGAAGTGACATAACAGCAGAGGTATGGTTACTATCAGTCTCCAAACATTTTGGGCTCGGGCAAGTTCCTGAGTTTTTTAGAAACAACTGATAAGAAAGTTCCAGAAGCAGGAAGTTGTGGGACTAGCGATGAGAAAGACATCCTGTATCTGACAAAGCTGTTGATGGTAGGAGTGGACTGAGTTAACGGTGTGTTTTAAAGGTCTCATGCAAAGATATAAACTGAAGAAAACAATATCTAGTGAATGCATTGTCATTTGCTGGAAGTATACTGTTTGCATCCATTCCAACTGAGCAAGAAGTATCAGTGTGGAGATAAGGGTGGCACTTCACTGAGGTTTAATCAATTGCTAGATTATTGCTACAGTAAAAGGGATTAACCATTCTTTCTGATGTTTGTATTGAGATTGCTCACATAGTTGTTACCTGGCAGAATTTGTGTTTTTTTTTGTATGTGATAAATTTGTATGTTCTTTTGTTAAAGTATTTTACAGCCTCTTGTAACATGTTCAGTGACCCACCTCCCTAGTAAACAAAAAAAAATGGTCTGTCAAACCAGGGCTCACTCTGGGATTTGACTTGTCCAAAATTACCATTCGCTCCAATCATAACATACTTTTACATTGATCTGTTATTCACATTTGAGCTGGAGTGCTGTATTTCTTGTCATTGTTTGTTGTACTGTAAGATATATTTTACTGGTCACCTTCAGAAGTTTGTCTTGAATTATAGCTTAAGAGAAAGATGGAAAGACCAAGCTAGCCAGTCCATAGAAATCACTCACTAATTTTAATTTCTTCCTATCTCTGCTTCTGAGTTTTTTGAAGTGTTTTTTGAAGTATTTTTGTAGATTTTTTCCTCAGTTTGCCGAAACAAAATAGAAACACAATGGTGTGTTTGTGCTCCTATATTTTTAAATACCTTTATTTGTAAAGTTCATTTAGGATGTGGCATGGCTAGCTGGGAAATATTTATTGCTCATTGTAGTTGCTTTTGGATCCTTGTGGGATTTGGTTCATTAGCAGTGGATGTACTTTATTTTCTTCTCTGATGACTACTATGTGGACACAAGCCTTGCCTATAAATTCTTCAAACGTGGCGTGCCCCATCCTATTCTCCATGACTGTTCACATGCCTACTCGATTCCAGAAGGATGCTGAATAATGACTTTCCGTACCCTGTCAGAGGGGAACTGAGATCAACTTTGCTACATGTAGCACCATCCGAGCAGAGATTGTCTGATTTGGAGCTTGCTGTACTGTGTAAGTTAATGCTTTACTTTACCTTTCCTGCTTAGGCTCTTACAGATCACTTTGAAGACAAGACCACATCTGTAGTGGAACGCCTGAAGATCTTCTACTGTTGCCAAGTGCCTCCACACTATGCTGTTCAGGTATGTGTATGAATCTTTAATGCCGCCTTCATCTCTAAAGAGCATAATCTGACTAGTTTAGCATCTTCTCTCAGTACTGCAAAGATGACAATCTAGATTTTGTGTTAGAACGTTGTGGATTTTGAGACTTTGACACATACTGACTCAGACTCGAGAATACAGCCACTAAGTGTAAGTGGAAACCTGAAATGTGCTTTTTCCAAGTTTATACTTGGTTTTACATGCAGTGACACTTCATCACTCAGAGTTTTTGTCATCCAGTCTCAGAATCCACTAAATTTGACAACAAAGTTAGCATCTCCAAATTCACTTAGGTGTTGAGAAATTTCTTCTTTAGCAGTTATCATTTAAAGCTCCATTATTGAAAATATTATTTATGTCACATGAATAATAAGTCAGATGAATGTATTGTTGGAATTTTAAAATCTTTATTTTTTATCCTTTTCTATTAGCGTCAGCTTGCGACTCTTCTGTTTGACCTGGGTTGTAATAGCTCAGCTCAACAGATCTTCGAGCAGTTGGAGATGTGGGAAGATGTTGTTATTTGCTATGAAAGAAGTGGGCAACATGGAAAAGTGAGTGAGCACTTCCCTTGGAGTTAACAGTTGGGCTGTATTCCGCACTGGAGAGTTTTGTTTTCATGGAAATAAAGACAAGATAAGAACAATTTATTCTTTCAACGTGCTTGTTCTCAGTAATTTGAGAGCTCTAGCATTGAATTGATCTTTATCCCCATCTCTGTACAATATTAACTAAATTTTATCAGTTTGTTCTAAAAGTTTTTGAAATCTTGGGAAGGAAAGATTAATGAAAAAGGAGATATTCATCTGAAAGGCTTAAAAGGAGCAATTAAAACTGTGACTCTTTGTTTTTAACGGTTACAGCTGCTCAGATAGAAATTGCAGTGCAAAAAATTTGTCTTCCAGCAAAGCTTCTCATTTTCCATTTCCCAAAAGGAAGGTTTTCAAATGATAAGTGTCATTTTGTAAAATCTGTATTTGGCACCCAGAAATTTCCTGTTTCACGTTAATTCGTATTCCTAGCTACATCCCCCCCCTGCGCCCCACTCCTTCTTCCATTTACCTCTCAGCCCCCCCCACTCCCACCCCCCACATTTCTGATGAATAGCTTCTGCTTGAAACATTGACTCTCCTACTCCTCGGATGCTGACTGACCGGCTGTGCTTTTCCAGCAACACAGTTTTTGACTCTGATCTCCAGCTGCAGTCCTCATTTTCTCCTAATTAATTCCTTCGATCCAAAGGAAGAACTAGCATTCTACACTCTAGAGATTTCCTTTATTTTAATACTCTCAGGTCTACACACTTTGCAGTCTTCACTGCCTTCAGCTCTTTCTTAACATTTTCTAAACTTTGTTCTTTTTTAATAAATGTGTGCATCTCTGAGAAGGCCAGCATTTGCTTACCAACCATCTGCTGCTTCATCAATCATCTTCCCTCCGTTATAAAGTCAGAACTCGGATGTTCGTTGATGAACGCAGATGTTCAGCTCTATTCATGACTCCTCAAACACTGAAGCAGTCCATATTCAAATATAGCCCAAAGAATATCCAGGTTTGGGCTGATATATGGCAAATAACATTTGCACCACGCAGAAGCCAGGTAATGGGTAATTCCAACAAGAGAGAGCTTAACCGTCGTCTCTGGACATTCAGTTGCATTATCATCACTAAATCTCCCACTCGTCATCCAAGGATTACCATTGAGCAGAAACTGAACTGGACCAACTATATAAATATTGTGGCCATAAGAGAAGGTCAGAGGTTAGAAATTCTGCGCCAAGTAACTCATTTCCTCTTTCCCCACGCCCACTTGATGGAAGTGTGATGGAATACGCTTCATTGTCTGCATGAATGCAGCTCCAACAACAATCAGGCTCAACACCATTCAGGACAATACAGCACACTTGATTGGCACCACATCCACCACCTTCAACACTCCCCTTCTTTACCACCAATGGACTGTGGTACCAATTACAAGCTGCAACAGCTTACCACTATGTCACCACAGCATCTTCTAAGCTCGTGATCTTTATCCCCTAAACCATAATCTTTGAGGAGAAAGTGAGGTCTGCAGATGCTGGAGATCAGAGATGGAAATGTGTTGCTGGAAAAGCGCAGCAGGTCAGGCAGCATCTAGGGAACAGGCGTAGTCAGGTGCTGAGGAAGGAGATGTGGCTGTGGTAGCGAGTCTGTTTGAGAATGTGGCTGAAGAGCTTCTGTGCAGAGGAGATGACGTAGGCAGGTGCTGAGGAAGGGCTAATGCCCGAAACGTCGATTCTCCTGTTCCCTAGATGCTGCCTGACCTGCTGCGCTTTTCCAGCAACACATTTCCATCCCTAAACCATAATACCCAACTCGCCCCCACAACTGAGACACACACCATCTTGACCTCGTAGCTTATCACTGCAACATCAGTGTCACTAAGTCAAAGCCTTGGGTCTTGGGACAGCTCACCACCACCTCTCGTGTGCAGTAATAAAAAGTAGCCAATCAGTGATGTCACATCATATGAATCAATAACAAAAAGAAATGCTCTTGCGTGACTTGCTCGGCCATTTCAGGTGACAAGAGTTAACTACATTTCTATGAATCTGGAATCATAGATAGTATTTAGAAGGCTAACCTGCCCAAAGCATTAACTTAAGTGTCTGGAATATTAGTCCAGCAACATTACCACTATGCCACCTCATTTCCTTTGTCACATGGAGTGGACCAAATTGGGTGATATGTTGTTCATTTTGAAGGGAAGAACAGAGGAGCAGAGTTTTATTTAAATGGAAAGGAACTGCAGAAAGCTGCAACACAAAGGGACTTGGGGGTACTTGTGCCCGAAATACGTAAGCTAACACAGGTGCAGCGGATAATCAGGAAGCCTAAAGGAATGTTGGCCCTTATTTCAAGAGGTTGGAGTATAAGAGTGGGGAAGTCTTACTGCAACTGTATAAGGTGCTTGTGAGACCATATCCGCAGTACTGTAAACAGTTTTGGTTGCTTTGTTTAAGGAAAGATATTATTTAATTGCAGGCAGTTCAGAGTAGGTTCGCTGGGATTGTCTTAAGAGCAAAGGCTTAAAAGGTTGGGACTCTACTCACTGGAGTTTAGAAGAACAGGAAGTGATCTCATTGAAACAAAGGATTTTTAGGGGGCTTGACAGGGTAAATGTTGAGAGGGTGTTTCTCCTCAGGGGAGAGTTTAGAACCAGAGGGCAGTGAATCAGAATTAAGGGGCACCATTTAAGACTGAGATGAGAAAGAGTTTTTTGTCTGAGAGGGTTGAGAGTCTTTGGCACTCCTTGCCACACAGAGACGTGGGGGAAAAGTCCTTGTTATATTTAAGGCTGAGATAAATAGTTTCTTGATCAGAACAGGAATCAAAGGTTATAGGAAAAATGCAGGAAAATGGATGTGAGGAATGTTAGATCAGCCAAGATCCTTTTGAATGGCGAAGCAGGCTTGAGGGGTTGAATGGTCCTCTCCTGTTCCTATTTCTCACAGTTTTATGGCCTTATTTCTGTGATGCTGTGGATTGAGGAGGAACCTTGGGATGGATTATCCATCCAATTTAGTACTTCTGTCCAAAGATGATAACAAATACCTTTGGCATTGATGTTCTGTGCTCCACTAATACCCCCATCATCGAAGATGGGAGTATTAGTGGAGCTTCCTCCTCCATTTAGTTACCCAACACCATTCACAATTCAATGCAGTGGAACTGCAGAGTTTTTGATTATGGGCTCACATAGTTCTGACTATAGCATGTATGTAACCCTATGATGTGGCTTCTCCAGGTTGGCAGATAATTTTTAGTATGCTAGGTATTACTTCTCATAGTTCAATTCAGTAATAAGAAATAGATTGAGGTTTCGAGTATTATACATTGTTTAAACACACTGCTGGTTCTTGATTTATTTGATTATTGAGTTAATGTTCATCATCTGAATCTCTTACTCTTATTTTGGTTGAGCACAGTATCACTACTGTTTGTTTTAAAAGGAGCTCTCTAAGTGGCTCACAAAGCAGAAAACAGAAATGCTCCAGGTTGCAGATCCCCAATCCAGGTTCAATAATTGAGTCAGGATATGGAGGCAGATTTGTGGTTACAATTTTCCTTAGCACCTCTGGATTAATTAAACCAAATCAGTTAGTTTCCCACTCCAATTGTATTTCAAGTGACCTTTTATGATATTGAATGATAGATGGATTAAGCTTCACTGACGCTGCTGACACTCCTGCTTAATACATCATCAGGATCCACCGATGAGTAATGATCATTTTAGTGAGGGGAGAAAGACTGTTGAGAATAAAAATATTCTTGGTTCTTGAAAACAATTGGTGCTGATTTATAATCAAGAATTAAAAATGGAATTAATTTCCAATCTCTTTTGCTTTCATCATTTTTGACTGCTCAATGTTTCCTATCCACTTTTTTTTTTATTTAAAAAAAAGTTTTCTCTTGATAAAGCTATATTTTCCCACACAGTTGCATTGAAGATTGGGGTATTAGTTTGGTCGGAGGTTCGAGGATAAGGGAAATGCCAATTATTTAGCACTAGCAGGGCTTACCCAAGCTGAGCTGATGAGAAGAACATGTTGAACAGCTAGACTGACAGAAGTTGCAATATTTTTTAACCACACAAATTGAGACACTCGATTTCCACATGGCGCCATGGTTGGTCCCCTAGCTCAGAATGAACATGTGTGTCTGGTAGTATAGTACACTGTAGCTTTTTATTCTACTGCTTAATCACTGGATGTGGAAATTAGCTTATGATATTGATATTGGCACTAACTCTCTGTGACCTAGTGCCAGAGTTTGAGTGATCATACATAACTATGCCAGTTCATAAGGAGCCAATTTATTTTGTTTATTGATTATACCAGGCTTTACTTCCCTGTTGAAGCATTCTACCATGGAGCAAGGGAAAAGGGGCTCAAACAATATGTTTCCATGATTGAGGACTATTCAGTATGACCTTTGAAAGCCACAGCCGCAAAATATATTTAATACCTTTTAAATCGTTATTTTCCATGCTACCTCACAAAGTACTTTTTTTTACTGTAACTTTGTGTACAAAAAAATCTTTAGCTTGATGCTCTGGTTGTCAAAACTTAATTCATTACAGCCAAGAATAAATTGCAGAACAATTATTGTTGCTTGAGGGTGATTGCCCAAAGGTTCAAACAGTCATGGCTTCGGTAGTTCTGTGAAAGGGGGAAAAAAAAATTGCAAGGAGTTTCATTTCACTTGTGCTCTGGGAGTAACAAGCCTATTGGTAGGTCATAAGATCAGTGAAGGCTTTGATAGTGATGCAAGGTAACACTAAGGGCTGCACAACAGTGAAAGAATTAACTGAGGGTAAAAGATTTTATTTCTGTGGACAGACTAAAGAAACTAAGATCTTTCTCTTTCAAACTGGAAGGTCAAGGGGAAATTTAATAGATCTGTTAAAAATTATGAGGTGTTTTGATAGATGTAGCATTGATCACAGGAATATCTGTAACCAGAGGTGAAATATTTAAAGTAATTTGCAAAAAAGAACAAGAAAGATGAGAAATGAGTGTGCACAAATTATGATTTGAAATGTGCTAGTTGAAAGGGCAGTGTAAGTAGATTCACTAGTAACTTTCTAGTGAATTGGACAAATCCTTGAGAAGCATACTCGAAAGTTAGGACAGACTAGACTTTACTGATTGGGACAGTGAGGCAAGATTTGATTGAGATGTACAAAATTGAGTGTGACCTGGAAAGAAAGGGAAAGGCTTGTTTCCTTTTGCAGCTACAAGATTAAAGGTAATTGGTAGAAAGATTAAAGGCTGATGAGGAAGATGTTTTTCGCTCAGAGGATGGTAGGGGCCTTGAACTTGCTGCCAGAAATAGAAGCAGAAACCTTTGACTCATTTATGAGATATATCAATTACTATACCTACGGGTCTATGAAATCAATGCTGGAAATGAGATTAGACTAAGTGATTCTTTTGTTTTGGGCTGGTGTAGACTCTATAGACCAAGTGGACTCCTTTGTGCTGTAAACTTTCTATGATTCTAAAAGAAAGCGTTTACACAGACACTGAAAGAGTTGGACTTCGTGACTAATTGGAGAGCTTGTTCAAAGAGCCAGCACAAATCTGATGAACCGAACGTCCACCTTCAGTGTTCTATGATTCTCCCATACCTAGTATAACACAGATAAGGTACAGTATGCCAAAAAGCATGCTTATTATATCTTTAATGAGTTAATTTTGTTGATGAAAGCACACTTGTGAATTACAACACTAAGGAAAAGCACACAGTGGAGAATGAGCACCCACCTGTGTTGCTGAACCTGCTGGATTTGTCCAGGGTTTGATTTCATCCTCTGGTCATTTTTCAGGCAGAAGAGGTTCTTCGCAGAGAGCTGGAGAAGAAAGAGACACCTACTTTGTACTGCCTCTTGGGAGATGTGCTGAATGACCACCAGTACTACGACAAGGCCTGGGAACTGTCCAATTATCGCAGTGCCCGTGCTCAGCGCTCCAAAGGGATGCTACACCTCCGTAACCATGAGCTCAGACAATGTGTGGAATGCTTTGAGCGATCAGTGCAGATTAACTGCTTACAGGTGGGGAGCTCACCTTCTCTTGTTGAGCTTAATGTTGTGTGGGATAATAAAATGGGTTTTGAATTATGTTGGAGGGAGGTATCTGCATTGAAACCTGCATACTTTTAATATGTCATTTCACACCTGCCAGTAATTTTCAGTCAATACTGCAATTTCCTGGTTGATTTGTGTAGTCTGTGTTTCTTCCGAGCCAATAGGTCCACTGCCTGCAATCACTCAGACCCACTGGATATCAACGCAATGTAAATTGTTGAGTCTAATGCTAAACACTTTGGATAATTGAGCTACACTGTAGTTCACAGTTACAGATGATTGCTTGTTGCCTTGTGTCAGACAGAGGGCCTCCCATACCACATGCACGCAGCTGAAGTGGAAACTGTTCAATATGAAAAATAAGAAAGCTGATCTATTGTGCCTGGATTAGAAAGGTAGGATGTGAGGCTCTTCAGTGGATTGAACATAACAAGGAGGGAGAACATATGATGTTTGGGAGTAAAGATGTGATTGAGCGATGGGGCTGTGATGATGAGGTGTTGTAGATTATTGGTATGGAACAAAATTTAACTGCGAACTATTTTCAAGTTTGAACAGGTTAAGATTTTACTTCACGTGCTTGACAGAAATGGAAAAAGGGATAGCTTCTGCATGAAACCAAGCTTTTGGGTTATGTAGGTTGTACAAATAGGCTGTAATTTCAGCTGCTACTTAGCACTAGCCGATATTCTCATGAAGACTATCACTATCCTCTTCACAGTTCACAATACTTACAACTTTTGTGTCCTCTGCAGATTTTGAAATTGTACCCATGCCTGGGTCATTTCAAGAAAAGCAATGATCCTGTTAATAACCAAAGAGAACTCTATTGTGTAACTGCGTCCATTCCAAGAAAGAACCATTCGTCGCTACTCTGTTTCCTGTCACACCCCCAACTTCTCACCTCTGCTGTGACTGTCCATTTTATTTCATGGACCTCAACATTGCTGACAAACATATGTCACTTTAACAGCACATCAATGGCATTACCCTCTACAACCATCTTTGTTATGTCATTAAGTTAGTTTGTTAAACACAACTTACCTTCAATAGTTCCATGCAAACTTTCCTTACTTAATCTGCATTTGTTCAAGCAACTTAATTTAATCCCAGATTATAGATGCTAAAAGCGTTCCTTCTACGGAGTTGAATTGAGTGGCTGCTTGTTTCTGGGTAAATTTGTTTTTGAACAAAGATTTGCCATTCTCCTCTAACACCACCTGTGAATCCAAGGAAGATTATGACTAGTACCAGTGCAGTTTCCTCCCTTTCTTCCCTCTACATCATCAAAGGCATCACAGCTGACCCTGGTGATGTTTAAATACCTGTTTTACATCTATTTTCAGGCCATTCAGCGTCTCAATCTCCTTACCCTGTGACTTCAGCAGTATTATCTTCATGAGGATGGCAAGTTGCCACGTGATCATTTAATGCGTCAGACATGACCCATGTCTCCATGCACAGGTCCACTTTTTGTTCCCTGGTTGCCCCAATCCTTTTCTCACGATACTTTTATTACCTATACACCGACAGAAGACTTCTGAATTTCCTTTTATGTTGGTCACCAGTCTCCTCTCATACTCCTTCCTATCCTTTATCCATTTTACTTTCCTTCTGTCCGTTTTATACATGACTAGGTTCTCGTGTATATAATAAATCTGTTCTTTTTCTTTTTCGTCTTTCTCTCTATTTCGATTATCATCCAGGAAACCTTGGCTTTACTAATTCTCCCTTTCACCTTTGTGTGATTATACCTTGGCTATAGCCAAGCCATATCATTAGAAAAATATTTTTGTGTTACATTTTGCCTTGAGGTCTTTGATTCTGATTGATCTGGTCTGTTCTTACCCCAATGTAATTAACCCTCTTTTAATTAAGTATTTCTGCTCCAGATTATTCCCTGTCCTTTTCCAAGGTCAAACCGAGCATTCTAATACTAAATTGACTGTGCCCTTACTGACACTAGGTTCCTAAAATCCATATTTTTCCTCAGAACTTGCTCCAGCCATGCCTTCTTCCTTAGTGAGCTGAAATGTACTTATCAAGAAAATTCTCTTGAACACACTTCACAAACTCTTCTCCCTGTTTTGCTCTTTTATCTCTTTTCCATCATTTGGTGACCTATCCTCATTTCTTATCATTAACTAAACTACTACTTGCTACTACCCAAAAGAAAAATTGTTCTTGCCTCTCTTGGAGGAAAGCCAATAGGGTAATTTTCTCATTATGCTGCCACCCCTCATTTCTTTCCTTCCCAATCTTGCCTGAGCATAATGTATCCAGAAATATGTAATACCCAGGACAGAAATGATGGACCAAATTATGACAATTCTGTCATAAATTCTGTGATAATAACCAGTGATGGAGTATGTTGAGCCAGGTCTCCATTGTTGACCACAGAATCGCATTCTTCTATCATTACCTGCATCTACAGCTCATCAATCTATTTTACCCTGTAATGTGCATCATTATATCTTCACTGTCTGCCCAAATTAGATCTTGTTGATTTCCCGGAACTCTATTCCTATCTAAGAACTTACTATTTCATTTTTGAGAGCTATATGTCTCTCTCAGTACTTTGTACATTTTTATTTATCCTTTCTGGTAGTATCCCCTGGTTCCCTTCCCTAAAATACATTGTAGACAGCAAATTGCACCTCAAGGGATTTGGCTCTGGTGAATACTGCACAGGTCCTGTCTACGAAGAACTGGTCCTAGTGCCCAAGGAACCTAATACCCTCCCTCCTGGAACATCCCTTCAGCGTGCATTCCTTCAAGCCTCTCATGAATTGTAAAAACCAGGATGAGGGTTTACTTTGCAAGCTCAAGCACGACCCTGGTTTACATACTTGGTTACCCTCCTCTCAATGTTAAGTGGGGATGCCGAGCAGCTGTTAAGAGGCCTGTCTGTCACTTGGATCATGTGAACAACTGGGTGCAGCTTTTTCTCTCAGATTGCTTATTACCCAGATGAGAGGCAGAGCATCAAGAGTTAAAAATTCCAACATCACTTCCCCCTTCCAATCTAAACTGTTTTTCCAAAGAGAGAATGCCTGTTAGTTTAATTTCATGTAAAGTAAATTTTCTTCTGGAGCGAGATGTAGTATGCTGCATATTGTGCAAATTTTTTTTGTTAGACTTGCTCACACGGATTAATGATACTCTAAAATAATTAAGTTTTGTAGCTATGAAACTCCTTGTCCTTTTTTTAAATCCTGTTTCAGTCCATCAGTTACTGTGGACCACAGACCTTTAAAGCCTTGCCATCACGTTACTTAACCACTACTTGATTTATGTCAGCTTCTCCTACTCCTTTAACCTTAAAACTATACCTCAATAGATTAATCAGTTTATTTAGCAGGATAAGGATTAATAAGTAACTTCAGTTGGTCCCTGATAAATGCACAGTTGTTTTATGTAGACTCTTAAATCTAATATGTGTATATCAGTAATCTATTTGGTTAAAAATATCTGTTATAACACCAGTTGTAAATAGTCATTCCATTATAAGTAGTCCTCTACAGATTGGTAATCACTGCTACTGTTTGATTCAACACTTTTTTTTCCACTTCACCCTGACAACCGTCAGACCTGTACAGTTCATGGTCAAGTCCCACCTTCGCACTAGTTGTGTCAGAGCATATTTGAACATGGTGATTAACAATATCTCCAATTCCAGCCTTGGGCTCTCTCACTTCGCCATTTGCAGCTGCATCCTTGGCTGAAATTTACGCCCTCAAATCCCTTTGTACTCCTCCTCTTTTAGAACATAGTGCAGTACAGGCCCTTCAACCCTCGATGTTGCGTGCCAACCTGTGAAAATAATCTGATGCCCATCTAACCTACACAGTTCAATTATTATCCATATGTATGTCCAATGCCTATTTAAATGCCCTTAATGTCGGCAAGTCTATTACTATTGCAGGCAGGCCGTTCTACGCCCTACTACTCTCTGAGTGTTGAAACTACCGCTAATATCTGTCCTAAATCAATCACCCCTCAATTTAAAGCTATGTCCCCTCATGTTAGCCTTCACCGTCCAAAGAAAAAGGCTCGCACTGTCCAACCTATCTAACCCTCTGATTATCTTATATATCTCGATTAAGTCACCTCTCAACCTTCTTCCCTCCAACAAAAACAGCCTCAGTTCCCTCAGCCTTTTGTCATAAGACCTTCCTTCCATACCAGCTAACATGCTAGGAAATCTCCTCTGGACCTTTTCTAAAGCTTCCACATCCTCCCTATAATGTGGTGACCAGACTGCATGCAATACTCCAGGTGTGGCCTTACCAGTGTCTTGTACAGCTGAAGCATGACCTCGTGGCTCCGAAACTCAATCCCCCTGCCAATAAATGCCAACACACCATATGCATTCTTGACAACCCTGTCAAGCTGGGTGGCAACTTTCATGGACTTATGCACCAGGACGCCGAGATCTCTCTGTTCATCTACATTGCCAAGAATTTTACTATTAGCCCAGTACTCTGCATTCCTGTTATATCTTCCGAAGTGAACTACCTCACACTTTTCCGCATTAAACTCTATTTGCCATTTCTCAGCTAGCTCTGCATCTTATCTATGTCCCTCTGTAACCCACAACATCCTTCGGTACTATCCACTACCCTACCTTAGGGTGATCTGCAAATTTACTAATCCATCCTTCTGTGCCCACATCCAGATCATTTATAAAAATGACAAACAGCACTGGCCCCAAAACAGATCCTTGCGGCGCACCACTGGTAACTGAGCTCCAGGATGAACATTTCCCATCAACCACCACCCTTTGTTGTCTTTCAGCGAGCTAATTTCTGATCCAAACCGCTAAATCACCTTCAATCCCGAAACCACGTATTTTGTGCAATAGTCTACCGTGTGAAACATTATCAAATGCCTTACAGAAGTCCAAATAAACCTTGTCAACTGCTTTACCTTCATCCACCTCTTTTGTCACCTTCTCAAAGAACTCAATAAGTTTAGTGAGGCATGACCTACCCTTCACAAAACTGTGTTGACTATCCCTAATCAAATTATTCCTTTCTAGATGATTATAAATCCTATCTCTTAGAATCTTTTCCAACACCTTACCCACAACCGAAGTAAGGCTCACTGGTCTGTAATTACCAGGGTTGTCCTGATTTCCCTTCTTGAACAAGGGAGCAACATTTGCTAGCCTCCAGTCTTCTGGTACTACTTCTATCGACAATGATGACATAAAGATCGAAGCCAAAGGCTCTGCAATCTCCTCCCTGGCTTCCCAGAGAATCCGAGGATAAATCCCATCCGAATCCAGGGGTCTTATCTATTTTCAGATCTTAGAACCTCCTCTTTGTCAACCTCAATCCCATCTAATCTTGTAGCCTGTATCTCCGTATTCTCACTAACATTGCCCTTTTCCAAAACAAATACTGACGATAAGTATTCATTAAGCGCTTCCCCTATGTCCTCAGTTTTCACACACATCTTTCCACTACAATCTTTGGCTCTAATCTTACTCTAGTCATTCCGTTATTCCTGATATACCTATAGAAGACCTTAGGGTTTTTCTTGATCCTATCCACCAACAACTTCTCATGTCCTCTCCTGGCTCTTCTTAGCCCTCTCTTTAGATCTTTTCTGGCTAACATAGAACTCTCAAGCCCCCTAACTGAGCCTTCACGCCTCATCCTCACATCATTATCTTCCTCTTGACAAGAGCTTCAACTTCTTTCGTAAACCATGGCTCCCTCTCTCAACAACTACCTCTCTGCCTGATAGGAATACACTTATCAAGGATCTGCAGTAGCTATTCCTTGAATAAGCTCCGCATTTCAAGTGTGTCCATCCCCTGCAGTTTCCTTCCCCACCATATGTATCCTAAATCTTGCCTAATCACATCATAATTGCCTTTCCCACTGTTGTACTTCTTTCCCTGCAGTATATACCTATCCCTGTCCATTGCTCTTGTAAACATAACCAAATTATGGTCACTATCGCCAAGTGCTCACCTACTTCCAAATCTAACACCTGGCCGGGTTCATTCCCCAGTACCAAATCCAATATGGCATCTTGTTGGCCTGTCTCCATACAGTGTCAGAAAATCCTCCTGCACACATTGAACAAAAACTGACCCACCTAAACTACTTGAACTATATTATTCCCAGTCAATATTGGAAAAGTTAAAGTCCCCCGTTACTACCCAACTACCCTGTTACTCTCGCTCCTATCGAGAATCGTCATTGCTATCCTTTTCTCGACATCCCTGAAACAATTCAGAGGCTTATAGAAAACTCCCAACAGGGTGACCTCTCCTTTCCTGTTCCTAACCTCAGCCCAAACTGTCTCAGTGGATGAGTCCTCAAACGTTCTCTCAACTGCTGTAATACCACCCTTGATTAACAATGCCACACTCCTCCTCTCTCTCTTCTCCCGCCCCCCCCCACCGCCAACCTTTATCATCATGTCTGTTCTTGCTGAAACATCTGCATCCCGGAATCTGCAACATTGCCCTTTAAACCCTATCTCTTTGACTAAGTTCTTAGTCACCTGCCCTAATATTTCTTTATGCAACTGGGTGTCAAATTTTGTTTCATAATACTTGTGTGAAACGTGTGCCATTAAAAGTGCTATGTAAAGGCAAGTTGTACTTCAGAATTCTATTTGTGGAAATGTCAATGTGAGGGAAGAATATGGAGGTGAAGTTGTTTTTCATGTGTTCATTGACAAGAGTTATATCATCTCAACAGGCTGCATCAACATAGAACCGGAGATGTAGAAAAATATTTCAGAAGTGAAATTGACAAAAATCTCAACAACTTCAGGATATTTCATCAAAGACACTTAGTCATTATAAATTCATTATAAAAGGAGTTGCACAGCAGAACTGCGGAAAAAAAAGTATTCTGTTCTCTTGTGGGAAAAAAAACTGATGGATTCATTTTAGTTTACCTTAAATGAGCTGGTATTCTTCTTTATTTTTGGAGGTTTTTTTTGGAAAAGAATGTGTTGGGATCAGTACCCATTTCCCAGGATGCTAAGTTGTAAATCTATTAACATAGAATTTTGAGTGACAAACTAGCAAGTTTCTGAAAGATTTTCTTTTTCATCACATTTTCTATTCCATGGAGTATTTCATTAAACTTAGCCCAAACCTGTATAGGTATCTTCAAGAGCATACTCGTGCCTCCAATAAGTTGAAAGATTTTATTGTTTATAACCGGATTTATAAGTGCCACCTTCTGGATTTATTTAAGAGCTCAGCATGGTAGAACTTCCATTCCATATTTGCATAATTACTGGCGTCACTTCAAGAACATTGTGTTAAACTCATATCCTGCCAAAAGTGCCCATTGAATGTTGATGAGTCTGTTTTGAATCCAGGAGTTATGAATTAACGTCTAATATGAAAAAATGTTATTTTTAATGTTCAAAATGGCATTTGTCCCCCAGTGACACCTCATTGTGAGACGTCGTCCAGGACAAAATGCTGGTCTACCAACATATGAATGGAAGTGAACCAGATTTAATATTTCAAGTTCAGTGAGTCATTTTGAACTCCATGTTAACTCTGTTTCATTTTCCATTGATGCTGTCGGGTTTCTCCAGCACTTTGTTTTTCTTTCAGGTTTTCAGTATGTACAGTACTTTAGTATTATACTGGAACATATGCAGTTTGGTCCTTTTTCTTGAGGTAGGATGTAATTTCTTTGGAGACAGCTCAGAAAAGGTTCACTACATAAATTCCAGAGGTGAAAGGCTAGAAGTTCCAAAGGTTGGGTGAAAATGTCATCAGTGGTCATAGAGCAGATGTTTCCCCTTGTAGAAAAATCTAGAACAAGAGGTCATAGTTTTAGGCTAAGGGGAGGATTTAAAAGAGCGATGAAGAGGAATTACTTCTGTCAAAAGGTTGTAAATCTGTGGAATTCACTACCGTGGAGCGCGGTGGATGCCGGGACACCAAATAAATTTGAGGAAGTAGCCAGACCTTTAATTAGTAATGGGTTGAAGGGTTATGGGGAAAGTGGAGTTGAAGCTGAGGTGAGATCAACTGTTTAAGGTGGAACGGGCTGATGGGGCCAAATTGCCTGTTCCATCTCCTAGCTGTTGTGTTTATCTGAATGGAAGCGAATAGTTCAGGCATATCACCCTTCAGAAATTGAAAATTACAGATGAGCAGAATTTCAAAGGAATAGAAACAAAATGGGGAAGGAAACACATGGGTAGTGGAATGACCTGTAATGAACTTAAAAGTAATTGGAAATACTACTCAAGAGGGCTGCACAAAACTGTGTATTTTTATTCACACATGGGGTGTGAGTGTCACTGGCTGACCATTTATTTCCGTCCCTAGTTGACCTTGAGAATGTAGTGTTGAGCTGCCTTTTTGAACCTCTGGAGTCCACAGCTGTAGGTTGTCCCAGAATGCCATTAGGGAGGGGATTCCAGTGACCGAGTGACAGTGAAAAAACTGAACTATTTCCAGTCTGGATGGTGAATGGCTTGGAGAGAAACTTGCAGGTGGTGGTATTTCCATGTATCTGCTACCCTTGTTGTTCGTAATGGAAGTCTTGTGAGTTTGGAAGGTGCTGTCTAAGGATCTTTAGTGAATTTCTGTAGTGCATATTGTAGGTAGTACACACTGAATGTTGGTGGTGGAGGGAGTAGATGCTTGTGGATGTTGCTTTCTTCTGGATGGTGTCAACGTTCTTCGATGTTGTTGGAGCTGCACCCATTCATGCGAGTGGGAAGTACTCTATCACACTCCTGACACATGCCTTGTAGATGGTTGACGGGCTTTGGGGAGCCAGGAAATGTGATACTCATCACAGTATTCCTAACCTCTGACCTGCTCTTGTAGCCACTGTATTTATGTGGTGAGTCCAGTTAAGTTTCTGGTCAATAGTAACCCCCAGAATGTTGATAATGGGGGTTTCTGTGATGGTAACACCATTAAATGTCAAGGGGTGGTGGTTAAATCATCTCTTATTGAAGATGGTCATTGCGTAGCATTTGTGTGACATGAATGTTACTTGCTATTTGTCAGTTCAAGCCTACATATTGTCCAGATCGTGTTGAATTTGAACATACACTGCTTCATTTTTTGAGGAGTTGCAAATGGTGCTGAACATTGTGTAATCATCAGCAAACATCGCCACTTCTGACATTATGATGGAGGAAAGGTCATTGATGAAGCAGCTAAAGATGGTTGGGCATAGGACACTATTGGGCGGAATTCCTGCTGAGATGTCCTGGAGCTGAGATGGCTGACCTCAACCAACCATTGACCATCTTCCTATCTTGCATCAAGTCAAGATCTATCTCTCATAATCCAATAGTGCACTGACTGCTGTTTTGTCTGACCAATGAGGCACTAATCCTAAACTTTGTCACGGTTAGGTTCCCTACAGTTTGGAAACAGGCCCTTCGGCCCAACAAGTCCACACTGACCCTCCAAAGAGTAACCTACCCAGACCCATTTCCCTCTGAATGATGCATCTAACACTTTGGGCAATTTAGCATGGCCAATTCACCTTGCCTGCACATCTTTGGACTGTGGGAGGAAACCCACGCAGACACTGGGAGAATGTGCAAATTCCACACAGATAGTCACCCGAGGCTGGAATCGAACCTGGGCCCCTGCTGCTGTGAAGCAGCAGTGCTAACCACTGGGCCACCGTGCTGCCCCAGGCAGTTAAGAGTCAACCGCATTGCTCTGGGTCTGGAGTCAGGTGTAGACCAGACTAGGTAAGGATGACAGATTTTCTTTCCTAAAGGACATGATTGAACCAGATGGCATTTTAACGACCATTGTTGAAGGTCAGGATTACTGAGACTAGCTTTCAATTCCAGATTTATTCATTTTAATTTAAATTCCACCAGCTGCCATGGTGGGATTTGAACTGACGTCCCTTGGGCATAACATTTACTAATCCTGTCACATTACAAAGTTGTAACTTCAACTTTCCTGAAATTTTCTGTCAATTTCACTGTGTATTCTTTGCTTTATGTGCAATATCTTTCACTGATCTGTTTTTTTTATCTTGAGCCTTTGCAACTATTCTCTGCGCATTACAGGATGTGGAATATATTTTCCGACAATGCAGGGCAATCCACAAAAGAAAATTGGAAGTCAACATTTGAATTAAAAGCCTTCATTGCTGCAGCACTTCCCTATGTGTCTGCTCTATTTTAAACTGATCTTAATGTTAAATTGATGTGCAATTAGTTTTTAATTCTTTGTCTGCTGGAAAGCTTAACTGTGGCTCCCTTGTGAGAGAGTGTTGACTGTTCTCAGCCCTCCTGAGTGGGAGAAAGAGTAAAATGATCTGAGACAAAGTCTTGTGACTAGTCTGCCATAAGGTAAATAGCGTCTGTTTGATATCACCTCACTGTCAGTCAAAATTAACCAAACCTTTTGTAATGCTTAAACATTAATCACAGAGTCTGCTGGTTTTGAACAAAAAGCTTGGCTTTTAGTTTCATTAAAAATGATTGCACAGGATAGAGTACAGTAAGCAAAGAACAATTTGCTTAGCTCTGTCAACCTAGCTAGTGTTTGAAAGTCTTGTCAGTGAATTGTAAAAAGACCTTTTTTTTTGTACAATCCAAGTAATTCTTTCCCTTGGCTTAGACGAGTCCCTTGCCAGCTGCAGCGGTGTGCCTTGGATTTCCAGTACTGTAGACAAATTTGCTACTGAATAGTTGGATAGATGAGCGACTTTTAACTTCAGTTCATTCCAAAACTAAACTGACCATTATAGATATACTGTCATGTTCCTGCCCACTTTGCACCAGATTTGCAAGCCACTTTTGATCTCTTCACTTTTGCATACAATAAAAAAAAGTCCTTCAATGTAATTAGAACACATCTTAAATGTCTACCTATACCTGATCGGCCAGCACTCTACCTTCCATGTATGTTTGAAGGTTAGACCCTGGGTTTTGTTGAGCACTTCCCACACCATGGCAGCCATCTTTTCAAAATGTCAAGTGTGAGATCCACACTGTGCCGGCTCAGTCTTCTATAAACAATGGCGGTGAGTATTTGACAACAAAGACCATTGCAGATCAACAGAAGTCCTAGTGTACAAAGCAGTTGTCATGTTCATACTCCCTTACTACAGTGAGACCTGGACCGTGTATCACTGAAATTTAACAGTACTCGAGAAATTCCATCTGGCATGCTTCCATTGCATCCTCTGGTTCAATAGAAGGGCCATCAAACAAACACCAGTATATATCTTAGGAATAGTTCCACAAAACTCCTGCAAAATCAACTTAGATGAGTCCAGGTGACCAAACACAGTCTCCCCAGCCAAGTCCTATTCTTTAAGGTTTTAAAAGACCAAAGTTCAAGGGGAGGACTGAAAAGAAAGCTTCAGTCACTCTGATGCTCTCCTTGAAGCATGGCAAAATTAACATTAATGCTTGAAGGAGCTTATAAAAAGGGAGTAAATCCTGAACTTTGGTCTCGCAACTGCATTGTGGAATATCCCACCCCATGTGCCCAAAGATCCAGAGACTAAAAATAATCATCTTCAGACACATGAAGACTCATGGCAGAAACTCGCAGCCCTGAGTAAACACCATCCTCCATTCAAGGAACAAGTGGAAATCTTTTTTCATCCTTGATGTTTAAAATGAAGTTGATTTCAGCATGGTTTTATTCATTTGTGGCCAAATCCACATTTGTCAACTATTATTCTGTTCCTTCAACCCATTGCATCCAGATGGTTGAAATATCCGTAGCAGACTTGTGGCCTGGACGCTGTGGAGCTGTAAACAAAAATGTGGTAAATGCAATATTTGGAAAAAAAATTGTTACGTTCTTCTGTTTTGGCTGTCTGACAGGCTACGTTGCAAAGTCCCATCCTTTGGCTTGTTGCTGTTTTCATGGTAGTTAATGTAGCATGGATCTTGTCTGTCTCTAGGGGTAACATAAATAACTGATAGATCTCAAAATGCTGTTCATGCTGTGGTTGAAATCAGCTGAGGGTAAAATGGGTGCTGTCATTGATGAAATGCTATTTACAAGATTATTCCCCTCTCTGTTTTTCATTTTAAAAAAAAGTCATAGCTTGCATTTCTGTAGCATCTTCACTGTAGTGAAACACAGACACTAAGAGCAGGGGTAGACTATTCAGCCCTTCAAATCTGCTCCTTATGACTGATCCTATATCTCAGTACCATATTCTTGCCTTCTCCCCATGCCTTTGATGCTTTTAAAAACTTTTGTGAACATGTTCCAGAAATATCCCAAGGTGTTTCTTGGAAGTGTTAATGAGCAAAGCTTAACACATTAAGGGAGGGAATTCCAAAACTTAGGTCCAAGAGAGGGCATGACTTCCACTGGTGGGGCAATTAAAATTGAGGCTGGACCACAGACCAGAAATGGAGAAATCCAGTTATCATTTTGGTCTGGAGGTTATCATAGAAATAAGGTGGAGTAAAGCAATGGAATGATATGAAAATGAGGATGAAAATTTTAATTGAGAAACTGCTGACTCAGGAACGATATTAATCAGTGAATATGTGATGCATGAACAGGATTTGATGAAAGTTAGGATATGAGCTGCAGGACTTTGGGTGAATTAACTTTACAGAGTATAGGAGTTATGAGGTTGGCCAGAAAAGCATTCAAATAATCAAGCCTGGGAGTACAAAGGTATGGAGTTTTTTTGAAGAAGAAACAAAGAGGACTGATGAGGGCAGAGCAGTGGGTGTGACCTACATGGACTTCAATAAGGCATTTGACAAGGTTCCCCCGGGAGACTGGTTAGCAAGGTTAGATATCATGGAATTAGCCATTTGGATACAGAACTGGCTTGAAGGTAGAAGACAGAGTGTGGTGGTGGAGGATTGTTTTTCAGACTGGAGGCCTGAGACCAGTGGAATGCCACAAGGAAAGGTGCTGGGTCCACTGTTTCTCATCATTTATATAAATGATTTGGATGTGAAAGTAGGGGGTATAGTTAGTAAGTTTGCAGATGATACCAAATTTGGAGGTGTAGTGGACAGTGAAGAAGGTTACCTCAGATTACAGCAAGATCTTGATCAGATGGGCCAGTGGGCTGAGGAGGGGCAGATGAAGTTTAATTTAGATAAATGCGAGATGCTGCATTTTGGAAAAGCAAATCTTATCAGATATACGCTTAATGGTAAGGTCCTAGGGAGAGTTGCTGAACAAAGAGACCTTGGAGTGCAGATTCATAGCTCCTAGATAGGATAGTGAAGAAGGCGTTTGATATGCTTTCCTTTATTGGTCAGAGCATTGAGTATAGGAGTTGGGAGGTCATGCTTTGGCTGTACAAGACATTGGTTAGGCCACTGTTGGAATATTGCATGCAGTTCAGGTCTCCTTCACATCGGAAGGATGACGTGAAAGGGTTCGGAAAAGATTTACATGTTGCCAGGGTTGGCGGATTTGAGCGACAGCAAGAGGCTGAATAGGCTGGGGCTGTTTTCCCTGGAGCATCGGAGGCTGAGGGGTGACCTTATAGAGGTTTATAAAATCTTGAGCATGGATAGGATAAATACACAAGGTCTTTCCCTTGGGGTGTGGGAGTCCAGAACTAGAGGGCATAGGTTTAGGGTGAGAGGGGAAAGATATAAAAGGGACCTAAGGGGCAACTTTTTCATGCAGAGGATGTGCCTGTATGGTATGAACTGCCAGAGGAAGTGGTGGAAGCTGGTATAGTTGCAACATTAAAATGGCATCTGGATGGGTATATGAATAGGAAAGGGAGGGATATGGGATAGGTTAGGATATCTGATCAGCATGGACGAGTTGGACCAAAGGGTCTGTTTCTATCTCTGTGACTCTATGACTGAAGATTCAGTTTCTGAAGATGCTTTTCCAGTAATTTGGTAGCCTTATGATCCCTGCTGATTTTACAATTGGACAGCTCAGATCCTAGACTGAAAACTGGCTTGACAGATCTTTTTTTTCTTATTTCATGAATCTCACTGAAATACAAGCTACAGATTTGTTTTTCACAATAAAATACAAGTTTATTATGCAAGCGAAATGAAGAAACGTGGAATAAACAAACTATTCACATATAATTTGAAAAATTTTGAAACACATGATAAAAATACACTCCCATTTACCCCCAAAGCATCACTTTGTGATACTCAAGTAGCATAGAAATTTGCCCCTCTATCACAACCATGGGTTTAACTTGGCTAGTTTTTCCAATTCCTGATCTTGAGAGTTTAATAGTGTCTTCCTTAATTATCTGCTCTGTTCTAACCAAACACTTTTGGTCTGGAATTTTAAATTGAAACCCTGACACTGAGAGAGCTCTTTTATAGGAGCAACTGTTCCTCCATCTAATTTCAACCAGGACATCTGTAAACTGAAACCAAAAGCTTTCCAAGTTGTGAGTTTTCCCTAAGCCAAAAAAACCCTCATTCTTTTCAACTGAAAGCAAGATTCTCAATGTTGACTGTGTCCGATCATAAATCTGTCACAATGTGAACAAAGTTCCACTGTCACTCCTCCAACATGCTCTCTCGCAGTTTAGAAAGTCATGTTTTTAGTTCAATATTGAAACTCTGAAATAAATTATTTTAATTTATAATGATCACATACCTTAAATCTTAGTTGGCAAATGCTAAATGTATTGTATGGTGTTTAACACATCAGAAAACATCTAAGTTCAGTATTTGATGTTTGCTGTGTTAATTGGTCTCCACAGGGACAACAGTGCAATTGGGGCCACACAGTCTGTGACTGTGACAGTTAGACAAATTTTGCCTTGTGGGAACCTCTGCAAAGGTTCAACTTTGGGGCTGCCTGCTTCATTGCTTAAAATCGATGAGCTGCATAGACACAGTAACAATAAAGCTTGCCCTTTTGAAGCTATTGATTGGTTTATCCACATGCGTGTCATGCTAAGGCAGGGTGAAGTGTTAGATCCGATTGGGTACTCCATCATTAAACTGTACAGTCCTGCATTTGTTTTGGCACTGAGTCTAAGTTAGATTCACTGGAAGTTACCATTTGATTAAAAGTTTAAAATCTATAGTAAAACTCAATGTTGACAATTATGGGGAGTTCTATTTCTATCACTGTGGTGTCGATTATAAGGAATAAAGATTTTTTTTTACTTGCTAATGGAGTTAATAGCTATCAAAACATTCAAATGTGCCTTCTATATTTTGTACAGCTTGGAGTTTGGTTTTCTTTGGGCTGTGCATATCTGGGATTGGAAAACTTCGAAGGTGCTGCAAAAGCATTTCAAAGATGTGTGATGCTGGAACCTGATGTAAGTACCATACAGCAAGGACCCGGTCTCAGTACAGAAATAACTTTCAAGGCAACAATTGTGGTATAAGAGCCACTTTCCTTTCATTTGCCTGAAGTGTAGCCTGGCTGAAATGTCCAGGTGGGCATCTGTTTTAGCACGCATCTGTATTTTTCAGATTGTGCACTGCTTCTCTGTTAAGGAGGTAATTATCATCATAAGAGGCAAATCACTTGCCCACTTTATGTAGCATAGCACCGTAACTCAGCAAAGAGCCTCCATTATATATGGAAGGCATTTGTGGAGATCCTTTATTGAAGAAAAAAATTCTGGCTTTTCACAGAGGCTTAAAGAATACTGTTTGATGTTTGAATAATAATCAAGTTTGACATGAGAGACAGAATTTCACTTACCCAAATATTGAAAATGTTTGATCTCTGTGGATGTGAAGAAGACAATATTAAAACTCAGCTAACCAGGCATCGGAAGACAGAAACTGAGGCTTATTATTTATACAATAATAAACACAGACAAGACTCCAGATAATAAAAATAGAAAATGCTGGAGAAACTCAGCAAGTCTGGCAGCAGAGATACAGCGTTGACTTTTTCAGGTCTGTGGCCTTTTACCAAAACTGGTCTTGAGACTCTTAGAAGCTTTTATTTACTGAGAGGCCATATACTTATTAAGTACCTCCAACCAACTGTCCCCCTTTAAGTCTGCTTCCATAACACAAACTGGTGAGTCCCTAGTTATAGCCACCATCTAAATACAATCAACACCTTAATTGATGTACATTTTACCTATAACGCTATTTTCAGGTTGGTGCTGATTCAGTACTTCTGTGTTATAGTGCAAATGTATCTGGATTTATTTTTGAATACTTTTTCTGAATAATATGGGATAATATCTGCATAATATAACTACTCCGTTTGGCATCGAAAGTGCTTGGAGCTAAGAACCCGAGCACATCTTTGAGCCTGCAGTGTTTCGTGAGATTTAAAGTAACGTTAGTTTCATAATCTGAAAAAGCAGTTAAAGCGAATATAATTAATGGATGTAGTCTGGTGACTAGACTTAAATGCCCAGCAGTTGTGTAGCTTATAATGTATGCTTAGTATTCACATAACCAGGGAAGAGGGAGCAGCTGAAAGTGTTTTTTAACTTTGACTGCATGTTACTTAAATAAACTACCACCATGATAATGATTTAGAGGCAAGCACATAAAGTGTTTTAATTCATCACCCATTGATGTGTAATAGAATTGCAAATCATTCTGAATAGTATATACATGTGGCTAAAACTGTCCCAAAGGGATTCTATGAAATGCATTTGCACTTTATATTTCTGTAAATATTTTGATTTGGCATTTTGATGGCTCATAGCCACTTGTACAATTTAATGGGAACAGTCCGTTAGCTTACACTAAGCCCGGAGCTCCTACAGATTTATCATTGCCACCGTCACAAGCAATTTCTTATTTTAAAAATATCAAAAGATTTTTGTTGAAGGAAGATGTGCAAAGCCAGCTCTTTCCACTTAATGTCTCTCCAAATTATTTATATTTGTTGAAATGCTGTGAAATCTTGCGCTTTTTGTAGATCCACCAATTCAAAGCTCTTTCCGTCCTCACTTAATTTGTCATGCCTTATTGGGGTAATACACTGGAAATCAAGACCCATTATTCCTGGCGTCATCGCAAAAGTTAAACATTTTATAAAAGTATGTGAAATTCTCTGATTTAACTGCTTTTAGACTCAGGTTGCCAGAAAGCACAGACCAAGTTTCTGAACTTATCAAGAATTACTGTTTATTACAAAGAAATATATTCTACTAACAGGTAAAAAATTATGAACTGTCAGTGTATAACTGTACCAGTTAAAACTCTGAACCCCTTCTAAAACTCCCCAACACATGCACACACACAAACACAGACAGATGTAAAATATGTTATGGATGGAGGGAAAGGCTGGGAAGACAGTTAAATGGTCCTGTCCTCAAGGTTCACTGATATGATCCTTTTGGCTTGTCAGAGATTTCTGCTTCTCAATCTCTGTTCTCCACGAACTTTGCTTACAATAGGTATAGAGTGACTGATACACAGCTTATGAAGTCTCTGGCTTACTGGTTGAAAGCAACAGCTTACTGCAACTGGTAAGGAGAAATACACTGGCATTCTTCAGGCCTTAAGTATTTTTTACTGTGGGAAATTGACACCACCTATCTTTCCAGAGGTCATAGGCCTTCTGACCATACTGTTTACATCCACAAGTTGTTCATCTATCTGGGAGCCAAACACATCATTGTTAGCAGGCAGAAGGCCTTTGTCATTGGTCTCAGGACGGTGACCAGTTGTCAATCAGCTATTTGTTGCAGGCCGAATTTTTCAGTGGGCCTAGAAATCATGTAATTTACTTTTTGTGTCACAGCCGCTTCAGAGATCTGTTGATGTCTGTCCAGGTGGTTGATCATCAAGGACACAGTTGGCAGAAACACTTAATTTCACTTGCTGTGCTACAGAAAGAAGTCTGAGATTTGCTGTTTTGATGTCAGGTAGTTGAGTATATTTTGTGTAGAATAAACGCATGACAGGAAACAATCTTTGTGAGACTGATCTTATATCTTTGCAGAATCCTATGATTGGAGATATATTTAATTGTGAGAGAGCTTCTTGATATTCCTTTGTTTGAACTTTGAGCTATAAACTGGGTGTAGCCTTCACACAGTTTGTTTATTTTCTTATTTGGGCTGTAGGTGTCACTGGCTGGACCAGCATCTATTTCCCATTCCCAGTTATCCTTGAAAGGTAAAGACCCACCTTGAACAAGTGTAGTTCATGTAGTGTAGGTACATCCACAAATATGGTGAGGAGGGGATTCTAGGATTGTGACCCACTGGTGTTGAAGGAATTGCAATATATTTTCGAGCCTGAATGATGGCACAAACTCTAATATACCTGTTGTCATAGTCATAGAGATGTACAGCACAGAAGCAGACCCTTTGGTCCAACTCATCCATGTGGCCAGATACCCTAACCTAATCTAGTCCCATTTGCCAGCATTTAGCCCATATCCCTCAAACCTTTCCTATTCATATATCCATCCAGATACCTTTCAAATGTTGTATTTGTACCAGCCTCCTCCACTTCCTCTGGCAGTTTGTTCCATACATGCACCACTTTCTGCCTGAAAACGTTGCCCCTTAGGTGCCTTTTAAATCTTTCCCCCCTCAACCTCTAGTTTAACACTCCCTTACCCTGGGGAAAAGACCTTGGCTGTTCGCCTTCTTCACTCACATCTTCAAAATGGAAGTTCAGACACATGTTTAAAAAGCATTTATTAAAAGAACACATCTCAATTTGAATACATATGGAATTAAAGCAAAATGTACCAGGACCACTGATGGTCAACCAAGGGACTCAGCACAGTCAACCCCACAATGTACTTCTCACTAACATCTGAGAATATGTGCCAAACTTGGGAGAGCTGATTCATAGACTAGTCCAGAACTATACATCAAGATTTTACAAGTGGAGAATTGGGTGATTGACATATATTTGAGTTTGGAATTTTGAAGTGGGTGACTATGTTATTCTATCTATCAGTCACTTTCACGGAGGTAAAAATGTTTGGCTCAGTGATTTTAATAATCTTTATTCAGTTCCTAGTCAATAGAGAAGAATATGTTCTGGTCAATCAAATGTGGAAAAATTCACAACAGGGACTGCTGCTCTTGCTCACTGGTCACATTGATGGGCAATCCTAGTCACATTGATGGGCAAACAGCAGTCATTGTATTAGGTCGTTGGCTGTTCAGTGGTGGGTCTTGTTTGGAAACTCACCTGTGTAAATATATATGATCAGGCTAAAAGATGGTGTGGTGGTTGGATGTACACAAGATGTATTATGTGTCTATTGGTGACATTTGTCCGTGTAAAAAGACTAGAATCCAATATGCTATCCCTCATTTGGCTGTTTTGAGTTCTAATAGTTTTACTGAGCAAGTGTTCCATGCTGTAGAAATGCTCAATACAAACAATGGGCACCAAAAATAAGAGAATGGTCCCATTACTGACATTCCTCAGTATGACAAATATGAAATTAGAGATCATGTGAGCAATTACAGAGAAAATTGCGTGGAATGGAACATTATATGCCCCATGTGGTGTACATCTTAACTAGAACATTCAGTTAGCTTCCATAAAGCGCCAACTTTTAGACCATTTATATTTCCAGCTTTTCCTTTATAATGAAGTACAAATGATTTTGAAAACTGCAGCTGCCAGGGATCCAAGAAACGTTTAAAATGACCTAACCATCAGATTTAACATGGTCTCGCAGTGTACCTCTAATTTTCTTTTATTCTTGGTTTAACAGAATTTTGACACAGTTTGATTGTTGTAGCTGTTGTTCCAATCTGGGCTCTGAATAATTAATGCCATATTGATGATGGATCAATTTGAAGGAATCATACGAGAAATAATTTGGCCCATTGCGTCTATGCTGGCTTTTTGAATGAGCTGGTTCTACACCTTTGCCTTTCCGATGCTCCCCTTCAAATGTTCCTCCTACAGGTATTTCACCTGAATCTTTGATATCAGAGAGCTTGAAAGAATTGGTAAGGAGGTATCATGAGAAATATGGCCAAGGATGACCGTTTACACCTTGCAAAGAACAGTTTTAAAAAGCAGTAACATGATCCAACTTGTCAGCCATCGTGTGAACCTCGAGCTGTTAGAAATTTAGATCCAACAGCTTCTCTTAAATATTTTAAAGTCAGAAGTCATACAACACTAGGTCCAACAGGTTTGTTTGGAATCACAAGCTTTTGGAGCGCTGCTCCTTCATCACATGAAGCTTTCGAAACCTGATGTCGTGTGACTTCGGACTTTGTCCACCCCAGTCCAACACTGGCACCGCCACATCTTAACTATTGTAATTGTGCAGAAATAAAATAATTACATTTGATTTATCTCCAGTTGAAGGTATGGATTCATTGTACATGTTTCTGTTCTTTCAGAATGCAGAAGCTTGGAACAACTTATCAACAGCATATATCCGATTAAAGGAAAAGTAAGTTGCATACGTGTACCTGTTATTATGCGACTAGAAAATATCGGTTTGACCAATAAAGGAATTCTGACCATTTTAAAATATATTTTATACTTCTGACCCTTTTTGATTATTTAAGAGCATACAGGATTAGGGTGTAGGTTTGCTCGCTGAGCTGTAGGTTTGATATTCAGATGTTTCATTACCTGGCTAGGTAACATCATCAGTGGCGACCTCCAAGTGAAGCGAAGCTGTTGTCTCCTGCTTTCTATTTATATCTTTCTCCTGGATGGGGTTCCTGGGCTTTGTGGTGATGTCATTTCCTGTTCATTTTCTGAGGGGTTGATAGATGGCATCTAGATCTATGAGTTTGTTTATGGCGTTGTGGTTGGAGTGCCAGGCCTCTAGGAATTCTCTGGCATGTCTTTGCTTATCCTGTTCCAGGATAGATGTGTTGTCCCAGTTGACGAGATTAGAGTGGTGCTGGAAAAGCACAGCAGGTCAGGCAGCATCCGAGGAGCTGATGAAGGGCTTTTGCTCGAAACATTGATGTTCCTGCTCCTCTGATGCTGCCTGACCTGATAAATAGGGCTGCTTTGTTAGTGCATCGCTTAGGTTTATTATTTTGAAACAATTGGTATAAGCACGCACAAAGTTGTTTAATAGACTGATCCCTATTCTACAGTAATGTTTCAATACAGTAGAACTACATTGAATATCAGAGCCAGAAACCATTGAACCTGTTGCTTGATGAAACGATTAAGATATTTTGTCTCAATTGCAGCATTGAAACTTGAGGGCATGTTCTTGTGGTACAAAACCATATCAAAATTTGTGCTATTGTATTCTTGGAATGTACTTGACTTAAAAGAGAGAAAGATTTTTTATTTTCATTTGCAAAGAATAGATAAGTCTTCCTTTGTAGAGTTAAAAATCGCACAACACCAGGTTATAGTCCAACAGGTTTAATTGGAAGCACACTAGCTTTCGCAGCGGCGCTCCACAATCACCTGGTGAAGGAGTGTCGCTCCGAAAGCTAGTGTGCTTCCAATTAAACCTATTGGAGTATAACCTGGTGTTGTGTGATTTTTAACACTGTTTAAGAGTTAATAGATGCAGGGAAAGTATTTTGCCTTACTTTGGTCAGTCAAACTCAATGCAAGCATAAAATGCAAAAAACTCTTAAGATGAAGGAAGTATGTCTGATCTGTTATATAATTCCATATTACATAGAAGCAAAGCATTGCGAACTCTCCAAGAAGCCATTAAATGTAATTATGAGCACTGGCAGATCTGGGAGAACTACTTACTTACCTGCATTGATGTTGGTGAATTTGGCGATGGCATTAAGGCATACCATCGACTCATGGATTTGAAAGACAAGTACAGAGATGTTCAGGTGAGCTCTTGTTTTAAATTATTTCTGGATTTTGATTTCTGATCTTACGGTCAAGTGAATGCTAAGTTTTCAGTGAAAAGGAGCGATCCATGGCATGTCACCTGTTCAGTTACTAGTGCTTTCTCCCGCTGAGCAATTGTTTCTCCTGATTGAGGAACTTTGAACGCAGGGGCACAATCTCAAGGTAAAGGCTGATCATTTAAAACTAAGGTGAGGGTAACATTTTTCACTAGAAGTTTTGTGATTCTTTGGAATTCTCTATCCCAGAGGATGATAGACACTCTTGTTGAATATATTTAAGACTGAGACAGATTTTTGGTATCGGGGGATACAAAGAGTGGGCAGGAAGTTGGGGTTAAGACTAATGATCAGTCATGATCGCATCGAATGGCAGAGCAAGCTTGAGGGACCATGTGGTCTACTCTGACTCTTGTTTCTTCTGTTTGCCTTTAAATGTTTCTTTAAAGTGGAGGTGATGGTTGTGAAGCTCACATATTTCACAGAGGTTTTGCAGATCATGTTATTTGCAAAAGATTTCACTGTACAGAGGCACCTCGATTAACCGAACAAGATGGGTGGGCACTATTTCGTTCTGATAATTGATTATTCGGTTAATTGATTCAGAGCCTTTCCTCTGGGGTGTTGAGTTTTCTGAAGTTTCCTTTTCTCTCGCTCTGCCTGCCTTGCTCCCTCTCTCTGTCTCAGGGTTTGTTTCTGAGTCAACACACAGTTGTCTGCAATGGACCTGCAGCATTGCTGAAACATCACCCCGCTCCACCTCCATCAGTTCAATGGGATTGATACAGCGAGCACTTGCTATATCCACTCCCTGTTCAGGAGACTAGGCAGCAGCACACCGTAGGCGGGCCCCCGCCCATTCCCCCCACCCCCGTCTGCCACCACCCCCTCACCCGTCAGACCCCCCAAACCCCATC
>NC_057718.1:19727864-19733558 GCF_004010195.1 Chiloscyllium plagiosum | reverse complement strand
GTCCGACCCCCGCCAACCACGCTCCCTGTCTGAACCTATCCTTCCCAACCCCATCCCACTGTGCCGCCCAGTCCACCACTGCCTGCACCCCCTCCCCCCAAACTTGTCCAACCCAGCACCCCCGGTCCACTGCCTACACCTCCAACACACATTCCACCCCAACCTCGTCTGTGCCCCCGTCCGACCCTTCTGCCCTGCCCATCTTCACTTCCACCCACGGTCAGACTGGACTGGAGCAGAGCCTTTGGGGTGGGGGTCGGTGGGGTGAGTCTCCAAATACAGCGAGTGAGCGCGCATGCACGCACACACACACAACTTCTCACTGCGACGTTTTGACAAGTTCCACCTTTGCCCGATTGGAGAGATTGTCTGGGGAAGGGAGGGGTTAGGGTAGAACTCCAGGGAAAGTGTGGGGAGACCGAGAGAGAGGGCAGGAAGTCAGTCATTTGGGGACGTGCCTGGACTCCCATTGATGTGCAGGACTGTTCTCGGCAGCTTTTCAGTAGGCTAAGTTTGTTTTTGATCATTGTTAACAAAAGACACGATCAGTGTTGGAAACACCTCTTTGATGTAATGTTTCTATCAGGACCTTGAGATCTCCTTCGGATAATCGAGGTTCCTCTGTATATTTATCACTTTCTTAGCTCTGAAGTAAATTCAAAGGAAAATGAGATAACAACATTTGTGAACATATTTTTAAACAAAATATGAAAAATAATCACCATTTATTTAGTCCCTTATCATATTTCTCAAGAATGTTTCCATGCTTTATGGAAAGGGTTGCTTTGAAGTGCCCTGACTCTAGGCAAATGAAACATGGTTAATTTGTGTATTAGACTGCAAGAAGGTGATTGTGGTTAGTCAAGAGTTAATGTATGTTGTGTTGTGTCAGTGAACTTTCGGAAGCTTGCTCATAAATTGACTCCACTATAAAGGGACACTTTTTAGATTGTTTGTAATGTCTGATACATTGTTATTATGAGCTACACCCAGAAGCTGAAGCTTGTAATATATCAACCTTTTGGCTGTACTTAAGTTTGAATGTAGAGATTAATTTACAGCTTTCACTTTTATTGTTATTGTTGTCTTGTCTTTTGTTTCAAACAGTAAGAGATTACAGCCCTGATTGTTCATTCAAGTTAAGAAGAAATATAGCAGAATGAGCAGAGTGGGTGATACTATGAGTTAGGATATCACCTTTGATCCCTGCAGCCAAAGTTCAACTCTCAACTATTATATTCCTCTGCCAGATGTTATCCCAGTGAAAATAATGCTCCAGCTGGTTTCTAAGTCCTCAACGTCACTATTTAAGAAATTGTTGCCTGAAACGTACCCTCTAAGTTGCATGATAGCTCAGAGGGTCCATGCTTGTTGCTTGGCATTGACTTCCAGTTCCAGAGGTCATTATTACCATGGATCTCAGTGATCTGTGTAATGGCGGGAAAGATTAGATGGAGTGCAGATTGGTTGTGTAAATAGTTTCATCATTGACACCAATCCTTTCTTTGTTTTAATTACAGTGTGAGTAAAGTGCAGAGTGGTTTTTCATAACAAAATATTGGTTTTAAGTAAGTGTTCAGTTTTGGTGCAGTCAGTTTGATTGTCTTCCTCAGCCCTTTACATTTTTATACTTGTATTTAGCAATAATCAAGGCATGGGGGGGGGTTTGTCTCATCTCATCAATATTCATGCACAGATTGTGTAAATACTACCACTATTGAGAAAACATTCAAGTCCAACAGAAACACTTAACCAGTCAGAACTGTCAGTCATGAGCATACACAACCTGTTGGAAAGATCCTGCCTGAAACACCAGGTAGATGAAGAAGGCATATACAGAAATTGTGTTTCAATAAATGTGGAAATGTGAGCAGACATTACTGGAAAGGTTGTTTTTTTAAAAAAACAAGCACCAAATAAGTGTTCTGTTACCATAATGTAGCTGCACTGCAGGTGGATTTGCAACCCCTCTTTCCGAATATGGCCTCAATTTTCCAGAATTCAAAATGAATTTTAGTGCTTTAATGTTATCAACCGATCCTTCAAGTTTCTGAAGTAATGTCTGACTTTTGGGCCAGGGGCTGGGAAGAGGGGGATGCAGGACATGTTTACCTCAGACTTTGTGTGTCTAGAGAATTTCTGGCACAGCGTATATAGAAACTAGGGATGAGCACAGGTCTGTGCCAATTCAAGATATCAGTATAAATTAGCTTGGCCTTGGTCATCTTTGTTATTTCTTGTTCAATGACTGGATTCTTCAGATGAGTATAGAATATTCTTTCCACCAACACCATATGTAATTTGAAGTGAGAAACATTCTAACAAAAGACTAATTATTATCTAAATTAACTTCCTCTGTACCTTTTATTTTTTTAAAATGCCATGTTGCAGATTCATATAAAGTAGCGCATACAGGCATTTGTGCAAACACGTTAACTGGTTAACTTAAAATAGCACACAAAGGAAATTAAACACATTTGAGTGGTTTCCAGACCCTTTTTGGCACTCAGTTTAATCAGCCGCAAGCAGTTTGAACCCAGGTCAGGTTTATTGTGCCTGCCTGTACAAATAAGGAAGAAAAGTCCAGACAAATAGGACTAGAAGTATCCCTGTAATTCCTCTTCAACATAGTTTAAAAGTGAACGGCAGAAATGTTGCCGTACATCTGATTTCTAAACTGGGAAAAAGATTTGCAGGCCTCTGGTTCCATTGGGTTGTACATGTGTTGACTTATGTTCACCCAAGTCTAAATGCCAGTTCAATTTTAATGCCAACTCAAACTGAAAAAACAAATTAAGAATGACTTTGCAAAAGTTGTCAGGCAAACCAAGCATTTCCTGAAAAAGCCATTTTTGTTTTGTCAGTGACAACTATTAAGCACCTGCTGAGCTCGGGCTTGTGTTCCAAATTTCAATTGTGTGATATTCTAGTCAAATGTACCACGTCTTCCATCCACATGAAGCTTAAACCTCTTTAAATTTCTTAGAAACAAAATATGGCTTATCTAGAAATCTCTAATGACTAAACTGCTTTAGGAGTTTACATTCTGGATTTGGTTACTAATAAGCTGCTGCCTGTAGTTTATTAGTGAACTAACGAGCCTTTCTTTAGAGGTATCTCATTGTATCAACCTTTTGTACTGTCTGGCAGGGGTCATAAATGTGAGGCACCATTAATCGAAGTAATGTTTTCCATACTGGCGTTTTTACAACATGTTCTTTTCAGTGCATTTGATTAACAAAACACAGTGTGGGCATAGTAAATACTGGCTGAGAAAGAAATGCTTTTCAGTTTATGCATTGGCGAGGAATTGGAACTTCAAACTAAAACAAAGGGCAAAGACAGAAAGCAAAAAATTCAAGGAGCAAGAGTATGTATCTTTGTTTTTATTTGAAAAAATGGCCTTGATGTTATGGAAATGTAACAGTTATAATAACATAAATTTATCCTTGACACTCTTCAAATTAACCTATCACCTCCATCCCCACCCCCATTCACCTATTGTACTCTTTGCTACCTTCCCCCACCCTCCTCTCTGACCTATCAACTCCATCCCCACCCCCATTCACCTATTGTACTCTTTTGAATTAGATTTTTTTTTAGATTTGAATTAGATTACTTACAGTGTGGAAACAGGCCCTTCGGACCAACAAGTCCACACCGACCCGCCGAAGCGCAACCCACCATACCCCTACATTTACCCCTTACCTAACACTGCAGGCAATTTAGCATGGCCAATTCACCTAACCTGCACATCTTTGGACTGTGGGAGGAAACCGGAGCACCCGGAGGAAACCCACGCAGACACGGGGAGAACGTGCAAACTCCATACAGTCAGTCGCCTGAGGCGGGAATTGAACCCGGGTCTCGGGCGCTGTGAGGCAGCAGTGCTAACCACTGTGCCACCGTGCCGCCCTTTTCTACCTTCTCCCCAGCTCCCCCCGCCATTTATCGCTCCACTCTGGAGGCTTTCTGCCTCTACTCCTGATGAAGGGCTTTTGCCTGAAACATCGATTTTTCTGCTTCTCGGATGTTGCCTGACCTGCTGTGCTTTTCCAGCACTATTCTGATCCAAACTCTTCAGATTAAGTTGCAGTTCAACAGGTTTGCAAGGGAAAGAATTTTTTATCCACTTTTGGGACCTAGGCATTACTGGCTGGCCAGCATTTTATTGTCTGTCCCAAGTTGTCCATGAGAAGATGTCTCTGAGCTGCCTTCCGCAAAGACCGTTCCCTCCGTGACTAACTGGTCAGGTCCACGCCCCCCTACAACCCACCCTCCCATCCTGGCACCTTCTCCTGCCACCGCAGGAACTGCAAAACATGCGCCCACACCCCCTCCCTCACCTCCATCCAAGGCCCTAAAGGAGCCTTCCACATCCATCAAAGTTTTACCTGCACATCCACTAATATCACTTACTGTATCCGTTGCTCCCGATGTGGTATCCTCTACATTGGGAGACTGGACGCGTCCTAGCGCAGCGCTTTAGGGAACATCTCCGGGACACCCGCACCAATCAACCACACCGCCCTGTGGCCCAACATTTCAACTCCCCTTCCCACTCTGCCGAGGACATGGAGGTCCTGGGCCTCCTTCACTGCCGCTCCCTCACCACCAGACGCCTGGAGGAAGAACGCCTCATCTTCCACCTTGGAACACTTCAACCCCAGGGCATCAATGTGGACTTCACCTATTGTCCGCTATGCTACTTTCTCCCCACCCCCACCCTCCTCTAGCTTATCTCTCCACGCTTCAGGCTCACTGCCTTTATTCCTGATCAAGGGCTTTTGCCCGAAACGTCGATTTTACTGCTCCTCGGATGCTGCCTGAACTGCTGTGCTCTTCCAGCACCACTAATCCAGAATCTAGTTTTCAGCATCTGCAATCATTGTTTTTACCTGCCTTCTTTAACTGCTATAGTCCCATGTGCTGTAGGTTGATCCACAATGCCCTAAGGGAAGGAATTCCAGGATTTTTGACCCAGCTACAGTGAAGGAATGGCAATATACTTCCAAGTCAGGATGGTGAGAAGCTTGGAGGAGAACTTGCAGGTAGTAGTGTTCCCACGTATCTGCTACCCTTGTCCTTCTAGATAGAAGTGGTCATGGGTTTGTATGGTGAGAATCATAGTGGGGTATTCAGTGATGGTAACACCATTGAAAGTCATGGGACAGTGATTAGATTATCTCTTATTGGTGATGGTTATTGCATGGAATTTGTAGCAAAAATGTTACTTGCCACTTGTCAATCCAAGCCTGGATATTGTCCAAATCTTGTTGCATTTGAACATGGAGTGCTTCAGTATCTGAAGTGTCTCAAAGAGGCTGAATATTGTGCAATCATCAGTGAACATCTGCATTTCTAACCTTGTGATGGAAGGAAGGTCATTGATGAAGCAGCTAAAGACAGTTGGGCTTAGGCTACTACCCTGAGGAACTCCTGCAGAGATATCCTTCAGCTGAGGTGACTGAGCTCCAACAACCTCAACTATCTTCCTATGTTCTGGATTAGTGGTGCTGGAAGAGCACAGCAGTTCAGGCAGCATCTGAGAGGCAGTAAAATCGACGTTTCGGGCAAAATCCCTTCAGGAATGCAGACAGAGAGCCTGTAGGGTGGAGAGATAAGTGAGAGGAGGGTGGGGGTGGGGAGAAAGTAGCATAGAGTACAATAGGTGAGTGGGGGAGGGGGTGAAGG
>NC_057718.1:19625045-19727417 GCF_004010195.1 Chiloscyllium plagiosum | reverse complement strand
GTCTTTGCGGAAGGCGGAAAGAGGTGGGGAGGGAAATATATCCCTGGTGGTGGGGTCTTTTTGGAGGTGGTGGAAATGTCGGCGGATGATTTGGTTTATGCGAAGGTTGGTAGGGTGGAAGGTGAGCACCAGGGGCGTTCTGTCCTTGTTACGGTTGGAGGGGTGTGATGTGGACGAGATGCGTTGGAGGCCATCTTTAACCACATGGGAAGGGAAATTGCAGTCTCTAAAGAAGGAGGCCATCTGGTGTGTTCTGTCGTGGAACTGGTCCACCTGGGAGCAGATACTGCTGTGCTCTTCCAGCACCACTCCTCGAATGCTGCCTGAACTGCTGTGCTCTTCCAGCACCACTAATCCAGAATCTGGTTTCCAGCATCTGCAGTCATTGTTTTTACCTATCTTCCTATGTGCCAGGTCTGGATCCAACCAGCAGAGAGTTTGGCCCCCGATACCCATTAATTCCAGTTTTGCTGGGTCCGTTGATGGCACACTCAGCCTTGATGTCAAGGGATGTCACTCCCAGTTCATCTCTGGAATTCAGCTCTTTTGTCCATGTTTGAACAAAGCTGCAATGAGGTCAGGCACTAGCGTCACTGAGCAGGTTATTGCTGAGCAGGTGCTGCTTGATTGCACTGTTGATGACACTGTCCATCACTTCACTGATGATCGGCAGTAGATTGATGGGGTGATAATTGGTTGGGTTGGACTTGGTCTGCTTTGTGTGTGCCTGGGCAATTTTGAATTTTATTGGTTAGACGCCAGTGTTCCAACTGTACTGGAAGAGTTTAGCTCGGGAAACAGCAAGTTCTGGAGTGCAAGTTGTCAGTACTGTTGTCAGAATCTTGTCAGGGCACATAGCCTTTGCAGTATCCAGTATCTCCAACTATTTCTTGATATTACTTGGAATTAATTGAATTTGTTGATGACTGGTATCTGTAACACTGGAGGCCACTGGAGGAGGCTGTAATGGATCATCTACTTGGCCCTTCTGGCTGAACGTTGTTGTGAATACTTCAGCCTTATCTTTTGCACTTCTGTGTTAGGTTCTTCCATCATTGAGGATGAAGATATTGGTGGAGCCTCCTCCTCCTGTGAGTTGTTTCGTTGTCCACATCATTCACAACTGGGTATGGGATGACTGCAAAATTTAGATCTGATCCATTGGTTAAGGGATTGCTTAGCTCTGCCTATCACTTGTTGCTTAGGTGTGCCTAGTGCTGCACCTGGCATGCCCTCCTGCATTCTCCATTGAATCAGGGTTGTTCCCCTGACTTAACGGTGATGGTAGAGTGGGGGATATGCTGAGCCATGAGGTTGCAGATTGTGTTGGAGTATAATTCTGCTGTTGTTGAAGGCCCATAACGCCTTATGAATGCCCAATCTTGAGTTGTTGATCTCTTTGAAGTTTGTCTCATTTAGCACAGTGATGGTGTCACACAGTATGTTGAAAGGTATTGCCCATGTCAAGACAGGACTTTGTCTCCACAAGAACTGTCATGGACAGATGCATCTGCAGTCAGCAAATTGGTAAGGATGAAGTCAAGTATGCATTTCTCTCTTGTTGATTCCCTTACCAACAGCCACAGACCAATCTAGCAGCTATGTCCTTTAACACCCGATCAGTTCCATCTGTAGTGCTGCTGCTGAGCCATTTTCAGTGGTGAACATTGAAATCTCCCACCAAGAGTACATTTTTGTGTCCTTGCAAGCCCACAGTGCTTCCTTTGAGTGTTGTTCGATATGGAGGAGAATATTGATTCATCAGTCAAGAGAGGTCAGTACATGGTAATCAGCAGGAAGTTTCCTTACTCATGTTTAACCTGAAGCCATGAGAATTCATAAAGTTCAGAGTCAATGTTGAAGACTCCCAGGGCAATTCTCTTCCAAGTGTATGCCATTCTACCACCACCTCTGCTGGTTCTGGTGGTGATGGTGGTGTCTGGGATATTGTCTGTCAGGTATGGTTCTGTAAGTATGATTACCAGACTATTGCTTGAATAGTCTGTGAGACAGTTCTTCTAATTTTGGCACTCGCCCCCAGGTGTTAGTAAGGAGGACTTTACAGGATTAGAGAGCTGTTTCTGCCTTTGCCTTTTCCGGTGGCTAGGTCAAGGTCAGGTGACCTGTCTGGTTTCATTTCTTTGTTGAGGTTTTGTAGTGATTCCGACAACTGAGTGGCTTGTTCAACCGTTTAAGAGGGCAGTTGAGAGTCGACACATCTGGAGTCACATGTAGGCCAGACAAGGTGAGGGTGGCAGATTTCTTTTTCTGACCAATGGCAACAATTTCATGGTCATCAACAAATTCTTATTTCTGGATATTTTTTATTGAATTAAAATTTCAACATCTGTTGTGGCTAGATTTGAACTCAGGTCCCCAAACTATTGGCTAAGTTTTTGGATAAATAGTCTAGCTATAATACCACTCTGTCATCACCTCCATCTATTACTATTTGAGTGCAGGTGTGTAGGCCTTTAAGATGGACGATATGACTTAATTATTTGTGGTTCATTGCTAAAGTGAATCCTATTAAGTTTGGTGGAATAAATCTGCATGTTTCACAATAAATTTGGACTGATCATAATCAATGATGACTGTAACAAAGTTGTTACCGGAAGTTGATATTATTTACAAAGCTTTTGATTTATCACATGGACGCATTTTTAGTCAAAGTATATCTGTGCATCAAATTGGCCAAACTGTCACTACTGAATAGAGTAGCTCAATTTGGAGAATTTCTCAACTTGGCAGATGTGCCTCAGCAGGAAGTGAGCTTTCAGATTAGTTTTCACCAGGAGGTGAAGGGTGGAGGTGACAGGTGAGAGATGGACGTGGCCCAGCTGCCTCACCAAACAAATTGGTAATTGGCATCAGGTCAGCCAAATGTTGAAGTGGATTGTTGAAAGGGCTAGCCACGACTCTCCGTGGATTCATCCCTGATGTTTGTGATTTTGGCTGTCTAGTTCTCACCCTTCTCACTTGGCTACCTACTCCAATGTCAATACATGCCCCTCACTCACCTGCATGGCCTCCTCATACTCTCCATGCTAACTCACACACTTCTGTGCTCATTTACTAAGTATACACTCCAGAATCAACACTGTAGTAACTAGTTGATGTGAAACTGTTTGAAAAACTCCCGCTCATAATTTTCTTTAAAATAGAATTGCTGTTGCTACAATCTTCTAAAAGTGTCAGTCAATCAAGCCTTTAAAATAAGAGTAGCAGAAGCTATAAGCCTTTAATAACATTTTATCTTGAGTATATAAGCATTGATCCATTAACAAAAGAGATTGCAGAGAAAAAAAAGCTTGTTTGACATCATAAAGCTGTCAATCTTCTTTGGACCTGTGGCATCACTTCAGGAAGCACATTAATCTAACTTGTGGCATTTGTCACCATTACTGCGAATTCCTGGCCATTCCAGACTGCTGCACTTGTAAAGTCATTTTTATAAAGCAGAAAGAGAAAGGGAGCCAGTTAGCCGTGTGGATGCAGGATGGTAGCTCTCAGCAGGCCCCCATGATCAGGCATGGAAGGTTGCAAGCAAGCCCATATCGGTTTGCTTGTCATGCTGCTTGCTTGGCGAGTCTCCCACTCTCTCCTGAGTTCTACCAGCAACAGCAAAATGAGATTCTTTTCGGCTGTTTAGGTTCTCCAGCCTTTCTTAAATCAGTAAAACTGATGGCTGGGGCAAGTGGAGGTTGATGCTCATGGCAGTTCTTAACAATTGGCCATAGTGTAAAAATCTGCTGGCGCAAGTGCATTTTGAACTGACGACTAGCTGGTGTAGTTGAACTTCACCATCCACAATGCCTTAACTATGGTTAAGGATCATTTGGTAGTAGACTATCTGGTATTGACAGATGTGAGACTCCGTTTAATTTCTTTTTTCAAACCATGAGCTTGTCTTTTCTGAAGATTGATCCATATTTCCAGAATTGTGAACTAATGTCATTGTTCCAAACCTGGGTACATAGTTTACATAACCACAGATAGTTGCTTCTCCACCTGCCTTGAATATTTCTGCAGTGACATTACCTCTACTGGGAGTCAAGATTAGAGTGGTGCTGGAAAAGCACAGCAGGTCAGGCAGCATCCGAGGAGCAGGAAAATTGATGTTTTGGGCAAAAGCCCTTCATCAGGAATGAATGTGTGCCTGCTGTGCTTTTCCAGCACCACTCTTATCTTGACTCTAATCTCCAGCATCTGCAGTACCCACTTCCGCCTCCCTCTACTGGGAGATTTGTTGTTCTTGAGTGCAGCAATTTCCTTTTCCACCACATTTTCAGTGAACTTCTCTATGCATATTGAAAGTTAATTTAGGAGAGTGGGTCCATTGAGGATTTTGTGCGAGTGTTTTGCCCATATTGATAACTTATCTAATTTGAATGAGAAATGAATGCTTAAAAAAATTCAAATTGCAGGGTATTTATATCCACTGCTGTAATATATTTTACAATCAATCCTTTACAAAATGTCAGTCCTAATCCTTTAGAGTCTTGAAAAATGGAAATATGTCCCAGACATGAAATTCCATTACAGCCATTATCTGAAGGTTCTAAATCCAAAGTAGAGTATTCCAAGATTAGGTTTCCAATTATGGCCTTGTTCAGAAACTGCAGAACCAAAATAGTACACTGTCACATGTTCATGGTCCTCAGACATCTTTAATTAATGCCCAAAAATGCTGGTGTATCTATCCTTTAGTATGCCAACCTAATTAAAAGACATGATGGTTTTTCTATGTGGAAATTGGTGTTGCCTGGCTTTGCTTGTGAGTATCATGTAGTAGACACTACAATCTGGAAACAGCGAAGAGGTCCCAGGAGCAATTCACTCTAACAGCATGTATGGTCTGTGGAAATTGTGGTTGTTCAGATGAAGAAAGCATGCACAAAGTATTTATTTTCCATGTGTGCTAAAGTCCCTCAAAGATTTCAGGATATGCACATTTTCTGTCTGTTGCAAAACAGTGATGTCTAATAAACTTATATTTTGGGCACAGTTATTATGAATTTGTAGAATGCGTTAAATTGCACTGGACTCCTAATGTCTGGAACTGCATTAACCTTTCCGTAAATAAGCACCTTGTATTTTGAATGAGTCGACTAAGGAGGAGGTTCCATGAGGAAGTTAGATATTCCTCAAAAAACAGGAAATGGGAAAAATCAGGGAGTGAGATTTCAAACAGGTAAAGTAAGTGTGTGACACACTGTAAGGGAGCGGTGTTAGTATCATGATGATGTCATTCAAATAATCCAGAGGCCCAAATTAACACTTTGAGGATATGGTCTCAAATCCACCAAGGCAGCTGGTGTAAACTTAATTCAGCTAATAAATCTGAAATACCAGCCCATTATCTCAAGGTGGTAAAGTACAAGGTACTCTGGTGTCCCAGCGATTGTCATTTTAAAAACCACCTGATTCACTCGTATCCGTTAGGGAAAGAAAGCTGCAGTCCTTATTTGATCTGGACTACATGTGATTGCAGATGTAGTTGACTCTGAAACAGCCTCGCAAGCAGTTTGTGGGGAATTGGAGATGGACAACAAGTGCTGTCAGCTGCACCCACATCCTATGAAGAATAAATGACAGCATCACTGTTATGTACCTTCTAGAAACCAGTTGAAGAATGATAATGATAAGAGTTGTCTGCACTCAGTCACAGTCAGAGTAAAATAGTTGGTTTGCTGAGAGTTAAATTTGCCGTGGCCTAGAAATAGAATGTCAGGGTAACCTTAGGTGTCATGGTGATTTTAAATGGTGCTGAGAAAAATAATCCAAGCAGAAAAGAAATGTATTAAACCCCAGGATAGAAACGCACAAATCTTGGGAAAAAAGTATTCTCTCAATATTTCACAGTTTTCTGTTCCCCAATAAAACCTACATATTTGCAGTATGGCCATTGGCTCATAATTGCATACTGTTAAAGTTACTTCAGATTGGATTCAGAGAGTCTGGCATTAGTGATCCAGGTCTTGGCATTTACTTTGCTAAATCTGGATCCCTTCTCCTTTCAGTGAAATTGTAGACCAATCTGTCATGAGTCTGTGAGTCTAACACTGAGATAAAGGACTTGAGTGTAATGGTTTAAATGGTGAGCAGCCAAAATTTAAATTAAAGTAATGGACATATAGACAAGACTTTAGATTAAACAGTACAACTATTGGGGCATAATTAGTATGAGGGCCCCTTTAAGAAAAATTTCTACCATGTTCAGTTAGATCACATTGCTTGTCGAAACTGTCAGCTTTTTCTTTCTAATCAAAAAAGAATTAATAATATGTAATCTTTTGAAACTCAAGAATAACTCTTGCATTTAATTCTTATAAAAATTCCTTTCAGTTGAGTCCATCACATTTCCAATATTGCATTTGCTATTTCAGGACTTTGAAAGCATCTAAACAGCATTATGATCACAGTGTTGTAATTTTTAATTTGTTCTTTTTCTTTTAAAATCTATATTACAGTGCTGTCTTTGGCTTTTGTCTGTATGGACTGCTTTGATCAGTATAAAAATCCATCCATTGGTTTAGGATCTTCTCCCCTTGTTCTGGGTGAAGTCTTACCAAATGGGTCAACAATTGTTGTCGTCAGTACTCAGTATCTGATGTTACAATAGGGGTGCCTCTGTTGGGTGGATGATGCATGGGTTTCATCATCAGTGCCATTTTTGACCAGGACAGAGTTGGTTGTTGGATGAGATTGTACAACTAATTTGTAAATAACATTACTTGAGGGAAGTGGGTGATAACTAAATTTTGAACAAAAAAGAATTCTGCATACTGAATTAAATTACGTTTTGAGATGTGTGAGTATCATCCATATGGAATGCCTTTAGTTTTGGATGCTGTTTTTGACAAGGGTACTGGTAAGGTGACGAGTAGATAGGAATTACTTTTCAGTGGGATGTGTTGAATGACAAATTTATAAAAATGTTGTTTCAGAGAGCTGTTTACTTAAAACCATGACAGAAGGTATCCTCCCTAGGGTACTAGCAGGAGATGCCATCTCTCCCCACTATGGTCAGAGGGGAAGCAGACTCTCTTCCTCCTCCTCTCTGTAGGGTATGGTCACATGCCATGGTGACCCTCTTCGGGGTGCATTCCATCTAGTCCAATGACTGTTCCTCAGAATGAGGCCATGACCTGCTGCCCCCGTTATTAAACAATGTGTTCTCTTTAGGATGGAATGTTTGGCAGAGAAGAGAAAGGAACAAGCCTAGAAACAAGTTGAACCGTTTGGAGGTTGAGTTGATGGTGGGATGGAGGTACAACCTTGGCATTGGACGGATGGGATGAGGATGATATGGTTATGGCATTGGAAGAGTGGAATGGCATGAGATGGGGATTTAAATAAGTACAATATCAAAATGGATACCAATTTTAGTAGAAATGTCTTACGGGACTCTGTTAGTATAAAAACAATCTCCCATTGTCAATGTTGCTCACAACTTACCACCACCACCAAACTCAAGTGATGAGATGTGAGCACCATTTTACCAGTTTGAGTCTGTGGTAGATTAAGTAGTCGGGTAACTTATCAGTCAAGTAACTCAGCTACTCAGAGCAGGCACCAGGAGTCATGCTATTCCTGAATTAAGTAACCTGTTAACTTGCTGCACATAGCTGAGATGATGAATTTAGAGTCATAGAGATGTACAGCATGGAAACAGACCTTTCGGTCCAACACGTCCATGCCGACCAGATCCATGCCGACCAGATATCCCAACCCAATCTAATCCCACTTGCCAGCACCCAGCCCATATCCCTCCAAACCTTCATATACCCATCCAAATGCCTCTTAAATGTTGCAATTGTACCAGCCTCCATTGTAAACCTCTATAAGGTCACCCCTTAGCCTCCGACGCTCCAGGGAAAACAGCCCCAGCCTGTTCAGCCTCACCCTGGCAACATCCTTGTAAATCTTTTCTGAATCTTTTCAAATTTCACAACATCTTTCCAATAGGAAGGAGACCAGAATTGGACACAATATTCCATCAGTGGCCGAACTAATGTCCTGTACAGCTGCAGCATGACCTCCAAATTCCTGAATTCAATACTCTGGCCAATAAAGGAAAGCCTACTAAACGCCTTCTTCACTATCCTACCTACCTGCGACTCCACTTTCAAGGAGCAATTAACCTGCATTCCAACATCTGTTTATTCAGCAACACTCCCTAGGACCTTACCATGAAGTGTATATGTCCCGCTAAGATTTGCTTTCCCAAAGTGCAGCACCTCACATTTATCTGAAATAAATTCCATCTGCCACTTATCAGCCCATTGGCCCATTTGATCAAGATCCTGTTGTAATCTTCGCTGTCCACTACCCCTCCAATTTTGGTGTCATCTACAAACTTACTAACTGTACCTCTTATGCTCACATCTAAATCATTTACATAAATGACGAAAAGTAGAGCACCGATCCTTGTGGCACTCCACTGGTCACAGGCCTCTAGTCTGAAAAACAACCTTCCACCACCACCCTCTGTCCTCTGCCTTTGAGGCAGTTCTGTATCCAAATGGCGAGTTCTCCCTTTATTCCGTGAGATCTAACCTTGCTAACCAGTCTCCCATGGGGAACCTTGTCGAGCGCCTTACTTAAGTCCATATAGCTCACATCTACCATTCTGCCATCATCATTCCTCTTAGTTACTTCAAAAAACTCAATCAAGCTTGTGAGACATGATTTCCCTCACACATGTTGACAATCCCTAATCAGTCCTTACCTTTCCAAATACATGTACATCGTGTCCCTCAGGATTCCCTCCAACAACTTGCCCACCATCAATGTCATGCTCATTGGTATATAGTTCCCTGGCTTGTCCTTATCACCCTTCTTAAACAGTGGCACCACGTTAGCCAACCTCCAGTCTTCCTGCACCTCACCTGTGACTATCGATGATACAAATATCTCAGCAAGAGGCCCAGCAATCACTTCCCTAGCTTCCCACTGAATTCTAGAGTACACCTGATCAGCTCCTGGGGATTTATCCACTTTTATGCATTTCAAGACATCCAGCACTTGCTCCCCAGTAATATGGACATTTTTCAAGATGTCACCATCTATTTCCCTACAATCTATATCTTCCATATCCTTTTCCACAGTAAATACTGATGCAAAATATTCGTTTAGTATCTCCCCCATTTTCAATGGATGAGGGAGTATCGTGAGATCAAATTTCTCTAAAGTTGTACCAGTACATTGTGATATGACACCCTTCCCTGTCATACCTTAACCCATGTTTTAGGGCACATTGGCATGGCGTGCTATCCCATGACAATCTCTCAAACCTTTATGTACAGTGACTGTCCAACTACTTCAATTTACCTAAACAATTTCTTGGGCTATAATTTCTGTGAATTAACAATCAGTGGCTGTGATTATATTCTACCCATTTTATAACTCAGTGTTAAGCAATCTTGAGGAATATATTCCCAGTGTTCTGCACAATAAAATTGATTCATTACTTTGCAGACTGTCCAGCCCTGAAAAGGGAATTTGGAGTTGATACTCTGCATAGGCAATCTACTTTACTCATGACTAAGATATTCACTGAAATGAGCAAGATGTAGTTTAACGGGACTGTAACTTGTAGGGCACATTCAGCCTGCAACACGTTTGTTTGCCACAAGCTCCGTTCTGACTGTATAACCATTTCATCCTTGAGCCAATAAGTTGAAATAGATTGAGTTTAGCTTTTGTCAGATAGTGTCTGTCAAATGTTTTGAGATTTTGTCTATAGTGTACCAAATTCACTTCATCCTTCGACAACTGATGAACATTTGTTCTCAACTAACCAGTGTGTTGATCTTAAAATCCTCATCGTTATTTTCAAATCTCTCTAGGTTCTCACCCTAACCTTTCCATATAATATCTTTTAGCCCCTCCAACCTCTCAGATGTCTGTACTCTTCTACAGGAGACATCTGGTTGGCAAGTCAATGCTGATGCATTGCAGTAGAAAAAGCGAAGGGGATCTGTACGTCCTCTAAGTTCCCAAATAATTCAAAAGTGCTTCAGGGCTTGAACTTTCTTGCAGAGAATTGGTCTTTTCTTCAAGAGAATATGTCCTGGTGTATGAATATCTAGCCCTCCTAGCAAACATAAATGAGTCACGTTACAAGCTTGACTGATTATTAAATTGGTTGTTAGTGTAGCTGTTAACAAACCACTGCAGAACAGCAGTGTGAATTGATTTACTTTGCCTATTCTCTGCAAACAACAAGAATATAATCATCTGAAATGTTGAAGAGTGGTTTAAATTCAAATCTTCTGACTCAGAATTGAAAATATTACCAGCTGGGATAAACCAACACTCATTTAGTTCAAAGGAGTCTCTGAACCTGACAGTTCAACAGAAGAGAGTTCAATATGTCCATTTGATACTAGATTACTCATTCAGTGACCACACCTTGACGTTGTCAGGGCCCGTAACTTTGGCAGTATCCAGTGTCTGCAACTGTTTCTTCATATAACACGGAGTGAATCAAACTGGCTGAAATCTAGTATCTGTGATGCTGGGGACCACTAGAGGAGGCCAAGATGAATCATCCTTTCGGCACTTCTGACTAAAGGTTGCTGTGAAAGCTGCAGCCTTATCTTTTACACTGATATGCTGGGCTCTTCCATCATTGAGGATGGGGATGTTTGTGGAACCTCCTCCTCCAGAGAGTAATTTAATTGTCCACCACCATTCATGACTGGATGTGGCAGGACTGCAGAGCTTAGATCTGATCCGTTGGTTGTGGAATCGCTTAGCTCTGTCTATCACTTGCTGCTTATGCTGTTTGGTACACAAGTAGTTCTGGTTGGTGGCTTCACCAGGTTGACATCACATCTTTAGGTATGCCATGTGTTGTTCTCGGCGTGTCCTCCTGCATTCCCCATTGAACCAGGGTTGATCCTCTAGCTTGATGGTTGAGTGGGGGATATGCTAGGCCATGAGGTTGCAGGTTATGCTGGAATGCAATTCTGCTGTTGTTGATGGCCTATAGCACCTCATGGATGCCAAGTCTTGAGTTGCTATATCTGTTCAATGCCTGTCTCATTTAGCACAGTGATAGTGCCACACAACGTGATGGATGTTATTCTCAATGTGAAGGCAGGACTTTGTCTCCACAATGACTGTGTGGTGGTCACTCTTACCAATACAGTCATGGACAGATGCAGTTACGGCTGGCAGATCGGTAAAGTTGAGATCAGGTATGTTTTTTCCCCCTTGTTGGTTCCCTCACCACCTGCCGCAGACTCAGTCTAGCAGTTATGTCCTTCAGGACCCGTCCAGATCTGTAGTGCTGCTGCTGAGCCACTGTTGGTGGTGGACTTCAAAATCCCCCACCCAGAGTATATTGTGCCCTTGTAAAGCTAGTCTTACTTAGTGTGGAAACAAGTCCACCCAGACCCATTCCCCTACATTTCCCCCTTCACCTAACACTACGGGCAATTTAGAATGGCCAATTCACCTAACCTGCACATTTTTGGACGGGAATTGAACCCGGGTCTCTGGCATTGTGAGGCAGCAGTGCTAACCATGCCGCTCACAAATGGTGATGCTTCATGTCAAAGTCACTAATACAACATCTTCCCAATGTTCTAAGAAAGTTTCATGTTTAGACAATTCAATTTTAAAAACTATTCAGAACAGAGGAGACAGAGATTTCTGTATCAATCGAGTTAGCACTGCTGCCTTACAGCACTAGGGTCCCAGGTTCAATTCCAGCCTCAGGCAACTGTCTGTGAGGAGTTTGCACATTCTCCCTGTGTCTGCATGGGTTTCCTCCGGTTGCTCCGGTTTCCTCCCATAGTCCAAAGATGTGCAGGTCAGGTGAATTGGCCACGTTAAATTGCCCATAGTGTTAGGTACAGTAGTCAGAGGGGGGTGGGTTGCTCTTCGGAGGGTCGGTGTGGACTTGTTGGGCCGAAGGACCTGTTTCCACACTGAAGGGAATCTAATCTCAAGTGGGTTATATCAATCTCTGAAAAAGGTTTCAAATGCAGTTGTCTCTCAGGAACAAGTTCCAGGATAATCGTTGAGTGATGATTGCATTGATGAAAAGGATGAAGCTGTACATGCTTTAAATTCAAGGTTTAGAAGTAAAGTCAGGCTTGAGGAACAGCAGCTCATCTTCAGATTATGCAGTTTAAAGCCATCTATCATAAGAATATAATCATCTGAAATATTGGAGTATTTTTCTTTGTTCTTTCATGGGATGTGGGTATTTTTGGAGAGGCCACTGATTGTTGCCCGTCCCTAATTACACTTGAACTAAGTAACAGTCTTTAGAACATTACAGAGGGCAGTTTAAGAATCTGCCACGTAGCTCCATGTCTGGAATCACACATAGGCCTGACGAGGTAAGTGCAGCACATTTCCTTTCCTAAAGGGCATTAGTGGAACCAGATGTGTCTTTATAACAATGAGTGGTAGTTTCATAGTCACCATTACTGGAACTAGCTTTATATTCCAGATTTATTAATAAAATCTAAATTTCACCACCAGCTGCTGTAGAGGCCCACAGAGCCTCTGGATTATTAGTCCACTGACATTACAACTACGTCACCATCTCACCCAGATGAACTCTGAAGTCTGTTCTCCCTTTTGATTCTTTTTTTCTCAGCACCAGTTTGGACTTTTGTTTTTTGATTCTGTTTTTCATTCTGCCATTAATGCTTACTCTTGACCAGTGCTTTGATTCATCACTGCAATCACTGGATTTTAAATTGTGTTTTATTTATTTCTTTACCACAACCACTCCCATTCCCTTTGCCTTTGTTCCATGACATCTTTGCCATTTAATCTTTCCTGGCCTCTACCTGACCTACTTATTTGTTCTAACTGAAACTCTTCCCCTTTTTAACAAAATACCCATCATATTTCTACTGCTAAAATGTGTAAGATACATACTAGACCTCAGCTGGAGTATTTTGTACAGTTCTTGGCACTCCATTACAGGAAGAATATCAACACATCAAAGGAGTGCAGCAGTGAATTTACAAGACTGTTTTTAGGGATGAGAGACTTGTCCATGGAGAGAGGAAGGCTAAGGAGAGATCCGATAGAGGTTGTCAAAGTCATGAGCAGGCTGTATAGAGTAGATACGGCACGGTGGCACAGTGGTTAGCGCTGCTGCCTCACAGCGCCAGAGACCCGGGTTCAATTCCCGCCTCAGGCGACTGACTGTGTGGAGTTTGCACATTCTCCCCGTGTCTGCGTGGGTTTACTCAGGGTGCTCTGGTTTCCTCCCACAGTCCAAAGATGTGCAGGTCAGGTGAATTGGCCATGCTAGTGTTAGGTAAGGGGTAAATGTAGGGGTATGGGTGGTTTGCGCTTCGGCGGGTCGGTGTGGACGTGTTGGGCGAAGGGCCTGTTTCCACACTGTAAAGTAATCTAATCTAATTGTTCCTACTTGTGAAAAGAACAAGAGGGTATAGGTTTAAAGTGATCTTCAAAATAAGCAAGAATGAAGTGAGGAAAATCATTTTCACTCAGCAAGCAATTGGGATATTGACTGCCCTACCTCAAAGTGTACTGGAGGCAAGCTCAATTGAAGCATTCAAGATGGTATTGAATGATTATTTGGATAAAATAATGTGCAGGTGTATGGGGGAAAAGCAGGAGATTGGCACTAGGTTATAATGCTCATTTAACGAATTGATGCAGGCATGATGTGCTGAATGGCCTCCATCTGCACTTTAACACTTCTGTGATTCTAAACTTTTGGAGAAATCTACTGGTTTTGAAACATTAATTCTGTTTCTCTGCAGATATTGCTAAATTTGCTGAATTTTCCAGTAATTTCATGTTTTTCTTTGGATATCCATCATCTGCAGTATTTGCTTTTATTGATTCAGTGCTTTTTCGGAACACTGTCATCTTTATTAAACAACTTTTGGTGGTTTTCTAAGCTGGTACATATGTTATAAAGCAAAAGTGAATAATGGAATGGTATGTTGTTAATAAGTACATCAGATAGTTGACCGTAAAATCTTAAATAAAAAAGCAGTTGTCAGCAAACATGACTGTGAAGATATTCAATTATTAAATTAAATACAATTGGTGCACTTATATTGTTTTGGGAAGGAAACTACCCCCCCCCCCCCCCCCCCCCCCCTTATCTGGTCTGGCCTCTACGTGACATGAGTTCCATGGATAGACACAGTTGCATGGATGGACAATACCAGTTTTGCCTTCACTGACTACATTCCAAGAAGAAAGGAAAATGTACTTCTGATCTGAATACATCACATCTGAATTTAACATCTTTACTCTCTTACATTGCCTTCCGGTAGCGACCACAGTAGATGTATTGTTCTTCTTCTCTGTATTTATAGAGACTAGATATTTTTTCCTTCAAAATCAATGTAGTTTTTATGTACCTCACATGTTTCCCTGCCCAACTTTGCTTTCGGTCATCTGATGATACAGGCCTGTTGCAGAAGTGTGCTTCTTGGGGATGTGGTGAGACTTGCTTTGGCACTCATGTTTTCCCAGATGTTGAGAAGCCAGGCTTTTGGGGACATAGAGGTGAAATAAAAACAAGATACTTCCTGCCAGGGAGTGAGAGGGATTAATAATCAAACTGTGTCAATTTTCTGTCACTTGGCTTCTAAGTGCCATCAGTCTGCCAGTTCTGGAGAACAATGTACAGCACTAAGAGGGACTGAAATGGGGAAGCATTTTCAAAACTGTACTTCATCTCTCAATAAAACTGCATTATTCTTCACATGAGTTGCTAAGATGCTTTGGTTTTTTTTTGTTGATTATTTGTTCATCATTACTTAGAAGCTGAAAATCACAGTAATGATGTGGGAGCAGCAATTTGATTCCTTGCATTACTGGAGTAGATTCACATTTGTGAAAGTAATTGCAGGCAATGACTAATCAGTGATTCGTTTAGTTAAAATTTTATTACAGGAATAAAAAAAACTTTGAGGCTTTTTATTTACATTTTTTCATGACTAATTTGCGAGTTGAACAGCAAGTTGATAAACTGCCATTATCTTGTAGGGGATGTTTTACTAGCTCTGCCAGCAGAGTGGATTAAAGAAAGAAGAACAGTGTATAGCTCAGTGTGGTAGCATATTGTCTTTTCAGTTTGGGAGCCTGGGGTCTGGAGTGCAGCCCAGACTGGTGGATTAAAATTTCTTTTATTTGCTGGCTTCAAGTCTCCTTGGGGAAATTAGTTTAGGCAGTCTCTATCTAGTTCCTAATGGGTAGCAGTTAACGGCATATATTACTCATAATTAAGCACTAATTGACATTAAATTGGCAATTCCACTTATAACCGACAAAGACGCCTGGTGTGGGAAATGGAAATGTCACATTGTTGTAGTGGGCCATGCTTTTCCAAAGCTACAGTTTTGGCCATGTTGACCATAAGTTACAAAATTGCATTCCCTATGTCAACAGATTAATGTCAGTCATCAGTTTCTATCTCTGTAGATTTTATAGCTTATTATATTGTACTCTATCTGCTCGTTAGAGCAGTTCCTAGCATTTAAAAAGTCCACAGTTAAGGGGCAGCACTGGTGCTTGTCAGTACCAGGGACCAAGGTTCAATACCACCCTCGGGCGACTGTCTGTGTGGAATTTGCGTGCTCTTCCTGTGTCTGGACAGGTTTCCTCCGGATGCACTGGTTTCCTCCCACAGTTGAAAGATGTGCAGGTTAGGCAGATTAGCCATGGAGAATATTGGTTGGGTTTGGGAGAAATGCTTGTCGTAGGTTTGGTGTGGACTCTGTGGGCTGAATGGCCTGCTTCCACACTGTAGGGAGTGATTCTATAAAATACAAACGCAACTGTCTTGAGTAGAAGATTTGACACATTGCCTTCAAAAACCAGATTAGTCACAAGCAAAACCATGTGATAGCCCCCCTCTGATATGTAACCTACCTGCAAGAGGCTATTCACCTAATCAAAAATCAACTGCTCTCTGGTGAGAATATTAAATGGTGCCTAGATGGACTAACCTCAGATGCCTCTGTGCCAAAGTTGAGCTGACGACCTAGATATACATGTTCGACAGTTTGCAGATGACTGCAGTTTTATTGCTCAATCTACAACTGATTTGTAAACCACTCTCAACCTCTTTAATCCCGCATACAGGACACTTACAGTTTGCTAAAACAAAACTCAAATATCCACCTGCACGTAACCAGTCAAACAGTCCTCCTCCTTCAATTTCCTTTAATCTTCCACCTATAACTGCTACCATCTGGAAGGACAGGGGCACCAAATACATGGGAGTTTGCAAGCTCCCGTCCAAGCCACTCACTGTCCAGACATGAAAATATATTAGCTAGTGATGCCTAGATCCATGATCGAATAAGAAGCAGGCACTGCAATATGTTGAGTGCTTTGGCTGCTCAGTCAAAAGGTCACCATTGCTGAGGAGATCCAATACCTGATCAGTTGCGCTGACTCAATTTTCCACAAACTACAGTGGTGAGTGTTTGACAAAAAAGACCTCCAGAAGCCAACTAGTCACAGTGCACAGAGTATTCTCCTGCACTGTGTTTCTATAAATTTAATGTGCTTGAGAAATTCTGTCAGCAATCCCTCTTGCACCTCTTCTGGATTCAAGAAAGTGCCAGTGAATGAATGTCAGTTCTTGAAGAACGCTCCACAAGCATTCAAGCATATCAGCAAAATCAACTGCATTAGACTGTACACTGTCAGAATTACCAAAATATGATAATTTCATTCATGACTTCAAGCTCGTTTTGGTTTCAAAACTTATTTTCATGCTAGATTAAGTTGAAAGTAGTTTGAGCTCTTAAATAATAGCATTACTAATTTTTTTGTTGTTACTCCTAACAATCCAATTTGGCCCATATGTTTGAAAGTGAAATACTGGAAAGCTGGAGATCTGAAATAAAAACTGAAAGTACTGAAGAAACTCAGAAGATCTAGCAGCATCTATGGAGAGAGAAGCAATTTTAATGCTTCAAGTCCAGTGACTTTTCTTGGGATCTAAATTAAGGCTTCTGATTTCTCCCTGACCAATCTTCATTGGACCAAGAGTATTATAAAGTAGCCACACTTTAGAGCTATGCAACTTTTACTTGCAGGAGACAGCATATTATTTATTAGCTATTTTAGTCACTTAAATGTTTTGAACTGGATGGATCATTTCTAATTGTATTGACCATCACAGTTAGCAAGACAAAGCATGTTCACACAAGCATGGAGAATGTAGCAGCTCATTTTCTGTAATACTTGTTTTACTTTGACACAATTTTATAGACATTGAGGCAGGACATTGCTGAGATTCCCTGGCTATGAAGAGCCAGTCTGGTCCAGTGGTAGCACTTACCTCTGAGCAAGATAATATTGTGTTCAAGCCTCTCTCCAAGCATTCAGCTCTTCATGTGGTATTGTCACCATTAAGCCAATGTTACATTTCAAAGGTACTGTCTTTTGTGAGAGTCATTGAATTCTGTGGCATGTGAAAGATTCTGAGATACTAAAGAAGAGCAGAGTTTCTTGGATGACTGAGCCAACATTCAGCTTTCAACTAAAATCAGGAACATATCTGTTATGTGCAGCAGGCTTCCCATAGTGAAAAGCTTGAAAACCATTGACACTGAAGAATTTAGCTCCAATCATCCCAGGATTTATGTTGTTAATGGTAAATTAGCCAACTCAGCTGACTTGGACTGAAATCTAGAGGACACCTAGCCTAAATGGCTCAGGCACTTACTCTTTTAAACAGTAAGCTGTAATTTGTTAGCCATGATGTAGAGGCACTGGTGTTGGACTTGGGTGGACAAAGTCAGGTGTCACATGATACCAGATTATTGTCCCAACAGGTTTATTTCAAATCTCAAGCTTTCGGAGCACAGCCCCTTTGTCAGGTGTAATGAGAGAGAAGAACACAGACATAGAATTTATAGGCAGAGAGATCAAAAGATCATACAACTGGTGTGAGTAGAGTGTCAAACAGTAAGGGCGCAGTGGCTCAGTAGTTAGCACTGCTACCTCACAGCACCAGGGTCCCAGGTTCGATTCCAGCCTTGGGCAACTGTCTGTGTGTAACGTTTGCACATTCTCCCCATGTCTGTGTGGGTTTCCTCTGGGTGCTTTGGTTTCCTCCCACAGTCACAAAGATGTGCAGATCAGGTGAATTGACTATGCTAAATAGCCCATAGTGTTAGGTGCATTAGTCAGAGGGAAATGGGTCTGGGTGGGTTACTCTTCAGAGGGTCGGTGTGGACTGGTTGGGCTGAAGGGCCTGTTTCCACACTGTAGGGAATCTCAGTTAAATCTCTGCAGTTGACCCAGAATTCAGATGGCGTGAATAAAGTGTCAGCAGCTGAATAACAGGTGAAGGGATGACCTACAATCTGATTAAATGAGGCAGAGAGCCAATTACAAGACTTAAAAATAAGGTGGTGCTGGAGACAAGTTAAATGACTGGAATAACATGATAGGAATAAGAGTTGCATGCAGAGAGTCTAACCAAAGTAATAAGTAATCCAAAATTGTACATATTAATTAAGGTAGAGAGATTACAACAATTTATCAAGGTAATGGTAACAGGACAGTAAGGAAGATCAACACTCCATTCACACCAGTTGTATGATCTTTTGATCTCTCTGCCTATAAATTCTGTGACTGCTCTTCTCTGTCATTGCACCTGATGAAGGGGCAGCGCTTCGAAAGCTTGTGATTTCAAATGAACCTGTTGGACTATAACCTGGTACTTTGTTAGAATTTGGGTCAGCATAATTCATATTGGTACCTGGATTAGACATGTGGGCTATCTAACAAATTTATTGCATTTTTTCAGACTTTATTGAATTTGTGTAACGTTTTTCACAGCCTCAATACATCTTAAAGTGCTTCACAGCCAATGAGGTAATTTTAGAATGTAGCTCTGTTGTAATTGGGAATCCTGGCACCCAGTTTGCCCAGGCTGTGCATATAAATATTGGCCAGGTAATCTGTTTTTTGGGATGTTGATTTAATGTTAAATTATTGGCAAGTATTGTCCCTTTTGAAAAACAACACTTCTAACAGTTCAGTACTCCCTCAGCATCAGATTATCATGCCCAGATCTCTGGCATTTGACTTGAAACCATGATATTCTGACTCAGAAACAAAAGTACTTTCAAGCAAGCCAGAGCTGATAATAATTAAACCATACAAACCATACTGCCAAGTAATACTTTAAGTAACAAATTTTCCATTTTAAATAAGTTGATCCCAAGATTTAGGTGCTCTCTGGTACTGTAGGCAATACACCATTCCCTAGCTAAGGGTGTACACCTGCAGGAAATAACCTCCTGACAATGTGTTCCTAGCCAGTTTGAGGTAGGTCACACCCTCCACTTCCTGCAAAGGAAGCATCTGCCTATCGCTGCTTCTTTCTTCTTGCTGATGACCTGAACATTAGCCAGCATACATGATACCATAGGTGTGGCCTGCATTTTATAATGAGTGGAATGCTGCTGTGTTGGTGCTCGTATGCACACAGTTTAGTACAGAAGAGTAACCTGAAGTTAGTGGTCATCTGACTCTGATGGCTACTTTAAAATGGATAGCAGGAAAAGACCAACTTGGTACTCTTAGCCTTTAACAATGTAAATTGGCTGGGACATTATCACCTGACCTAGGCTTCCTACCCAAGAAAAGACACACAAGAAAGCCCAGGGCCAACAAGTGAAAAAGCGCTCTCGACCCCTTCAGAAAATTGAAACAGTTTATGTTACGGTGAGATCCTTTTTCTGAATTATTTATAGCAAATTTTCCTTTTTTTATGGTTGATACATTGAACAATACATTTCCAAGACATTCTACCCCTTCTGCTGGAATTTGATGATTTTGCCAAATATGCGAAAACATCAATGAAAAGTAGAAGAAATCCTAATTGCATTTTTCCCTGTTGAATTCTTAAGAATTTGGCTTCTAAATTGGAGAGAGCAACAATACTCTGTGTGTTGCTATGAGAAAAGTCATAATGTGCTTTTATCAAGATTTAATGTTCCAGGACACTAGTAACAGTGCTTGTTGTTCAGAAATTCTGCATGTTTGCAGACTCAGTCTTTACAAGGACTTCTGTACTTTCCTTTATTGGTCAGAGTTGGGAGGTCAAGTTGCGGCTATAGAGGACATTGGTTAGGCAACTGTTGGAATATTGCGTGTAATTCTGGTCTCCATCCGAAAGGGTTCAGAAAAGATGTGCAAGGATGTTGCCAGGCTTAGAGGATTTGAGCTAAAGCGAGAGGCTGTTTTCCCTGGAGTGTCAGAGGCTGAGGGGTGACCTTATAGGAGTTTATAAAATCATGAGGGACATGGATAGGGTAACTAGATAAGATCTTTTCCCTGTGGTGGGGGAGTCCAGAACTGGAGGGCATAGGTTTAGGGTGAGGGGGGAAAGATTTAAAAGGGACATAAGGGGCAACCTTTTCACACACAGAGTGGTGCGTGTATGGAATGAATTGCTAGAGGAAGTGGTGAAGGCTGGTGCAATTACAACACTTAAAAGACACCTGAATGGATATATGAATAGGAAGGGTTTGGTGGGATATGCACCAAATGCTGGCAAATGGGACTAGATTAGGTTGGGATATCTGATCCGTATAGACGAGTTGGACCAAAGGGTCTGTTTCCATGCTGTATATCTCTATGACTAATACTCTGAATACATTTTATTTAAAACATGACACTTGGACTGAAAGCATTATGGAAAATGTTATTAAAAGCAAGTTGTAGCCTCATTGTACATTTTCATAGCGAACATGCGTACATGCTTTCCACATTTACCAATTTATATGGATTAGGACAAGTATGGGATTTTGACAATTTGAGTTTTCATCTTCCCTCCCACCATGTCATACAGTTTTACCCTGAAACCGTTTCAACATTATTTTAAAGCCACAAAAGTAAGCAGTTCGGAGCAGCACATGGGAGGATGCTTTCTTTCGCCAGTTTTTGTCCTCTCTGTCCTGCAGCTATTGAACCTTGTTGAATAAATGCTGCACAAGTACTAGGCACTCTTCATATCTCACCAATGCGGCCATTTCCAATGTGAGTGTCAGCAGCTGTGCAACCGCCAATTCAAAAACATCAAGAAGTAGAAGAAATCCCAATAGTAATTCTGTTCATCAGAATAGTTTAGTTCGAAAAGTGGAGTTGGCTGTCCAAATTGAATAGTGGTGAAATGCGGTTTTATACTGTGAATAAGAATCTATCAGCACGTTTAATGACAAATATTTCAGCCTATAATGAAGAAACCTAGGTCATTGACCTAAACCAGCTGCAGGTGAATAATTTAGAAATTTAATAAGAGAGTAATTCTGCAAGTGGATAAGTAACTTAATGAAATTTCAAAAGGACATTGTGAGCAAGGTGTAACAAATGTTTTGCCTAGTAACAGCTGCATGCCATTTTGCTATTACCATGAAACAGGAAGGCAGTTATAGATTAGATTCCATACAGTGTGGAAACAGGCCCTTCAGCCCAACCAGTCCACACCAACCCTCTGAAGAGTAACCCACCCAGACCCACTTCCCTCTGACGAATGCATCTAGCGCTATAGGCAATTTAGCATGGCCAATTTACCTGACCTGCACATCTTTGGACTGTGGGAGGAAACCGGAGCACTCGGAGGAAACCCACGCAAACACGGGGAGAATGTGCAAACTCCACACGGACAGACACCCAAGACTAGAATCTAACCAGGACTCTGTTGCTGAGGCAGCAGTGCTAACCACTGAGCCACCGTGCCACCCCATTATTAGTTATTATTTACTTGATTGGAGGAGAAAACTTCGTTTCATTTTGAGACTACCCTGTTTAAAATTAGTTTACAGAACAATCTCGATTATCCAAATATCAATTATATGAATTTCGAATTATCCAAGCAAGATCTCGTGGTCCCATAGAAACGCTATCTGTTATCCGAACTCTCAATTATCTGAACAAAATACTCCCCTCCCGTCTCGTTCGGATAATCGAGGTTGTTCTGTATTTACCCAAGCAGAATCAGCTGTCATTAGCATGTGCTCCTTCATTCTAAAATACGTTTCATGTCACATCAGTCTTATGAACAGATTCAATTCTGATGGTAAAGCAAGAATTGGATAGGTTCCTGAAAAAAGAAAATTTGCAAGGTCTACAAGGCAAGGGCAGAGGAGTGAGTCAAGTTCAGGTGCTCCTGCAGAGTGCTGACACTGAAACAATGGGCCGAAAGGCTACCTTTTGTGCTTGTAACAATTCTATTAATTCTATGATTTTGGTTTCACTGTGGCAATTTGCACAGATTCTGGGCAAGTTCTGTTTCGGTGAATAATGCTAATACAGCTTGGACAGGAAGATTGTTTGCTTATGCTGGCAGAAGCCACTTTCTTTTGACAGCTCTCTTTAGTTCTTCTTGAGAAACTGCCTTCCACAGAGGACAATAATCTGAAGATCTGGGATCGCACTCGAAGTCAACTACGTTGCTAGCCATTATCCACAGCTTGACACCACACACTGTATTAATTCGTGCTTCAGTTTAAAAGAAATTAAAGAATTGGGTTTTCAGTTGTCAAGAGGAAAATTGTAAAGAAACACCTTATCTTACAAATCACATTCAATGGGAACGTTCAATTGTGTGTTGGGACTCTCCAATCTGAGGCACAGACTCGATGTTTCTGTGTTGCCTCCCTGGTGCCAGGATCAAGGATGTCTCAGAGAGGGTGCAGAATGTTCTCAAGGGAGAGAGGGACGTCCAAGAGATTATTATACACATTGAAACCAATGACATAGAAAGGAAAAAGGATGAGATTCTGAAGGGGGAGTATAGAGAGTTATGCAGGAAGTTAATAAGGAGATCCTCGAGGGTAGTAATATCTGGATTACTGCCGGTATTATGAGCTACTGAAGGCAGGAATAGGAGGATAGAGCAGATGAGTGCATGGCTGAGGAGCTGGTGCACAGAAGAAGGATTCACACTTTTGGATTGTTGGAATCTCTTCTGGGGTGGAAGTCACCTGTATAAGAAGGACGGATTGCACCTGAATTGGAAGGAATAATATACTGGCCGGGGGATTTGCTAGAGCTGCTCGGGAGGATTTAAACTAGTAAGGTGGGTGGGGGAGGGTGGCGCAGGGAGGTAGTGAGGAAAGAGATCCATCTGAGACAGGTACAGTTGAGAACAGAAGCGAGTCAAACCGTCAGGGCAGGCAGGGACAAAGCAGAGAACAAGGTAGGACTGATAAATTAAACTGCATTTATTTCAGTGCAAGAAGCCTAACAGGGAAAACAGATGAACTCAGGGCATGGTTAGGAACATGGGACTGGAATATCATAGCAATTATAAAAACATGGCTCAGGGCTGGGCAGGACTGGCAGCTTAATGTTCCAGGATACAAATGCTACAGGAAGGATAGAAAGGGAGGCAAGAGAGGAGGGGGAGTGGCATTTTTGATAAGGGAAAGCATTACAGCTGTACTGAGGGAGGATATTCTCGGAAATACATCTAGGCAAGTTATTTGGGTGGAACTGAGAATTAAGAAAGGGATGATCACCTTATTGGGATTGTATTATAGACCCCCTAATAGTCAGAGGGAAATTGAGAAACAGATTTGTAAGGAGATCTCCGCTATCTGTAAGAATAATAGGGTGGTTATGGTAGGGGATTTTAACTTTCCAAACATAGACTGGGACTACCATGGTGTCAAGGGTTTAGATGGAGAGGAATTTGTTAAGTGTGTACAGTAAAATTTTCTGATTCAGTATGTGGATGTACTTACTAGAGAAGGTGCTGAACTTGACCTACTCTTGGGAAGTAAGGCAGGGCAGGTGACTGAGGCGTCAGTGGGGGAGCACTTTGGGGCCAGCGACCATAATTCTATTAGTTTTAAACTATTGATGGAAAAGGATAGAAGTAGATCAAAAAGTTGACGAGTAGTGCAGTGGGGTCACCTGTAGTGTGACATAAACCCAATCTCTCTCTCTCTCTCTCTCTCTCACACACACGCACACACACACACTCTCTCTCTCTCTCTCTCTCTCTCTCACCCCCCCCCCCCCCGACATATACACACAAGTTTGTGGGGTGAATTTGTACTTGCAGAGTTGCATTTTATTTTGCTCAAAAACTTCATGAATCCATGTAAGATTCTGTAAATCCTTTTCTTAGAAATAGAATCAGTCTGAACATTGGGGCAATGACAGCCTCACACAGGGCGCCTCACACCTCCAATGCGTGATCTGAACTAACATGGAACTTATTGTTAAAGTTCACTTGAGAATGTAACTTTAAAAAAACTTCTGGGATTTACATATGAAAGAACTGAAACCAACATGGTCATTCTTAAAGATGAGAGACTTAACAAACAATCCAGGTCTTTTTCAATATATAGTTCCAGTTGCATCACACTGTAAACGTTTACCATAAATTCTGTGTCCTACGATCTTATTCTCCACAACCATCTGAACAAGGAGCAGTGCTATGAAAGCTAGTGTTTTCAAATACACCTGTTGGGCTATAACCTGGTGTTGTGTGATTTTTAACTTTGTACACCCCAGTCCAACACCATCACCTCCAAATTATTAATAAACCAGAGCACTTTTAAAACTTAAATTATTTTCTTTGTTGCTAATAATTTTATGTTTATTTATAAATAGTGACTGTTGATGTATCTCATTTGCAGCCCTTATTAGATAGCCGTTAATAATCCCCTGCCATAGATTGTGAGGCACGAGTCGACATGACATACAAGATTACCCCAGTGTTTTAATGCCATAAATTATGCTTCTATGTACAATTTGTATTAGTTTGACCCTTTTTTTCAGCTATGGAAAAGAATGCAATATTTGCCTAAGTGGTTCGCCTCAATTTTTCACCTCAGAGTGAGTAAACTCATGTTTTACTTAGCTGCTTCTGCGAGTCAGCACGTATGGGACCAAGCAGGTAATAGAGCCTGCTTTGTGAAGATGATACATGGGAATTTAAGACAAACTCACATGAAGACATGTTGCATGGCTAGGTTCTTCTAGCAAAAAAAAGTACAAAGTTGGTTTCAAAGTAAAATTCAAAACATTTGCTAGCTCATCAAGTAACTCTGCTGAAATGAGGGAAAGGGTATTTATGTTCCTGAAAATTGGTGTAGGAATGGAAGAATGATAGTCTGTCCTGAAGAAGACCAAATGCACCATCAGGGCAGTAACCAAATCATGGCCTGATCTTAGAATCCCAACAATGTGGAAAGAGGCTATTCGACCCATCAGGTTTAGGATACCTGGTCAGTATGGACGAGTTGGACCAAAGAATTTGTGCTGTATAACTTTGACTCTCTGAGTGTGCACCAACCCCTCAAAAAGCATCCCACCCAGACCCAGTCTGTACCCTGTCTTTGTAACTCTGCATTTACCATCGTTAATTCACCTAATCTGCACATCCCTGGACACTGTGGGCAATTTAGCATCACCAATCCATCTAACCTGCACATCTTGGACTGTGGGAAGAAACTAGAGTACCTCTCAGAAACCCACGCAGACTCCACATAGACTGTCACCCTCGGCTGGAATCAAACCTAGGTCCCTGACACTGTGAGGAACTGTGGAACTGTGAGGCAGCAACGTTAACCACTGAGCCACGTACATATTGGAATGGGTGCTCAAAATTCATCCAAGTGATTACATCATCCCAGCAAGTGCATTAGGTATATAGACATGTAAGTGGACTTTAGTGGACCAAACTAAACCTTAAGTTCAGTAAAAACTTCAGACCAAGGACTAGTTGTTTTCGCCCCTTTATAGAATGAGACAGTAAGTGTTCCAACAGAAGATAGCAAAAGCCCCCTCTGTCAAATTTCAGTTTTCCATCATTTCACCAGCAGTCAGCAGGGGAATCGCAAGTAACCATTAAGTCATGTCAGCAACATGCGTGATATGGTCTAGAATTTAATCGTGTCCAACAGCCAAGCTACAGAATGGAATGGAGCAAAAAACAGTTCTAGTGAAAATGACAAAGATTCATGGTGGTAGTAACCCTCATGACCAATGGAACAAAGTTAAAGCCTATTATCAGCATTAAAACCATGCTAAACAACAAATTCCCTGCAAAGTTTGGGTGTAGGCCCATGTCTATAATCAGTTGGGTAAGGATGGAGTGAACTCTATGTGGAGTAGGATCCCAGTGGCATATGTAAAGGATGCAGCTTATTAATCCGGGGCATGTTCAGACTCCATTTAACTGATGAGATCAGGAGGTGCCTGTGAAGAAATGATGCCCACATTGCAGCTATTTAGGAGGGGCATCTCGCACTCAATATTCGACCTTTGGAGATGTGGGTCACCAAGCCTTCCAAGGATCATGTTTAAGCTGAATGGAACAAGAACCTTTGGGCAAAAGGCCTTCACAAAAAGTGGTAGTACATGTACCTCCCTCCACTTGTTGTTTTATACAGTTGCATTATCAAATCATGAGCTGTTATTAGTGCACAAAATATTGGCAGATGATTCAAAAAAGGTGGAAGAGAAAGCTTACTTGAAGTGGAACGATGCTATCTCAAAGTGAAAACACCAAATCTGGTGACTCACAATGAATTCAGTGAATTCTTAGCACAAATACTAAGCACAATGAATTTGCCATTTTTAAAGCTCTTTGTTTGTAGTCAAAAGTACCTTTGTATAAATCATTCATTCAGAAAACCATGCCACATTCATTTAATTGAATTAGCGATGTTGTGCACTTCCATCACATTTAAATGGTGACCATCCACACCAGTATATTGTATTGTATACTGGCCGTCTAAGTTGATTCACAAGATTCTCGAAGACTTCACATATTGACTTGTACATTGTCTCTGCAGTCTTTATGACTCCAGATTTTTGATGATACAAGAATAAATTATGTGACGAAGTTCACACCATATAGTACATTTAATAAACCAACCAATTCATGAGCTTATTTAAAGTTTAACGCGGAGATATTTTATCATTTATAATTGTTTATGATTCCTTTCGAGTAGTGGCTACTACATATGAATTAAAGACATTGACTAAACCTTGTACATGTGTACAGTCAGGGATCTTTACTGCCCCAGCTGCTCCAAGCTTTAGAGTAAAACGTACTCATTATAGGATTAATATGTCTGGATAACCAGTAAAAATTAATTAGTGGCCTTTTGCATGTGGTTTCTTCAGTGTTGGTTCATGCTTTTTCAAAAATGCCTTTATATTGCTCATTGGGGGACAGTAAAAACCACATGCAAAGACTCATTTGTATTAGTTTGGATAAAGTCAAAGATCAAGAGTTTGAATGCAAGACTTATTAAATCACTTGCGTGCAGAAGTAACATTTTTCTCTGCTGTACTGTATTGTTATGTATAACCAGTTCCAGCCTAACAGATTTCCCTTGCTTTAGTTTGGTTCCTCTGTCTGCCCTCTCTTTAAGGGGGCAGATCATGCTTGGATTGAATTCTGCAAACAGCGGTGGCCTTCCAGTACAGTATGTTACTGAGATAGCTGTTTCTCATTTGTGAGGTGGAACACTGAACCAGCTGGAAAAGGTGTAAGGTGCATCCCATTCCACTTCAATCCTGTCTGCAAGCATTGCATCTTCCAACAGATCAGGAGCAAGATTACAAGCTGTTTTCTCTTGGCAGCTTGCGTTTTTAATACCAATTATAAAATTAATCTAAGTTTGATTTTGTTCTCGAGATGACAGCATTTATTTCCAATCCCTAACTTCCCTCAGAAGGTAATGATCTCTCAAAAGTAGCGTGATATGCTCGATCAGTCAAATCTCTCATCGTCTTTTGCTGTTTTAAATGCAGTGAGACCAGTAATTATAAATGGTTTAATCCTGGTATATCCATAAAGTAGGAAGTTGCAAAGTGATACTGTCGACCTCCTGGGTCTGTTGCATGTTGCAGTCTTTGTGGTAATGTTGCTTTTGCAGTGTATACTGACCCTTCAGTAGCACTGAAGGAACCATGTTTTCTTTCCAACTCAGCACAGTTTATGACTTAAGGGAGAATGTTCATGTGATGATATTCGGATGATATTGCAACAGCAAAAGTCAAAGGAAAAAGGCTTTTTAAAAACATTTTTTTTTATTCACTCAGGGACATGGACTTCGCTAGCTTGCCATCATTTATTAGTCACCCTTAGTTGCCCCAGTGAAGGTAGTGGAGACCTCCGTTCTTGAGTGTGTGCTGTAGGCAGACCCACAATGCCATTAGGGAGAGAATTCCAGGACTTCTCTAAGATTCCAGCAACCCTGAAAGAATGGCAGTATATTTCCAGGTCAAGATAGTCAGGATTTTTAACTAAGTGTGGTTAGTTGCGTGTAGTCCCATTATGAATGCAGTGTCACTGATATTGAGTAGAATTGCAAGGTGCCAGTCAAGTACACGGGTCAGCACGGTGGCACAGTGGTTAGCACTGCTGCCTCACAACGCCAGAGACCCGAGTTCAATTCCCACCTCAGGCAACTGTCTGTGTGGAGTTTGCATGTTCTCCCCATGTCTGCATGGGTTTCCTCTGGGTGCTCCGGTTTCCTCCCACATTCCAAAGATGTGCAGGTTAGGTGAATTGGCCATGCTAAATTGCCCATAGTGTTAGGTGAAGGGGTAAATGTAGGGGTAAAGGTCTGGGTGGGTTGCTGTTCGGGGATTCGGTGTGGACTTGTTGGGCCGAAGGGCCTGTTTCCACACTGTAAGTAATCTAATCTAATTACACAGTCCTGATTGATGTTGAATGATGTTCTAGCTGGCACATCCACATAAGTAGTAAGTATCCAAATGCATCTGAGTCTTGTGGAGAGGCTTTCAGAGGTCATAAGCTGAGTCACTTGTGTAGCAGGTAACTTAACTTTAACCCCATCCTCATAACAATACTATGGTTGATGCTGGTCCATTTAAACTCCCAAGAAAGTGTGAATACTGCATCTTCATCCTGTGCATCATTGTGGTAAGTTGATTAAGAGGGCTTGATTCCCACGGAATGGTTAGTAACAGTAGCACCTTCCATTTATTTATACCACAACATTATAAAATGTCACAAGGTAGTTCATAGGCACATTATCACACAAACTGTCATGAGGTATTAGAAGACTGTTGTGGTTCTGTTCGCCGAGCTGGGAATTTGTGTTGCAGACGTTTCGTCCCCTGTTTAGGTGACATCCTCAGTGCTTGGGAGCCTCCTGTGAAGCGCTTCTGTGATGTTTCCTCTGGCATTTATAGTGATCACTATAAATGCCGGAGTAAACATGACAGAAGCGCTTCACAGGAGGCTCCCAAGCACTGAGAATGTCACCTAGACAGGGGACGAAACGTCTGCAACACAAATTCCCAGCTCGGCGAACAGAACCACAACAACGAGCACCCGAGCTACAAATCTTCTCCCAAACTTTGTTTTAGAACACATCATAAAACATTTCATGATAAAGGTGGGTTCTGAGGATAAAAACAGGCAGAGAGATTTAGCAATCCAATTCCAGAGTCTGTGGCCCAGGCAATCAAAGGCGCAATTGCCAGTTGTGGAACTATTAAAATCATGCATCTGCAGGGGTCCAGAATTAGGTGATCTCAGTCAGAGTGGTGGCATGGAATGCAGCTGTTGATCTCAATTTTCGGGAACAAGGAAACAAAAATTGTTGAGCATATCTGCTGACAATTATTTTCCATTGTGCTCCTGCCTGGTTGTATGTGAGAGAGGCCATTGGTTACGGTTCAAGAGCTGTTGGAGGTTAACCCAGCTGCGGAGACTCACCCAACCAGACTTGTGCAAATGTAAAATGTTCACCCTGATGAGGTATTGGAGCGTGACTAAGAGTGGTGCAACCCATGAGAAGTCAAAGCTTTCAAAAAGAAGAGAGAAGTAGCAATATAAAAATAAATCTTATATGTAAGGCTCTTGACAGGATTTTGTTTTGCCTCTTGTTGGCGTAATGATCCCTGAGTCCAAATGTCATGTTTACATCATTGCGCTCTCTGAAATCTTTACCAAAAGTGTTAGGTTCCTTTCTTGAGATTCTTACAGTATGAAGACAGTCAGTAAGCATTGGTAGCAACGCATCAGGTATACGCACTTGACCAACTGGAATGATCTAGAGGCCTTTCGACGCAGAGTGCGAACAACCATGCATCTTCCATATTTGTTTTTCTGGGTCGGGGTAGACGCTGCACAGTGACAATGTCTGGTATGTCTGTTGTTTTGGAGGCAGGTGATCGATTTAGCGCCTGTCGGTTTATAGAACACACAGTAGAATTGCGGGCTGTTGCCGCGTCTCTGGCAGCTCGATCAGCTCTGGCATTGCCAGTGCTGATGTCCATATTGTCCATTACATGAGCAGCACATTTGATTATGACCAACTACTTGGGGAGGAGGATGGCTTTGAGGAGATTTTGGACATGTAGTGAGTTCTGAATAGGTGTCCCTCAGGAGGTCAGAAATCCGCATTGTGACCATAGCTGGTCATCAGTGTCATTATTTTGAAACATTATTGGCAAACCATACATGTCAGGAGGTACCTCCATTTTATTCCCACTCAATAGTCCAGCTTGGCGTTTCAACGCTGATTCCTTATTTTATCTTTACTTTCTCAGTTTTTCCTGTTTTTCTCTACTCAAATTATAATCCCCATACTGACTTCGAAGGCTTAGGCTGTCCCTCATGATCACACACTCTAATCCCTCTTTTACATCCCAGCTGGCCTGTTTAGATTTATTAGTTCTTTCCTCAGCAGTCTTTCTCAATGCGGACATTAATGTTTTCCATTTCGTGCCCATGTTGTGTTTCCAAATTGCTGCTTCTACTTTTAAATAGTTATCTATGTCCCAAGTTCCTCTCATCGGCCAAATTTCATTTCCCAGTTTTTTATTTAAACATCCTGACAGGCACCTGAACTATTCCTCAATTTGGGGCTCACCCCAGCATAACCGATGCAAAGGGGTCCCATTTTTAAAGTCTCAACTTCCTATCTTATCTCTATATACTAGTTCTGGGTCCTCAGTCTCCACACCCAATTCAGGGTCCTGATCTTCCTGTGGGGGATTTCCCCTCTTAACAAACGGTCTAAGGCAGGGTGATTGAGACAGACACAGTAGTTGTCCTTTATCTTACTTACTATGTTTCAGGGCCTCAAACCCCACTATTAGAAGATTCTAACCTTCGAATTCCAGGGGATCTCTAACCTCCCTGGGATGAACTTGGTGTACAAGCGAATAGGTTATCTCAAAGATTCTGTCACTACAAAGTTCTAGGGGATGAGGGATCGATTGAGTGATAGGTTAGTGAGAGACATCAAGGTAAATCTTACCTCATGGGGCCATCCATCTCATGTTACCGTCATACAGGCAATCACTTACTCAGTCTGCCTAGAAGCTCCTTATACGTTGGAATCCCAATCTCGTCACCAAATGTTAGGTTCCCTTCTAGAGATTCTTATACACTTAATGCATCTGCAATATGCCAACTTCTGTGAACAGCCACAATTTATTTCAGCAGGTACAAGATTTTGGAGGATCACTTAACACTCTTCTCTATGCTTGCAGAGCGTGACAAACAAGGCTTCCTGAACAAGTGAACCATCCACCCTTTATACAGGATTTTACATCAGTCAGTCATGCACACAAGACACCACCCCCTGCCACTCCCCCATAGTCACAAGCCACCCAAAAACAATGTAAAATGATTAGATTATTTCCAGAGACAGTGTGTGATTAAGTTATTCCTTAAAACTATGGCATTTACAGAGTATGATTAGATTGTCATATCCTGCCTGCAAGACAAAAAAACACCCCCAGACATCCAATTTCTTACATGTCAGCAGAACAAGTTAACCCTTTAACATCTCAAAAGTGTTCTTTAAGCATAAATTAAAGTCTCTTGTCATGTTCATTTTAGATTCTGAAAATCCTGGTGCGAGCTGTGGATGAAGGGATTGCTGATTGCAAAGGGGATTCTGCAACAATATTGACAGGAAAACTACGGGAGCTCTTTGGTAGGGTGACTTCTAAAGTAACCAACGATGCTGAGATTTGGAAGTTGTACGCCAGGCTTTATGGAAATGGGCAAACAGAGAATGCAGACAACAACGAGAAGGTCAGTATCCTATAGCGTTGTGCACATAGTGGAGCTTCCATCTGACTTGTCTGTTTGAGCTGTCATTGCCCAAGTTCACTGCTCCTCTCTGCCACTGTTCTCTCTGAGAACTAGACAACCACTACGTTGGTTGGGTTATCACAGTGCCATGCTTAAACCAGCCACAATAAAGTGCGAAAAAAGGTTAATGGCAGATGACAACTCCAGCCCCTGTGCCCCCATGTTTTCCCTGGACTGAGGTTTAAATGTCTCAAAAATCTAAATGCTGCATTCACGAGTGTGCTGCGCGACTGGAACATCTTGCCTGCTTATGATTTAGAACTGTAAATTACCCATAGCTTTATAGTTTTCAATCTCCTCTGTGTTTATTTAGAGATGAGGGTGTATATGTTCACAGATACTCCGCATTCCTTTGGGCTGGTCCTCCTTCTTCAACAGAAAACTCTGTAAACATGTATGCCACATATTTTTAAAAGGTTTTTAAGAAAAAACAATGGCCCAGATTGTGCAGGTCAACAGTGAAGCAGAAGTGCATGCTACTAACTTAATTAAAAACTAATGTGCCTACCTTTCCAATTGACTGCTGTCCCAGCTCTAGCCTGGATCCATTGGTGAAGTGAATAGGGAGGCTGAATTGCAAGATACAATTCCACTGAGACCATGTGTCCTTTAATGTCACAATCTGGAGATGTTCTTTATTTGGAAGAAAATTAATAAAGTTTATAAAACTTTCAGTTGAAGATCCACTTGAGGTACCATTCAACATCACTCCTCACCCCCAAACACACACACACACACACACACTGTCTCTCACACACACACATACACGCGCTCTCTCTCTCTCACACACACACGCACACATATATATACACATCAGGACTGAGGAATTGCTGTGGGAGGCTGTGCTAAGAGTATTATGGACCTTCTATTGATTTAAAGGTTTGCATTCCTCAGCAGGCCCTACACCAGGTTTGCATTCCTCAGCATTCCTCATCGCCCTAGATTAACCCCAATATTTGCAGTGAGCCCAAGTTTACATGCTGGCAGGTGTTGGTGAGGCCATTGGCATGGAATCCTTTCAGGCAGCCTGCAACTGCTTCCCTGATATTGGGACTGCAGGATCCAAACCAGTGTGTCACAGGGGAATTGAAACGAAGACCAAAGAGGTCAATGAGTCCTTGTGAATCAAAGTGCAGTGCTTCAGGAAATGAAAAGTGTTCACAGATCATAGAATCGCTACAGTGTGGAAGCAGGCTATTTGGTCCATCCAGTCCACACCGACCCTCCAAAGAGCATCCCACCCAGATCCAGACCCTACCCTATTCCAGTAACCATGTTATGCACCTATTAACTCAATGAATTCTTAAGTATGCATCAAGTAGGTATTTCAATTTGTCTATTAGTTTAAAATGTTTTATTTTAATAAGTTGTCTGCTCCCAAATCTATTGATGCTGCAGCTACCCCACCCTTTAGTGAATGATCTGTCATATATTCAGACATCCAAGCATCGTGGCAGTTTGGAGCCTTAATGAGATTTGGATTATGGGGCTATGTCCGACCATTCCTCAAGGGGGAATATATTGCCAATTTCTAGCTATTTATCCAGGACCTGCTAACGTTTGGCTGAAACTCACTTTACCACATCTATCTGCTTTTCCTGATTCTATTTGTGGAACAAATGTTAACTTAAATGCTGGGAGAACTCACCTGCTTTTCTTCAGAAGGAGTCGTGGATTTTTTTCTACATTCTCCTGAGAAAAGTAGGTGGGGGCCCTGATTTAATGTTGAATTTGAAAGATAACACTGCTGACAAAGATGCATCTCAGTGCAGCACTGAAGTGTCAGCCAGTGCCCAAGTCCCGCTATGGTTCTGGCTTTCTCACTTGAGAGGCTGAAATACAAGCTATGAGGTCCATAGAAAGAAGGAGCTCCATATCATCATCCTGGGTGTAGAATTCATAATGGATATTTCAAGAAACTTCAGAGATTTTCATTGTTGAATCAAATCCTTCTGCATTTGTTTTAAACGAGTTGGAGTTGATAATTGTTATTCAAATTTCTTGTCCAAAAGGCATTAACTTTATAAATTGGGATTTTCATACCAAAGGATCAGAAATCTCCTGCTACGTAATTCTACCACGTTTTGCTATAGACTCCCAGAGGTCTAGGCTCAGACATTCCTATATTTGCAACTCCTGGAGAGTTCAGCATACTCAATAATTTTACGGGCACGGCCCTAAACAGTTTTGGAAGTCTTTGAGTTACATTTCTATACTACTTGTAAGCATAAAATGTCTATTCAAATAACTGACAAAAAGCAGTCCTTTCAGTGAACGAGAAGTGCTGTGCTGACTTTTTTTGTTGAAAGTGTACTCAGGAATTACAATGCTAATACTTTTTACTCCTTTTAAATCTGACAACTTGCAGGCTTTTGGAGGGGGAGGACAGGTCCCTGCATACATTTTCCTCTGGACTACTTGTTTAGGATAAGCTATAATGTTCATTTTGCAGTGTGTGCCTTAAGACACTTGATGCATGTATGAGCAGACTTTCCCTGTTAGTACCTAGTCCTATGGAGCTCTCCAGCTCAGGATTGGCTCTGTCGTGGAGTTTTCTGTCTGCGGTACCAGGCTCCCCATGGTGCATTACCTGAGAAAGACATCTTGACATCAACATAGTTGAGGAAAAGAAGCATAATATAAATTTAAGGAGTAAACTGCATATGTATTTTTTCGTGAGTGTTAGGTACCCTTTAAAAGGGGTTATTTTTCACTGTTTGGGTTGTAAAATTTAGCCAAGTTAGTTCAACAGGTTCAAAAAGAATACTGGATAAAATGGAGATAAACTGGTTAATGGGCTCAGATTATGAGGTTTGAGGGCAAATACTTCATAATTCTCTGAACACGCAGACTGAAGTTTATTCCCTATCGGTTGCAGACATTAATTCCTAATATGCCTACTTTCCAGACACAAATACTCATTATTTGCAAGAGTCCTGTTTATATATAAGCACATGAATTAAAGTCCATTCTTGCTACTTTTGTTGATATTAGGTCAAGGAGTGTAGCAGTACTCACATAACCATTCCAGGTGTACAGTAAAGGCAGCAGCAGATTAATAGAAAAAGTACCTTACCTCAATTAGAAAATGCTGTTGGGTTCAGTAATATACAATTGATTTTGAATAGAATTACCGAATGTCACCAGTAATTAACTGTGGGATCGCCTGCAAGTTTGTTTAGATTTTTCCTTCACTTGGAAGTGCATGTAGCTTAAGGAAATGTAACAACCACTTTTAAAAAAGAATCTTATTGCAGTATTTATTTTTCATACAGATTAGATATTTAAAATTAGATATGATGCATAGAGTTGGCATTTTTAAACCATTTCTCTTCCAGGCAACTGCCTGAGGCTGAACCAGACTCCTAACAACTTTGGTGTCACATTTGATCCTGAGATGAGCTTCCAGCATGCATCTGTGGGACCACTGGCCACCTATTTCCACCTCCATAACGTTGCCAGACTCTGCTCCTGCCTAATCTCATCTATTGCCGAATGTTTATCCTCTAAACTTGAATATTCCCATGCATTCTTGGTCAACCTTCAGATTCCACCCTCTATAAACCTGAGTTCATCCTAAACTCTGCTGCCAGTTCCTACCTTGCACTAAATCCTGTTCACGCTTCACCTCCCTGCTGGCTGCCTTACACGTGTTTCCATATGGCAGCTCCCTGATTTTAAAATTCTCATTCTTGTTTTTAGATCCAGTCTTGATTTACTATCTCTCATCTCTAATCTCCAAACAAACCTGTTCTCCTTCAATTCTGGCACTGTGAACATCCCTAATTTAAATAGTTATACCCTTGGTTGGGTATGCCTTCAGGTCCCGAAAACATAGGCTCCCTCTCTTAACCTTTCCATCTCTCCACCCTGTTTACTCCTTTAATGCACTCCCTAACACTACCCCTTGTTCCAAGCTTATGGGCATCTACCGTAATTATTTTAAAATGCCCACCTATAGCATCTCTGAGCTATTGTTAAAGGCATTTTATTTTTATATGTATAATATATATATAATGCACACGTGTGCACATTGTTGTTATAGACTGACTATTGATCACTGAGTCACTGCTAGAAAACCTCAGTTTAATGGTGTGCTTAATTCCATGATGAGTTTATTATTGTAACCTTGACTGGCAAGCAAACTTCAAATGTCTTGACTCTGTGCGTTGTGCTGTTAATAGAAACTCTGTGTTGTCTGATTGACTAAAGGAAAGAGATGATGAGAAGGCAATAGGGGAACATAATGGGGAAAATAAGTAACTGTAGTTACTCCTCACTGGGTAATACATTGGACGCTATGCCCCACTATTCCTAAGTCATCATCAATGTCAAAGATTTCCAAAAGTACGCAGAATTCCCTAATTTGCCTGTCTTTTAGACTCAAGTTGCCAGAAAATATGGATCAGATTTTTGTATGAGAAAGAATGTTTATTTATTATAAATAAATCAATCCTAGCTACTGACAAACAATTATGAATCATTGACATATAGTTCCACCAACTAAACTTTTAAATCACTTATAAACTCCCCCTCCTCACTCACATATGGACAGACACAGAGAGGATTAAAAAAAACATTGATGTTCATGGGCAGAGGAAAAGACTGGGAAAGCATTCAGTGGTCCCAGCCATCAGTTTTCTGAAATGTTGCAGAAATAGTTCCTTCTCCAGAGGTCCATTGTTTTCTTCCAAAACATTCATAACCCCAAGTTGTTCATCTATTTGGGAGGCCATTACATAATTATGACATGTAAAGGTCTTTGTCATTGGTCTGTGAACTCATGACCAGTTATCAATCAGCCACTTGTTGTTGGGTGAAGCTCTGTTCATATACAGACTCCTGGCTCCAGTTTATCTTTAATTAGACTCCACTACTGCTTGAACAAGCAGCTATGTAAGCAGTACTTACAATGAGTGTCAAGTTGTTTGCTTTTAAAATGTACAATCAACAATACTTTGTTTTTGAGATAGCTGTTTTCTCATTACAGTCCATGAACAAAAGTACAAAAAAATAGTCTTTCCACTGTGCTCGTTTATATGCAGTCTAATATCATTGCTTTTATTTACAGGCACTGCAGTATCTAATTAAAGCTCATCGATGTGAAACTCAATCCAGTGGCTGGGAGAAAGATGTCGCATCTTTCAAAGAAGTATCAAAAGGAGCGATAGAACTTGCACATGGTGAGCTGCCAGCAGCCGTGACTTACTTCTCTAATCCTTAATTTTACAACTTGCCCGTTAATGGTAGCTCATAATTAGTGCTAACGTGATATGTGTTAACCTGACTAATGGGGAGGACTGCAGGTGAGGGAACTAAAGAAACCTGTTTGCTTTCAGTCGGGTCCCTAGTGCTCAATTCAGGGACTACTAGTGTTTCTTATTCACAAAACTGACTTGGAATCTTAATTCAAAGTGATCAGATTTGCTGAAGGCTCCGTACAGTGAGGCAGTGAAATTGAAGGAAACAATTCAATAGTTAGATTGCCCATTGAATATTCTCGTTGGAAGCATCACAACTGACACTGTTCTCACTTTTAGTAGGAGTACTTGGCTAGCAACAAAAGCAAACAATCTCTCCCTATCCTCTTTTGTGACTGTTGTTATAGACTGACTATTGATCACTGAGTCACTGCTGAGTCACTTCTTCAGTATTTCTGTGTTAATTGCAAATCAGTAATCCAAAGAATGTAAACAAAACATTGCAGTAAGGTGGACCAAGAGAGATTCTTATTAGGCAAGGTTAACAAAACTAGATGGGAATGGGGAGTTTGAAACAAACCGATCAGCCATGATCTTATTAAATGTCAGACCAGGCTTGAGGGACTGACTGGCTTGCTCCTGCTCCTAATTATTATGCCCATTATGTTTTTAGAGTCTGTTCCAAGAATTAAATGATTTCATAGAATATTACAGCACAATGAAAGGCCTTTGAACTTATCTTACTAGACTCAACTGAGTTTCCATAGTCCTACATTCAGTTTGCTTTCACTCTTATTATTTTCTGAATATATTGCCATTTCTTCACTGTCACTGGGTCAAAAGCAGGGAATTCACTCCCTAACAGCATTGTGGGTCTACCCAGAATGCATGGACTGCAGTGGATTAAGAAGGCTGCTCAGCATCATCTTCTTAAGGACAAGTAGGGATGGCCAATAAATGCTGGCCAGCCAGTAATGCCCACATCCCATGAGAGAATAGAAACGATGATCAGAATTACAAGCAGAGATTTTGGGATACTGGATCAGTAGGCCTGAATTCCAATTGTTATCCCTTTAGCCAAATGCAATACGACCTCCTTTAGAGTACTGGCTGTGGCAATGACCTTTGCGCAATAATAAATTGCATTTACATAACAGTAAGGTATGCCAAAACATTTCATGAGAACATTATCAAACAAAAGTTGATACCAAATCAAGTCAAGGTATGAGGAGAAGTGATCAAAAGCTTAAAAGTTAAAAATAAAACTAGTTGCTGGAAATCTGAAACACAAACTCAAGAGTGCTGCAGAAATTCAGTCTGGTAGTTTCCTTAGGGAGAGAAACTAAATTAAGAGTCACTGGCTCGAAATGTTAACTCTGTTTCTCTCTACAAATGTCACTAGACCTACTTAATCAAAACCTAGACTAGAGGGGTGCTGGAAAAGCACAGCAGGTCAGGCAGCATCCGAGGAGCAGGAAAATCGACGTTTCGGGCAAAAGCCCTTCATCAGGAATGCTCCAGCACCACTCTAATCTAGACTCTGGTTTCCAGCATCTGCAGTCCTCACTTTTGCCTACTTAATCAAAATGGTAGGTTTATGGAAAAATGATCCTTTAGGAAAATACAGCAAAGATTGACTAGGAAATAGCCTTTATGAGGAAATACAAATGTGCACAAATGTTTGAACTTCATTAGAACAAGATTTTTAATATTATGAATGGGCACTCCTGTTTCATTACTAATCTCGGCTGATGCACTGTCAAGAAGCAGAACTAGTGCCCAGATCTGATCACACGCCTGTGGATTTTTAATGTGTTGCACAATCAGATCAAATCAGGCAAATATATTGAAACAATTTGCACACCAACTTATATTTATACAGTGCCTTAACATAGTAAATCATCCCAAGGCATTTCATGGTGTTTTCAAATAGAGTTTGGCCCACGTGAGAAATGATTTGGGCAGATAACCAACAATGTGGCCAAAACGTTAAGTTTTATGGGATGTCCTGGGTTTAAAACAAATAAATAAAAATGAAGGAACTCAACAGCATCTGTGGAGAGAAAAATAAACTTAATGGTCTGAGTCTTACCTTTTCTTGTGTGTTGTGTGAATTTGCGTGGAGGTATCCTTGCCATGAGTGCCAGCAAGGCTCCTCACCATCTCTTACACAATGTGCCTCATTAAGTACCTGCTCCACCCCAGTCGTATCCCTCACCTCCCATTCTAGCACTATCTTACCAGAATAACTCGCCACACAGTAGATATCCGCTGAAAGACTGCTATCCCTTGTGTCTGTGTCACCTTTGAGAGATCACTCTTTACCTGGAGAAGCATTAACAGTCTTAGGTTGCCCACCACCGCCAGCATAATGGACCAGCAGCCTCACAACTCTCTCTCACCTTGGTCACACTTAGTAACACTAAGCCACACAGTTTACTTATCCTTGCATACACCTCGCCTAAATCTGAACCCTTGATACTTGTTCCCCACTTTCCAGTGGTCACCCGCATCTTGTCATTGATAGCCAGGAAAAGAGAACCCAAGGGAAATGAGTGCAGGCTGTAGTTCACACCCACAATGGATACCACATACCGGCATCTTGACCTTGACAGTCAGTGCTGGTTTTCTACATCCAGCTAACCTCTAACGGAAGCAGGTTTCAGTCAGGCCCTGTCTGTATTGTAGAGCCCAATGCAGTTGAGTTCCATCATCTAAAAAGAGAGCTTCCTTCTCACCATTGTTCGTATCCTTCTCCTCGGAAGACTTCTCCCATTCCCCTAGTTCTTCAGCATCAATTATGTTGCCTCATTGCCTGCTCCAATTGTGCAAAGCACAACACACAAAAATGGTGTGGCACACTCTGTTTGAACTATCCTAGAACTTCAGCAGATGATAATTGCCTCACCTCTGCGCTGGTCATAGCATAGTGAAGGTCTGACACATGCTGAGTGACCAACACACAGCATCTAAAAGGGAATGCTAACTGTGCTCTGACTCAACTTTCAATCCCAGATGCACTCAACCATTCTAATTTCCATCGCATTCGTTAAAGTCCATCGTCATGCTTGCGTGATGTGTGACGTTGCAATGTTTCCTTGGTCCCAAAACGCCTTTGGAAGTTGCTTGGAGGTACTTTTAGCCAGTATTTGCCCTCTTTTAAGTTATTGCTAACTCCTGCATCATTGAGATGACATTTTTAATTTATGTAACACCAATGGCAAACCATCTTTGGCCAACCTCTCTATGCATTGCATATGGGTGAAGAAATTATTGCACATGAAGCAAAGTTGGCGTTTGCAAGCTCCTGCTGCATGTACTAGTTAGAAATGTTGCCTGGCCCATTTGTCTGGTATTTCATTATAAATGAGGATAACCTAATGCTATAATTGGAGTTTTCTCTTGGTGCCTTTCATGTTGGGAGAGAAAGTCGATACAGCACTGGCTGAAACTCAAACAGACATGGCATGGCAGCTGATGCATGGATGGTGCCAGTATGAAGGGAGGACCTATATGAGTGAGCATTAATAGAACAAGATAAGCAGCCCTGAGCTGCAACCTATCCAATCCATGAGCTTGGTGCCTGTTTATGCACACACTGTCCTTGCTGCAGCCTTTCGTTGTTAGTTGGTGGTGCACCCTGCAACACAGTTATGTACTGCCCTGCATGGCACAGAGTGGAGAATTGCCAAGATGGTCATGTGTGGTGGAAAAATATTAGATGCGAATGTCAGTGGATGAGGGGTGTGTGTGAGACAGGTGCCTGTGGATCATGCCTTGGGATGCAGTTTATTCCGAAGAAATGTGAAGATCCTTTGGAGCAAGCAGAGAGCAGAAGTCACACCAGGCACCCACTCTGACTTCCGTGAGGAGATTTTGTGACATCTAGCTTGTTTGACGTGTTGTGTAAAGATGGGGACCTGAATATTAACGAAAAGAGCTGGGCCATTAACAAGACTTTTCACAAGCAATATTCCACCTAAACTGGCAACTCGCCGCTTGGCAAATGCATAAACGATGCAGCGCGTTGCTCCCAATGTTGATAAAAGCCTCACCCTTGTCCAATTCTGCGAATAATCTCATGGTAAACCACATTGCTCAGATCCCTGTAAGATTATGCCCACATTACAAGTTAAATGAGCTTTCATCAGAATAAAATCAGACCAGTTCTGTTGAAAGGAATAGTTAGTCCTGTTTCTTTCTTCACAGGTTCAGCCTGACCTGTGAGCATTTCTGCCATTTTCTATTTTTATTTCAGATTTCCAGTATCGGCATATTTTCGTTTGAATCTTAGAGAACTTGTCTTATTCTTGGAATAAACTCCAAATGAAATGAAATCCTAGAAATTGTTTTTTTATTTTGATGATGTGCTGTTGCCATCAGAGAGTTGACCACAGATGTTGCTTGCAGGAGCCATCTGGGTTTAATTTTCAGTTTTTTAAAATAACTAATTATATAGGTATCTCAACTTTAGAATACAGTTATATTGCCAGCTATTGAAATGAGAGGTATGCGCCTAATATTGGCAGTGATTTTTTTACTTATTATAGGTTCCAAATGAGCCCAGATTGAAAAACATAAATCTTCTGTCCTCACCCCTTTGTCTGTAAGTATTTAGAAGGCATCCTCGTCTGCATCTCCATTACTCCACCAACCTGCTTAGCTTCCCATGTTAATTGTATAATCAAACTGCTCAATGATGCTACCACACACCTCTGGAGCAGGTGGGACTTGAACCCAGGCTTCCTGGCTCAAAGGTTAGGACACTACTACTACTACAGCTCAAGAGCTTTATATTAATTATATATGAATTGGGTGTTAATTGTAGTCAAGTGGTATGGATTATATAGTGGGGCGGGTGGGGGGAAGCAGGAGGAGCTCAGGCACAGCACCATGCTGTAATACACTGATGCAAACATTATAATGAATTTTCATGGCACTCAACGAGATTTCCGTTCCAATTACTCACTGAAATTAAAACAAAATAATGCTAAATTGCAGGCTTCGCTGTTCACTGACCACAATATGGTCTCCTGAATTTTGGGCAGATTAAAAGCAATTTGCTTTGCTGAAATCATCTCTGTATTTACACACAAGTGCAACCCTCCACTCTTGATCATTTACTTCTTTAGTGCTTCCACTTTGCCCTCAGCCTTCTGCATTTTGAATGAAGCTTAATATAAGCTCACAAAACAGCATTTATTGCATTGCTAAGCATCTTGCAACCCTCACAACTGAATTGCAGCTTCCACTTCTAACTGTATTTCCTGTAATGTGGAATTCATGTTGTGACTTAGTGCTTGTGAAGACGAGAGGGATGTGATTTTTCTGATTTCTCTCATCATCTCTTAAATATTTTCATTTGTCATTTAATGATCTCCTCTTCTCCACATATTCACTTTTGCAGTTAATTCATTTTCTCGAGAATGTGCTGAACTGTTCCAACCCCTTTTCTCTTGCTCTGATTCTCATTGTAAGCTTTTTAAACATATATTCTATAATAGGCTGCATATCACTGGCTACCCTATCATTTGTTACCCATTCCTGATTGCTTGCCTTCTTGAACAACTGCACTGTTGTTTGAACTGGAGTTTCAGGAATTTTATCTGGCAGTAGGAACAAGACAGTGATGTAATTCCAAACCAGGGTGGTGTACAGTATGCAGTTCATCTGTAGTATCCTGCGTTCTGACCAAGATATGCTGATCACTTTCCTGTCTGCAAATGCTGCTTGACATGATGAGTTTTTGATATTTTCTCATTTCAAATTTCCATCATGAGAAGGTTTTGCTCCTTTTGAAAATATCTAAGTATCAGTTATTGAGGTTTTGCTTCATTTATCACAGGTCTCATTTACTTCTTAAAACACTTCTCTCTTTTTGTTAGAAATATTGCCTTGCCCATTTCTCCAGTATCTCGTTATAAATGTCCATAGTCTAAGACTATAATTGAAGTTGTGTCTTAGTGTCTTTTATCTATGTTGCTGTTTTTATTTTTGCAGTGTCGATCAAATGCAGTAAAGGCAAAACCAACCCCCAGGAGGCTCTGCAGATGCTATCCTCAGCTCGCCTCAGTCTGCGTAACCTGTCCAGTAAAGCACAGGTAGAACACCATATAACTCTTTTACATTAACAGCTGAAATCTCTTTCTTGCTAACAGAAATACAGAGAAAACGTTGTCTACATTGGAAGTCATTTACAATACTTGTGCTGTAACTCAGAAATATGTTGAGTTAGGTAGCATCTGTGTTTATCATTTCTTTCCTAAGAATGTACTTTGCGGAAAAGAGTTCTTTATATACTGCTTTGTCCATATATATCTGTTTAAGTGCCACATTGAAACTTTTGCATCTAATATGCATTTGCCGCCTCAGGATTTTGTTCACCAGCAGGTAAATGGTATTGCCGCAGCAGCTCAATTTGATTCAGTCTTCCTAGTTCCATGTGATCTGTCATTGGCTGTCATGGATAGCCTGGCTTGGTGATCTGAGCATCCGTTGTATCAGAAGTTCTCCAGGTCAATTCTGTCAGTTCCCTCCTGCCACCCTAACCGTAGCATTTTGGTTTCTTCTGATTTTTTTTCAAATAAAACATTTTCCTGATTGGGTCCCAAAGAAAGCACTGAAATTTGGAAATCCCTGCCTAAAGCTCGAACCTGGCTCATTGAGACACAAAGCAAGAGGACTCATGCTATCTACAGTGATACCTCAATGATTATGGGCTAGTGTTCTGACTGCTGGCCATTGTAAAGCTCGTGGAATAATAGTTGATGCGATACAATTGTAAGAATTTGACCTTAATGATTTGCATTTGATTATTTTCATTCCTGTTTGTAATGCACTCAGTTTCAAGATCAAATAATAAATTTCTCTTGATGCTCAGCATTAGGTTGAAGCTCTAGCCTTCAGTAACCTACATATCTAGTTCTGAGGGAGAAGCCAATGTATTGATGTAGCTGGTTATGACTCCATCAGAGTATACCAATGTTGAGGCAATGGAAAATGCTTCAGTTATGTTGTCACAAACTTCACCCAAGGTCCTTCAGGAAAGTACACTCTTCCCTTTAACTTTTTAATCTTTATCAAAGATAGAGTGAATGGGAGGCAATGCTTATTCTCTTCACTGACATCACCACATAAGCTTGCATGCAGGTAGCTTTGCACATTGAATAAGATAATGCTTAATGTTCAGCATGGAGAGATCCAAGTCTGAAACTTGACTAATTCACAAAAACACTGTGTGTTATGTTTCTTATATGCCAAGCTTTCATCTCTTTGATGGTCGTGTCATTAGATCTCTTCCTCTTGACATTCTTAGTGTTACCATCACGCCAACCTCACTCTGCCTCCATTAATAAAGCTGCATCCGCAAAGTTTGTTTTCCTTTCTTGTGCCAAAAGGTTTTCTGGAAAGGTTTCCAGAAAGCTACTATTTCTCTACAAAGGCTAAGTCTATCCAAGATTAAAATGTTGATGCCAAAACTTGTGAGATTCAGCTAGAACCTCTGTCCTTTCTCAACAAAAAGATTTCCTTTTCCACTTGGCCACCCTGCAACCTTGAGAATTCAACATCTAGTTCAATAATTTTAGGGCCTTTAGTACCTTTTCCCATGTCCTTACCTAAACCCAACACAGACCAGACCTTGCCATCACAGGGGCTTCTATCACGACCAACCAATTGTCAGCTACCAATGCTCCCCAGTAGCAGGTATTGATTCCCCCAGGGTCACCTTTACCCACTCCTTTTTCTGTCCAACTTTCGTTCTCTCTTTCTGGGTTCCAACTCCAACTAAAGTTTACTCCTCCCTTCATTCAACCCCATCTTGAGCATACATATTAACCTTTTCCAATCATAGTGAAAAAAGGTCAGTGGACCAAAACATTAATTCTGCTTTCTCTGCACAGATGCTGCATTTCTTCAGCAACTTTGGTTTATGTTTCTGTCCTGTCTAACTTCATCAATTTTTTCTGCCTTTTCCTATTTCATTCATGTCAACATATTCTTTTGTTTATATTATTTAATATTATATTCTTCTTCTTCTTCTTACATCATAGCCGTGAAATTGTTCAATATCCAGGCTTTTCAAAACCAAGTTTTAATCACTAGCTGTCATATTTAGCAACTTGTATTTGTCAAGTATATTAACTCAATAAAACATCTGGAGTGTGCCCACATAAAGTGATATTGGGGAAATGGCCAAAAGCTTAGTCAAGGAGGTACATTTTAAGAAACACTTTCAAGAAGGAAGGAGAGGCAAAGAGAGCTAGGGACGGAATTCTAGAGTTTAGGACCTAGGCAGCTGGTGGAACCGTGCAAATTGAAAGGCCAGAATGAGACATGTGCTGATAACTGAGGGTTGTGGGGCTAGGGAAAGTTACCGAGATAGGGTTTGAAAATACAAATGAGACATTTTCAACCTGCTACTCTGCAATATGGACATTGTCATTTATCACAATTTCTCAAAGTAAAGAAAATGCTGGTGTTGTCCTTGTCCCACAGTTCTTTAATGTCACAAATTCCACTCAGCTAAGAATACTTTGCAAGTTCATTTTGAAATCATCATGTAATGTATTTAAACTGAGGAAAATAAATGGCAGAAGAATGGAGATAACCAAATAAGCACAGTCCTAAGTGCCACCTTTGGAAACTGCCCGACATTGTGCCTTGGGATAGAATATGGCAACTTATTTGACAGATTATAGAAAATCCCTGTCTCTTGCTCCCAGGTTATAAACAACCGAATCACTTGAAGCGATAATTTCCAGATTGCTACCTAAGCCATGAGAAAATTTGTACAGGGTCAACAAGATTAAAGAGATCATGGCTCAGAGATTAGTGTGGGAGAAGCGGGGTTGAAATCACGGGACATTGGCACCACTACTGGGAAGGATTGTTCCGATGGGATGGGCTCCACTGGAATCATGCAGGGGCAAGATACCTGGTGAATTCCATAACCTGGGCAGTGGATAGGACTTTAATCTAAATAGGGGGATTCAGTTGTATGGAAAATTATAGAAATGGTTAAAGGGGGGGAATGATGTCTCAGCAGAGATTATTAAAGTTTCCAGAACATGTAAAAGGACAGAGTGTGGAAAAAATCAGGAATCTAACCTCAGATAGAGCAGATGAGGGGACAGCTATGAGAATGGGGGAGTAAACGTAGGACTGAGAGTGCTGTACTTAAATGCATGCAATATATGACACAAGGTCAATGAGCTTGTGACACAGATTGAAATTGGCAGGTGCTTGGTCAAGGAGGTACATTTTAAGAAACAGATGGGCAGAGGGAGTGGGATGCTTTGTTAGTAAGATATGAAATTAAATTGATAGCAAGAAGTGATAGTGAGTTCCTCATAATTGATGGTATCTAGGAAAATGTAGGTTTATATGCAGATGATGTGGTGGGGGGAGCAGGTAAAGAGTAAGTGATAGGTGGGGATAGAGCCCAAAGAGAGAGAAGAGCAGATAGACAGACAAAAGAGTGGGTAACAATCTGGCTAAGAGTATGAATAGCTGTTAATGGAGACTGTTAATGGCTAGCACCACCCATGAGAATTATGCGTTTGAAATGAGCAATACGCACCTAATATTGGCAGTGATTTTCTTGCTTATTGTAGGTTCCAAGTGAGCCAAGATTGAAAACAAAACTTTTCCCTGTACTTTGACATGTGTGACAACCATAAATCAAATCAATTCTGAGGGAAAATGTGCTGGCATTGGAGGGGGTCCAGAAGAGATTTACAAGAATGATCCCAGGATGAAGGGCTTTGCACATGTGCAGTTGAGGACTCTGGGTCTACACAGGATGGAGTTTAGTAAGAAAAGGGGGATCTGATTGAAACTTATAGAATACTCGGAGACTTGGATAGAATATACGTGGAAGAGATGTTTCCACTAGTAGGAGAGACGAGGACCTGAGGGTATTGCCACAGAGTGAAAGAACAACCCTTTAGAACTGAGATGAGGAGAGATTTCTTCAGTCAGAGGGTGGTTAGTCTGTGGAATTTATTGCTGAGGGGGATGCGGAGGTCAAGCCATTGAGCATATTTAAGACAGATAAGTTCTTAATTGGTAAGGGGATCAAGGGTTACAGGAAGAAGCTAGGAGAATGGAACTGAGAAATATATAAGCCAATATTGAATGACGCAGCAAATTCAATGGGCCAAATGGCCTAATTTTATGGTCTTATGAGATCAAACAGTGAACGATATATTCATTCTGTAAAATTCTTTGTTATTCATTCATTGCAATGGTGTGGCTGAGCTGTCAACCCTTTATGAGATATTAGGAACATGGTATGAGTTACAGATATTGAAGTTAGACTGCCACTTTTATGTCAAGATCTACTTCCACTGTTCTGAAACGCCAGTACTGAATGTCAGTGTAATGTTTCACAGGCCCACAATAGCTTTTCTGCATATAATGTTTTAGAGGTTGGAATATAAAAATAATTCTTGTCAGCATTAATCCTCAATTCATGAATTCAGATCGCTGAGATCTGTTTGATGTTACAGTTCAGTTTCTTGAATTCTTTAGCTGTCCTGGAAATCTCTCTGTTCTTGAGAGATCCATTCTTGTTAATATGTTTCTCTTGCTACACCTCACAGCACTGTTACCTTTCAAAGCCATGTCAATTTTAGTAACACTATGGCAGCAGTAGGATTTCCATTATTATTAACAGCCAATATAGGTTGAAAAGCATGAACCATTTCTAATACCTGATTGGAATATCAACTGTTGATGAGGCACTTTCACATAGCACTGGATCCAACTCTGGTGCATGTTAAACAAATTAATATCTTGGAAACCAGTGATGTTATTTCAAAATTCAGTGAAGAAAATTTGTCTTCAGCTTTACATTGTTCGTCCAATATAAATTTCTAAAGTTGTACATTGATTATTTGAATTTCAGTTGAAAGGCATAGATTAATGGCTACAATTCTTAAATATTAATTGTGGAGGAAGGCTCTGGCAAGGTCTGAACAGAGGAAATGGTTTCGAAAGTTTATGCTACCATTTGGCAATGTAGTGATGAGAGTCTGTCTCGAGCTCATTAAAATGCTTGTCTACTTACACCCAATCCAACTTCAAAGAGTACCCGCCAACACACTTCCAACATAGTTTCTGAAACTTTATTCTCTAATCTCAGTTGTGTTTGAACATCACAAATTCATAAGTTACTGCAGATGGAGTGCATAACCTAAACCAAGTAAATTAAGACGTTTTCAAACACTGCATAGGTGAGAGGGTCTGAAGCCTTTATACACGTTGTCATTTTCCCCTGGACTACTGCCACGTTGTTCTTGGAAATGTGCTGTTACCTTTTTTAGACAATCTTCAGGTAGGATTGTAATCCAGGAATCAAATCACAAGTTACAACAGAAACTGTGCAACACAATACAGCTGCCAGATTGTGCTGTTCAGTATGGTGCCACATTGAATACCGGCTTAATGGAGATCTCAGAACTGCAAGAGAACCCCATTGCAGAAGTTACATATTCCTGAATCTGGTGTGTTGGATACTGTATAGATGAGAACGTTTTGGGTGGGAACATTGTGTGCCTGACGGGAAGACATTTTGTGCACAAGGTGTGGGTGTCACTGGCAGGACTGCCATTCATTGCCGATCCCTTAATTGTCCTTAATAGTGAGCTGCTGTCTCGAAATGCAGCTACTATTGAAGGAACAGCAATATTGTTTCAAATTGGGATGGTATTTGACTTACGGGGTGTTTAATTAAAGTGATCTAAAATAACCCATAGGTTATCAATACAATGTGTCCAAGAGTGACTGATCTGTTCTCTGTTGTAGTAATCCAAACTGAACAAGAGATAGTCTGACATCAATTTGATTTAAGCAAATGTGAGGATTGCAGATGCTGGAAACCAGAGTCTAGAATAGAGTAGTACTGGAAAAGCACAGCAGGTCAGGCAGCATCCAAGGAGCAAGAAAATCAATGTTTCGGGCAAAAGCCCTTCAATTTGATTTAGAATTGACATTCCCTGTACATCTGGTGCACAGACTGCGTGCGTGTATCCTGAACTGCAAAACAGTGCATCTTCCTGTATTGCCGTATATTTTTCTTAGCAATGGAAATGTCAAAGCAGTTTACTTCACTGATGGAATGCTAGAAGACCTTTTAGTTTTAACTCCAATGTCTGCCAAGCAAGGAAGGATTCCAGAGCACGCTACACCACCACATAGATCAGATTTCCAAATCTGTGATGAAAACACTCCCGCTCTCCCTGGCCCACAAGCGGTGCCGGAGAGGCACTCACCCCTCTCCCAAATCTATATTCGCCTCCCTTCAGCTGCCGAGAACCCATCTGTTTACTATACAACCTGTAAACGCTGAGGGAATCAGAAGCAGTTAGCTTCATTAAAACATTTCAATCGTTAATCCACCTCTTGGGACCAGGATGACATCTCCCAACATTGTCCACCTCCATGAAGACCAGAAGTGGATGGCATAGAATCAGTTTTTGAACCATTAAGATTTAAACATCTGTTTGACTCATTTCTGTAGGGACGTCTTCCTATCCCTAACTCCACCCCACTCCCACAAACATAACCCACCCTGGTTAATATTCAGACTGATGTATCAAGTATAAAGTTACTTCGGAGTCTTCTCAGGATAAAGGAATAAAAATGAAAAAACAAGCAATGTTCAATATGTTAATATAATAGTTTGTTCTGGGTTTGGGTGATTGTGATTTCCTTATAACATGTGACCAAATGTTGGGTCCTCTGGTGTGAAGTGGACTCGAGCCCAGTCTCTTTCTCAGAGGGAGTGAGCCATTCAGAGAAATGTCAATGTGCATTATTCTTCTGGTTGCAGTATTCTTCGAAACATTCAACCAACAGAGCAACCATTTATTCTTCATTTGTACAATTGAGCATATGGGTGGGGTGCAGGGGGTGTTTTCGGGAACGCTAATGTTTTTGTAAAATTTGCTCCTGTTGCTATCAGCGTTAAAATTACCCCATAAATTTCCTTGTTATTTGGAAACAAAATGTCTTTATTGAATTTTTTTCCCATTTGGTCACAAAGGAAGCTATTGTGGTTAATATTGACACATTTATTATCTTGCATATTACAGGAGCTTTTTACAAGCTAGTTCAGAAGCACATCTGTTTTACAAATGGGGCACTGCTATTTGGATAGTCATCCTCTGTTCCCTTCCCCTCCACAGAAAACATTTAGCTTCAGTAGAAATCATTTTCAATTTACTTTGTCTTCAATTTCTTTTCAAAAAAAAATTGTGTTCTTTTGTTTATTTCTTCTTACTCTTTCTCTTCATTTCCCAAATACCTTGACTCTTGCCAGTGTGCAATTCCATAAGCACCTTCAGCCTTGAAGTGACTCAGGGGTACAACTTAATTCTTCGACAGAGTTTAATTTAGAAATCTGTACATGAAGCACACGTACAAATCACCAGCTTAAGTACTTAGGTTTTCATAAGGATCAATGAACTAAATTATGATTGCATTTGATCTTCTGATGGTGGGGCAACCAAAACTGATGCATATTATTGTGCAGGATTCAGTAAAATGTGTGTGACCCTGTTGGATGTGTTAGAAATGTGGGGCCTTCCATGTTCACCCACCCATTGTTCCTTTTCTCCTTTGTAGTGTTGGCAGTCAAGGCTAGACTTATCAGTTTGAAGATTAATTGACCTTCACTTCTGAATTCATCATTCAAAAGCCTGTGGGAACCCACTAGTCCTTTTCTTTTTAACTTAGTATAGAACAAAAGAGCAGTTTTACATAGAAGGTGAGCTGTAAAGCAAACATTTGTGATGTAATCCACTTCTGATCCAAAATAGTTGAATATTTTATCCTTAGCACAACGGGTTGGGGTAGGGAGGAATGGGAAATGGTAACTCAGCAAAGGTTGATTTAACATAGATCTTTGGCTGAAGAAAGTTTCAGGCCCAACCAAATTCAACTGCTTCATCAATGGCCATCCCTCCAGCGTAAACTCAGAAGTGGGATATTCACAAATCATTGCTCAATGTTCTGCACTATTTGTGACTCCTCATGCTCCTGAAAATGCTGGAGAAATTCAGTCGATCTGGCAGCATCAGGTATGACTTTTCTTCAGAACTGAAAGGTGTTGCAAAATAGGTTATTTTTTATACTTCTGACAGAGGCAGAGAACTGAAACCAGACTCAAAATGTTAGCTCTGTTTCTCTCCCCACAGATATGGCCAGACCTGTTGAGTTTCTGTTTGATTCAGATTTCCAGCATCCACAATATTTTGCTTTTTTTTAAAACCTGAGATACTGAAGCAGTTCATGTCCAAATGCAGCAAGACATGGACAGTATGTAGTTTGTGCTTGCAAGTGGCAAATAACAGTCATGCCACACAAGTAGCAGGTAATTGCCATCTCCAAAATAGAATCTAACAAACAGGCAGAAAACTAGCCATCAGGATAAATGAACATCAACTAGCCACAAAAAGCATTCCTGATGAAGGGCTTTTGCCTGAAACATCGATTTTCCTACTCCTCGGATGCTGCCTGAACTGCTGTGCTTTTCCAGCACCACTATAATGAATCTGGTTTCCAGCATCTGCAGTCCTTGTTTTTACCACAAAAAGATATGACCCACTCTCACTAGTATCCTTACATTTAGATGAGGAAGGACACCACTTCGACTGGGACAACACATCCATCCTAGGACAAGCCAAACAGAGAGACACACGAGAATTCCTAGAAGCAGAGCATTCCAACCAGAACTCTATCAACAAACACGTTGACTTGGACCCCACTTACCACCCTCTGATAAAAAGAACAGGAAATGACATCACCAACCCAAGGAAACTTAAATACATAAATAGAAAGTGGGTCACTAACACCAGTTTTTCACTGGAGGCTCACTGATGTTACCTAATATGGTGACGAAATGTCTGAAAATGAACCTTCCAGCTCAGCGAGCAAATGTACATCCAGAACTTCAAGTTGAGCGACAAATCTTCTCCATTCTCACTAGAATCTAACTATTGCCCCTTGACATTCAGTGATATTGCAATCACATAATCCCTCACTGTCAGTATCCTGGGCATTATCATTGACTCAAAACTGAACTGGAATCACCATATAAAAGGGCAGGTCAATAGCTAGTAGTCCAGCAATGAATAACTCACTTTTGTCTCCACCAAAACCCCTGTCTTCCATCTACAAGGCTAAAATCAGAAGTGTGATGGAATAGATGCAATTGCCTGGATGAATGCCGCTCCAATAGCACTCTAGAAGCTTGACACCATCCAGGATACAATGGCCCAATTGATTGGCAGCACATCCACATTCACTCCCTTCCTCAGTAAAAGCAATGCGTATTATCTACAGGATGCACTCAACCCTATGACCAATACTCTCTGGAAGGACAAGGGCAGCAGAATCATGGGAACATCACCACCTGCAAGCTCCCCTGCAAGCCACTCCTCATCCTGACTTGGAAATAAATCACCATTCCTTCAGTGTCACTGGGTCAAAATCCCAAAATTCCCTTCCCTAACGGCATTCTGGGTATACCTACAGCAAATGAATTGTAGCAGTTCAAGAAGGCAACTCACCACCGTTTTCTCAAGGGCAGTTAGGGATGGGCAATGACTGCTGACTCACCACTGATGAGTTTATTAAAACAAAACAAATTCACTTGTTTTCTACAGCCTAGTGCATGTGTAACTGTGTGATTTGTAAAACATATTGATTTCTGCTCTTATAAATCATTTTAAACAACAGATTTCCAGAATCTCCAATTCCTGTTGTGTAAAATGAGTGCAGTTTAAATGTTTCACTTTCATGGATCTGAATACGCTTCTTTCTTCCAAATATGAAGCACATTTTATACAGTGATTTGTACCATGCAATGGATCAGCCCCACGATGGAGTCTACGGGCATGAAATCGCTCCAGTAATAGAATAGAATCTCTACAGTGTGGAAACAGGCCTTTCGGCCCAACAAGTCCACACCAACCCTCTGAAGAGTAACCCACACAGACCAATTCCCATACCCTATATTTACCTCCGACTTATAGACTTAACCTACACATTCCTGAACTCTATGGGCAATTTAGCATGGCCAATTCACCAAACCTGAACATGTTTGGACTGTAGGAGGAAACTGGAGCACCCAGAGGAAATCCACGCAGACACAGGGGTAATGTGCAAACTCTGCACAGACAGTCGCCCTGAGGCTGGAATCGATCCCGGATCCCTGGTGCTTTGAGGCAGCAGTGCTAACCACTGAGCCACTGTGCCGCCCAAAATGACTATATCTCATTCAGTCTTCCAAGACTGTTAAGGGTGTTTGGACAGGGCATATACAACTTAGAAGTACTGGAAATACATTTACTGAGCTCAGGGTCTCATCTTGTTTTCCGCTCAGTGCCAAAAATATTAGAAATGATGTCTCTGATGAGTACTGTTTAGCTTTACTGCTGACAATTTATTTTGATGGAGGCAGGAACAGAAGGCCCTATCTTTGCAGCTTTCGTCATAGCTCAAAATATTTCACCTAAAGCCCCTTTGAGCAATTTTCACAATTCAAGGTAATATGTTGTATAAAGGCACTCTGATAACGAAAACAGTAGGTCATCCGAGCTCCAAAATTGCCTCTAGCTTCACTCCTGCAAATGTCTTTAAGCTCAAACTTGCAGAGTTTGTGACTAGATCAAAGAAAAGCAGATGGCTGATCTATTGAGCATTTCAGACCATTTCTCTTTTTAATTTCGATTTCTAGCATCTTTCAAGTTTTGTTTTTGTATTTGCAATTTGATTACATTGCACTGTTGGTATTTTTAGGGGCAAATATAGTGTTGGGTTGTGAAGCATTGTTGCATACTTGTGGTCAAGAAGATGCTTGACATTTACCTAAGGTACACTGGAATAACCATTCTACCATCTGGGTCAAAAGTCAATGTAGGGTCTTGGTTTTTAACAGGTAGGTTTATTCAATGAATGCATTTTCTGATGTAACAGTTTTAAGCATTAACATTTATTTTAAAAATCCAGCTGTGGTGTTAGCTGATGGCAATGCAGCATTGATGGAATTCAATGCTGCTTCCTAATTGTAACTAATGCTAGTGTTTGTAAAGAGTGAAAAAGAGTGAAAGATGGATTAAGGGGCCAGGTTAGAATTAGCTGCTCAATTAAATAGGTGTAGCAATAAATAGGAGAACAGTAAACTGGTTGTTAAATTTCAGTTGTTACTTTTCTCTGCCTTTGTCTTACAGCAACTTTTCACTGATGTTATGACGGGCGAAATTCAGAGTGAGTTAGCTGGTGAGAAAACAACGATGGACAACTTGGTAAAGGAGCTTCAAGAACTTAGCAACCTCCTACGGAATCAGTTATGAAGAAAAGGAAGAATTGAATCTCATTTTCTCACTGAAATGCCAGTAATGAGAGACCAAGATTCTCTGAACCTGAAATAAATCATTGCACTAGATGTAAATTAATGTTCAATAAAATGTTCCTTTTTCTGTGGCATTGTGTCTGTGTTCATCTTTCTGATATATTTTGTAACAATCACTGTTGATTCAAGTCACTAAGGAGTAAACTGCCTCACATTAAACTTCTGACAGTGTTGTATGGTGTTTTTCAAAGTGCTTTCTAGAAAATTACTGAACATAAACTGAGCAGCACACTCCAGTCTTTACATTATATATACAAAGGAAAGAATGACCCCAGATTATTTATATAGAGTCTTATACTGCCCTCAGGGCATCTTAATATAGTCAGTAACCCTGGGTATCTTACTTTGAAGTTTAGACATAATTATTCAGAGAAAACTCCCTTTCTTCAGGTGCTGTGTTACCTCCTTTATAGTTGGGACTCTTGTCTATTTCATTTCTCTTTGGGGGTAGGGTGTAACAAGTGTGATGAATTCCAAATGGGAGTTGCACTCAAGTGACAATGTTACCTGTTCAATCATGTTGTAATTTGAGTATTGTGGTGGAGGCATGATGGAGTTTCAAATCCTGTGGTAGATTGGGAAAGTGTGTGAAATGGAGAAAAGAGTTTGCAAACTACTGCAAAATCTTGCATTTATATAGCACCTTCAAAATAATAAAATGCCTTAAGTTGACCTAGCACCTAAATAAACCATGATAACTGAGTGTCAAGTTTGGCACCTTAAAACAAAAACTTTATTGAAATGGAGAAGTTAAATAATGTGACAGTTTTAATCCATTAACCTAATCTTTTGCCCAGTGCAATAGCTTTGTATTTGAGGGGTGGTGGTGAGCTTGGTTTTTTCATGCATGTCTCTCGAACTTTCTTAATATCCAATCATTTGGAGAAATAACTGGTACGTTATGTTTAATGCACAGACGTGTTCTGTGCAGGGATTGCTGATATTTTCTTTCGGAACTCTTGGGTATTTGTAGCCCGTCTCTGGGCAGATAGTTGGAAATCAGGTTAAATTACTGTTAAAATGATCATCTCAAACTGTTCTGCTGCCTCAAAAGAAATTCTGTTATCACCTCATTTTACTAAGGCAAATAATGCGCCCATTTGGCATTTGCTTGGACAGAAAAAAATGGGGTGTATCATATTTGCAATTGCTGCTATCAAACCAAAAGTTTATAAACCATTTCAGATAATGAATTGTTTTGAAGAGTCACAAGTATTTCACCTAAAGCAAATGTAGCTACTTCTGCAGTATCACTGTCCCCTGAACAGCAAGGCTAGAATTGGTAAAGGGAGAAATGACGGCTGGAACCAAGTCCAGCCATCCAATTGCTGTTGTGAGATATCTCATTCACATCTCTCAACGCTGCAAACCGAGTGGTTACACAGAAGTTGGAATCTGTCCTATAATTTTTATATAGTTCCTCCCCTTCGATAATGGTGTTATTTATTGGATTTTTCTGCAGAACCGAGGGAATTTTAGATGCAGCCAATGCATCCACTATTTCTGCAGCCACTTCCTTTTCATGATAGGATGCAGGCCATTAACCCCAAGGGGACTTGTCAACTTTTTAGTCCCACTCAGTACTCCAAACACCTTTTGGTTTTTATTGTTTAAAGTTTTTCCCTCTCTTTTGACCCTGATTTTCTATTATTCTTAGGATGATTTATCTGTTTTCTACCGTGAAATTCAATACAAAATGCTTTGCTGCCTTTTTCTTGTTTTCCATTCTGTTTACCCTCTCTCTCTCTTTAGCTCACATTCACTTCTCTTTTCCTTTTTATATACTTGTACAAACTTTATTTGTTTTTGGCCAGTTTTCTTTCATACTCCAATTACTTTTATTTTGTTTGTCACCCTTTGCTGGTTTCTAAAAGGTTCCCAAATTTCTAGCCTAATGCTTATCTTAGCAGCATTGTATTTCTTTCAATTTCTTTAACTTCCTTCATTTGCCACCTTCTCCTGTAGTCTTTCCTTCTCATTGAAGTATTTATCTGCTGATAATTATGAAATATCGGTCATGAATCATGAAAGGGAAAAGTCTGCTTCTAAGACCAGTGATTTAAGCCACACCAAAACCAAAATACAGTAATGGCATGAAGGAAGAAGTGGCTAAAGTGAACTGAGAAACAAGGCTAAAAGGAAGGAGAACAGGAAAACAGTGGTAGACCATTAAGGCGATATTTAGGGACAGTGTGGTGGTTCAGTAGTTAGCGCTGCTGCCTCACAGCACGAGGGACCCAGGTTCAATTCCAACCTTGGGCAACTGTGTGCAGTTTGCACTTTCTCCCCATGTCTGCATGGATTTCCTCTGGATTCTCTGGTTTCTTCCCACAATCCAAAGATGTGCAGCTTAGGTGGATTGGCCATGCTGAATTACCCATTGCGTCCAGGAACATGCAGGCTAGATAGGTTAGGCATGGAAATGCAGGTTATAGAGCTAGTGTAGGAAGGTGGATTTGGATGGGATGTCCTTCGGGGGGAAGGTGGTGGTCAATGTGAACTCGATGGGCTGAATGGCCTGCTTCCACACGGTAGGGATTCTATGATTTCCTTACATGTGCTACTGTTTCTATGTTGTCTTACATTTCCACCTGTATTCTGCATCACTGGGTCTATCTTCTGGGCTTGGCTCTGTGTCCTTTGATTTCAACCAGGTTCAGTTTCCTAGCAGGTTTGGTTTCCAATCTCAGTTTTATGTTTCCCTAGAAACCAGAAGATTCAGTTTTGCTGTAAAATTAGGGCCCTTCTCGCATAATGCATGCTTTAAAACCACATCTTTCATTGCGGCAGTCATTATGTTCATATTGCTCTCATGATGACATGAAGTAGAAAATCAAGCTTAGCAGCAATTGCTTCAAGATTTTACTTTGATGCCCTCAGCTTTGGGTTTGACCCATTACTAATAGCGGCATAAATGTGGATAAATATCTATTTTCCACACGCAACCTGGTTTGTCACTCCCTCAGACAAGAAGAGTGGTCAGTTTGGATCATGCCTGTCCTAATTAGTGCTGATTGTCATTTGAGTTTTTGAACAAATAACCCTCAAGAATATTCCATTTGAATGGAATTGAACTGCAACTATGTAATTGCCTGTGCTATTTTAAAATGACTGACATTTAGACTTCTTTACTGTTGTACTCAGATCACATTGCAATGAAGGTTAACTTACTGCTTGTATGTCTGGAACCTGGAAGCCATCAGGAAAGATATGATCTTCCATGTTCTTCAATAAGTAAATACCATGTATTGTACAGAGTATGGAGTGAAGTGGAAGTGTTTTCACAAATCTCATTCAATGTTGCATAATTATTCTGTGCAAAATGAAGTTCCAGATATTCTGATTAGAATTGGACAGCCCTGACTGGATTAAAAATTACCCACTTACCTTTCAATGATTTACACACTGGAGATTCCTGGACAGAAGCCCCTGGTGATGAATCTGCCCCAAAATCCACCAACCCAACAGCAAAGACAATCGCCATAGAAAGCAAGCCCTCTTTTGCTGCAATCAGTGTGGTGTGTTCTGTAAATGTCTAACAGCACAGCCATACACTTTGACAACTTCCGTGAAAGGCTAAGTGTGCGTTTGGTGGCAGTTGGTTGAAGGTTTCGGGTACCAGCTGGGTGAGGGGAGTGATTGTGCAAGGATGGTGAGATCAATGAGGTGCCTGGTAAGGTACCAGGCTATTTAAAAGATGGCAGCAGAGTAGCAGGGCTGCGAGCACAGGGCTCCTGAGTACAGGGCTCGTCCTCTCCCATAGTCTTTCAAACTTTTGGTCTTTTTCTTTCTCACTTTTTTTTTGTTTTTCTTTAAAGCCTTTTGTGGAGGATTAATCTTTCCATCGGTAGCAAGAGTGGGTCGTGTGCAGAATGGCAGCAGCCTCCTGCTGATTGGAGGTGGGGGTGACAGCAAGGACGTGGATCCTCCCAGCGTTCATGGCCGGCAGCAAAGCTCCTCCAGTGATCGGAGGTGACAGCGGCTAAAAGGTGGCTTCTCCCAGTGAGATGTGCGACCTGCGAGCTGACTGAGACTCCAGGCCTGGGCCTAACTCGAGGCCTTGGTTAGGCCTGGGTGTCTGCATTGGTGCTTCCAAACACCTTTATGGAGATAGGACTTAGACTTGATTTGACTTTAAGTTCTGGACATTTATCCTACCTTTTGGCATGCTTTTATTTCTGCTGTTGCTTTGTTTTAAAATTCTGTTTTTGCAACCAAGATGGCGCCTGAGACTGGCTACTTTATATACTTTTCACTTATACTCATGTATTCCTGTACTTAAATACACGTGACAATAAAAGTAATTCTAATTCAAAGTGAAATGAGTGCTTATGCAGGTGGCTTCTGCTGGGGTGAGTGGTGTTTGGGAGCTATTGTCAGGATGGGGACGATGATCAGCTTGGCAAAGGGGTAACTCACATTCAACACTGGGGTGGGTCGGGAAAATGGTTGGGGTTGGTGGAGTTGGTCGTGTAATCGGATTGGAGGTAGGTAGGAGCTGAAAGCGTTTTGATTCTTAAGAGTCTGCGGGGATGTAAGAGTTGAGGGGTGGTAAAATTGGGGCAGATTGATTTAATAGTCGCATGATTTTGCAGAGGCTTTTATTCTTGCAAATTTCCTGCTTATATATTAAGTTTAACTGAGTCAGCACCCTCTGAAGTTCCTGACTTTAAGGGGCTTGGGGGATTGCAAACATAGGGGAGTTGCCATTAGAATCTTCCAAATTTCATACAAAGTCTGCTGTGTCAGTGATTCCACACAGTCCTGACACAGAACTCTACTCTGCACTGTCCTATGACTCTCTGGCTATCAAGATGCCTGGACTGATCTCGCTTTACATACTGCAGGAATGTGACCGTATGAGATGTACAGCATGGAAACAGACCCTTCAGTCCAACTCTCACAAGTCGACTGGATATCCTAAATTAATCTGGTCCCATTTGCCAGCACTTGGTCCATATCCCTCAAAACTATTTCTATTCATATACCTGTCCAAATGCATTTTAAATTTTGTAATCATACCAGCCTCCACCACTTCCTCTGGCAGCTCATTCCACACAAGCAGCACCCTCTATTTGAAAAAGTTGGCCCTTATGTCTCTTTTATATCTTTCCCCTCTCACCCTAAACCTATGCTGTCTAATTCTGGACTCCCCACCCCGGGGAAAAGACCTTGTCTATTTACCCTATCCCTGCCCCTCATGATTTTATAAACCTCTGTAAGGTCACCCCTCAGCCTCCGACGCTCCAAGGAAAGCAGCCCCAGTCAATTTAGCCTCTCCTTGTAGCTCAAACTCTCCAACCCTGGCAACGTCCTTGTGAAGCTTTTCTGATGCCTGTGATCTGACATCAGAATTGTCCATGCAAAGTGTATTGGCTGAGAAGAATGATAAGTTCAGGAGTGAGCGGCTGACGTTTACAGGATTGTGTGTGACTCAGTCAGCCCATTAATGGGGAGGCACCACAGCTGAGGGTCTGGAGTTTGAAGTTTCTGGAATGTCTACCCTGGCGTTTAATTGTCATTCCAGGAACGTGATGGCTCAGATTTTCACCTGTGGTACATTTGCTCTCAGCAGGTCACACTTGGTAATTAGAATTACAGAAATCCAGGAACTGTATATTTTTCTCTCTGAAAATTTGGCCAGCATCAGTCTCTTTCTCTCTGTGTAAGGAAGGTGAAGAGAAATATGAACAAAATACTGCCGTTCTTATTTTCTTTGGTTGTAGCCAGCATCTGTAGGCAAAATTGTTTTTATTTACAGAAGTTAAATAAGAGAATAAAACAAAAGCCACAAACCAGCATACTGATGACTGAGGAAGAAGTGATCATAATCTAGCCCAGAGGTCTAAAACTTGGGACCAGTTTTAAAATTGAGGTATCGGAAAATTAAGAGAAAGATAAGGAGAACCATTTTCTCACAGACAGTCATGAGTCTTTGGAACTCTTTCTCAAAGACAGTGGAAGCAGACCTTTTTCAATATTTTAGAATATTCATTGAATTCATATGATGGAATAACAGAGCAGACCCGATGGCCCAAGTGGCCTAATTCCCCTCCTATACCTTATGGTCTTTAAATCAGAATCATACAACACCGAAATAGAGCCTTGAATAGGAATAGTTTTGAGTTCTACTTGTCCCAATCTGATCTAGTCCCATTTGCTAGCATTTGGCATATACCTCTCTAAACCCTTTCTATTCATACACCCATCCAGATGCCTTTTAAATGTTGTAACCCTACCAACCTCCTCTGGCAGCCCATTCCATACACCCACCACCCTCTGCATGAAAAAGTTAACCCTCAGGTCCTTTTTATATCTTTCCCCTCTCACCTTAAACCCATGCCCTCTAGTTTTGGACTCCCCTGTCCTCGGAAAGATACCTATTCACCCTATCCATGCTCCTCATGATTTTATAAACCTATATATGGTCACCCCTCAGCTTCTGACGCTCCAGGGAAAAATAAAATCCTCAGCTTATTCAGGCTCTCCCTATAGTTCAAATCTGTAGTCATTGCAACAAGGTCAGCCAAGTGGGCCTCATAGAATATGAGTTCTCTGTTTGTGGCTGTTAATCTGGTTCAGGAGAGAAAATGAGGTCTGCAGATGCTGGAGATCAGAGATGGAAATGTGTTGCTGGAGAAGCGCAGCAGGTCAGGCAGCATCTAGGGAACAGGAGAATCGACGTTTTGGGCATTCATCTCCTCTGCTCAGAAGCTCTTCAGCCACATTCTCAAACAGACTCGCTACCACAGCCACATCTCCTTCCTCAGCACCTGCCTACGGAACCGACTTATCCCGCACGGACTCCGGACTACGTTCCGACCAACAAAACTTGGACCCAACCAGGACAACCAGTACCTACAACAAATCCGAAGCCTCCAGCAACAGACGTCCCTCCGGATCCTCCGCTCCACACTTGCAGCCATGCGCCGCTACCTACATTCCCTGCAACTCGACCTACCCCAACTCAGGACAACACTCTCACAAACCTGCAAAGGACCATTCCTGAAGAAGGGCTAATGCCCGAAACGTCGATTCTCCTGTTCCCTAGATGCTGCCTGACCTGCTGCGCTTCTCCAGCAACACATTTCCATCTCTGTTAATCTGGTTCAATCAGGGAACTCTGGCTGACAGCTGTAAACCGGAGTGTCAGGGTTCTGTTCATTCAGAGCTGGCTCTGAGGGAGCTGGGCAGTGTCAAGGATCTCCCACCAATAAATACAGGGTGACTCGGTAATTGGATGTCAGTCTCTGCAGAGCTATTTCAAAGCCCTCTAGTCTTGGCAACATCCAGAGGTAGATGGATTTTTGATATGGAAATAGGGATAGGCAGTAACGTGGAAAAATCAGAGCCGTCATGATCTAGTTGAATGGCAGAGCAGGCTCGAATGGCCTACTGCTGTTTCTGACACGTACATTTGTATGTTATCCTTTCCCCTCCTCCATTGTCACAGGCAGTTCCTCATTTCGAAGGTGATTCTCGCTTGCTGATGGTTGTGTGGAAGTGAGATGTCAGTGTTGGCAGTGGGTTCAGTGGTCTGCTGGTAAAGTTCCTCCCTGCCTGACAGGTACATAATTATCAAGGACACTCAATAGTTGCTCCTTGAACAAGTAAAGGAGGTGGTGGATTATTCAGTCAAGCAGCTGACTTCTCTTTTCAAAGCTCTTGTGGTTCTCTCTCTGGAGTTGCTGTTGTAGATTGGAAGGTCTTGCTACCATTTTTGGATCACCATTTTGTCACGACTGGGCATCTACTTCCCTTATGCTGATATTAATGGGAGCAAACATTCATGGAGTCTTTGATATTGTCTCTGAAATATTTCCACTGGCCTCTGTGCGAACATGTTCACTGGTGTAGGTCTGAGGAAATGACCTAGTCCAAGCTCAGTGATATGTTCCCAGCTGTTGAAGCTACTGGACACTGAAACATGGCTTGATAGATTTGTTTTAGTTTTATTTGCTAGTTAATGTGGTGGTTAGTCACTGAGTAATATTCACACAAAAGCGACAGATTTCCTTCACCATAGAATAGAAATGTGTGACACAAAAGATAATATGACAAAACAAACCAAGCTGTGTAAATACAGAAGGAAGTTTGAAAGATTCTAAAACACAGCAAAACACAGCAGAACCCGTTTCCCAATACTATTCATTACCCAGTCTCATGTCCAGAGAAATTATACACCTATCCCAACAGCTTACGTTCCTACTTGACTGATTAATGGCAGTTTCTTTGCCAAGGACTGTGGAGACAATTCACTAAATCTTTTCCAAACCTGACAACGGGAACCTTTCACAAATCTGAGAATCTAAATATTCTCAGTTTAAATATCTAGGATGTTAACTTATTATTGGACTGGTGAAACTAGTTTTGTTTTGCACAATAGGATTGATGGTTACCCTCCCTACCTCTCCGCACCACCTCTACAACCTTTCATTACTTAATGATAGATTCCCTACAGTGTGGAAGCACGCCATTCGGCCCATCAAGTCCACATTAACCCTCTGAAGAGCATTCCACCCAGACCCAATCCCCTCCCCTATCCCTGTAACCCCTACATGTTCATCCACCTAACCTGCACCTCTTTGGACTGTGGGAAGAAACCGGATCACCCGGAGCAAACCACGCTGAAAGGTTCCTTATGTTGCATCACCCATTTCTCACATTGACACAAAGGTGTTGGCAGGTTATTTGACTGGGTTTGGGGGAGGGGGCAGCACTGATATGGTTCCTTTAATGAAAATCAAACTCAGGCTTTATACTGTTATAGTCTCGTCTCATCTGTTGCTGTATTCTTCCTCCGTGTAGACAGTCTTTTCTTTAGTTTGTTTTTATTCATTCCTGGGATGTGGGTAGTTGCTGTCTAAGACAGCAATAATCACCCATCTCTAATTGCCCTTGCAAAGATGGTGGTGAGTTTTCTCCATGTTACAGTCCTTGGCACATAGGGACACTCACAATGCTGTTTGGAAAGGGAGGCTTTTTGCCTAGGTACAGTGAAAGAATGGATATATATTTCTGAGTCAGGATAGTGTGTGGCTTGGAGGGGAACCTGCAGATGGTGGTGTCTGTGAGCTTCTGTTACCCATCTCCAGCCAGCTGATAGAGGTTGCGGGTTTGAAACGTGCTGTTGAAAGAGGCTTGGTGAGTCACTGTAATGGATTTTGTATAAGGTACACACTGCTGTGATTGAGCTTGGCTGGTGAGGGGGTGGATAGAGTGCTATTCAGGCTGGTTGCTTTGACCTGGATGGCAATAAGATTCTTGAGTGTTGTTGGAACTTTATCCATCCAGGCAAGTCGAGAGTATTTGTTCACACTTCTGATTTGTGCCTGGTGGATGATGGACAGGAACTGGTTAGACCAGAAATGAGTTATATGCCACAAAATTCTTAACCTTGACCTGCTGTCATAACCACCATATTTGTATAGCTAGACTAATTGAGTTTCTGTTCATTTGGGAAGGCAGTGATATTAATGCCATTGAGCACTAAGGAGAGATGGTTGATTCTGTCTTGTTTGAAGTGGTCATTCTCTGGCACACGTGAACCTTACTTGCTACTAATCCACCCAAAGCTAGATGCTATTCAGGTCTTGCTGCATTTAGACTTTTGTTTCATTCATTCACAGAATGTCAGCATCGCTGGCTGGCATTTATTACCCATCCCCTAACTGCTCAGTCAACCACATTGCTGTGGGTCTGGAGTCACATGTAAGCCAAACCAGGTAAGGATGGCGGTTCCCCTCCCTAAAGGACATCAATGAACCAGATGGGTTTTTCTTGATAATTGACAACAGTTTCACAGTCATCCTTCAAGTCATAATTCCAGATTTTTTAATTCAAATTCCACCATCTACCATGACTGGATTTGAAACTAAGACACCAGAACACTACTTGACTCTTTTGATTAATAGTTTAATGATAATACCATTAGGTCAACACCTCCCCAACTACTTCTCAGTATCTGAGGAATCACAAATGGTGCTGAACATTGTTCAATCATTTTTGAGCATTCTGGTGTTATGATGAAGCAGCTGAAAATGGTTGGGTCTTGGATACTATCCCAAGGAAGTCCTGCAGGGATGTCCTGGAGCTGAGATGATTTACCTCCAACAATTCACTCATGCTGGGTATGACTCCACACAGCAGAATGCTTTCCTCTGATTCCCCTTGATTCCAGTTTTCCTAGGGCTCCTTGATGCTATATCAATCAAATGCAGCCTTGATGTCCAGGGCAACCTGGCCCCTGGAATTCAGCTCCTTTGTCCATGTTTGTAACAAGGTTGTAATGAGGTTAGGAGCTGAGTGGCCCTGGTGGAACCAAACTGAGTGTCAATGGGCAGGTTATTGCTGAGAAAATGCCACTGACTAGAACTGTTGACAGACCCTCATGTCAGTTTGTTGTTGATCAAGAACAGTGTGGTAATCTGCCAGGTTGGATTTGTCCTGCTTTTTATGCTATAGATTTGGGTTTTCTTCCTTTTCAAAAAGGTGCCTGGAGAGCTCCTGAGTTCATTAAAACAAATGCTGTGAAAATAAATAGAAGAAATACTTTTATCCTTTTCTTCACTCTCTTCTAGAACTCCCCTGAAATGAAGTGTGTTCAACAATGAGATTTTTGAAAATTACTTTTAGAAATTCCTTACAGGAGACAGTCAGCCATTAGCTCCTTTTGAGGCAGAATCAATAAGAGAATTAGATAGTTGCTGGATGAAGAGAAATATTCAATGGTCTGAAGGTTAAGTTAAGTGACCCACTACAGAGAAATACTTCCTTAACTCTAAAGGGTTAAATGGTCAGTTTCTCTGACGTAAACTTCTGATGTTGTGGATTCTGATATTAGGAAACAGAATGATCTGGAAATGAATATTTGCAGTTATAGAGTCATAGAGTCATAGAACCCGTCCACGCCGACCAGATATCCCAACCCAATTTAGTCCCACCTGTCAGCACCAGGCCCCTATCACTCCAAACCCTTCCTATTCATATACCCATCCAGATGCCTTTTAAATGTTGCAATTGTACCAGCCTCCACCACTTCCTCTGGCAGCTCATTCCATACACGTACCAACTCTGCGTGAAAACGTTGCCCCTTAGGTCTCTTTTATATCTTTCTCCTCTCACCCTAAACCTATGCCCTCACATTCTGGACTCCCTGACCCCAGGGAAAAGACTTTGCCTATTTACCCTATCAATACCGTCATAATTTTGTAAACCTCTATAAGATCACCCCTCAGCCTCCAACGCTCCAGGGAAAATAGCCCCAGCCTGTTCAGCCTCTCCCTGTAGCTCAAATCCTCCAACCCTGGCAACATCCTTGTAAATCTTTTCTGAACCCTTTCAAGTTTCACACCATCTTTCCGATAGGAAGGAGACCAGAATTGCATGCAATATTCCAACAGTTGTTTGATAACTATTTAGTAACTGTGCCGATCGTTAATCTGGATGAAACTGGATACAGTTTCTGCTCAGGCATGATAATCTGCTCCTAGCCTAGGTGCATCCAGAATGTGGAGGTGCCAGTGTTGGACTGGGGTGGACAAAATTAAAAATCACACAACAGCAGATTATAGTCCAACAGGTTTATTTGGAAGCACTAGCTTTCGGAGCGTTGCTCCCTAAATGAGGTGGTTGTGGAGCAGGATTATAAGAGACAGAATTTTTAGCAAAAGATTACAATGTCATGCAACTGAAATAATACATTGAACCAACCTAGGTTGCTGTTAAGTCTTTCATCATTCGGTTCATTAAAATATTAAAATATCCCACAACTGCTTTTAAGTCACATTCTAGAGATAACTTAAGGATTTATAAGGAAAAGGTGACATCTCAGCTCAGACAATGCATTAAAAGTGTGAGGTCAGAGTCTGTCTTGTGGGGGGAAGGGGGAAAGAAAACAGAAAGAGGGAAAACAAAGTTAGGAAAGGAAAAGGAACTGGTGAGCAGAGGAGCTGTGGCTGGAGAGTCTTACTCTGCTGCCACCTTAACTGACATACGGACAGTCCTCGTCCTTACAAACAGCTGTTTGATACTGCCCCGAATTATGTTCTGCTTTGTCTACAAATCAACTTGCAAGCGGACTCAAGAATGGAACTCATTTATAAACCAAGGACTGCCTATATCACAAATAAATGGTCAATTCATGTTAGAAATCTTCATATTGCAAGCATTAATACACATTTGTTCAAAAAATTTGATGTGTTATTAATTCATCACTATAAGCTTTGGAGAAGCTAATACTTTAAGCTGAAAGAACTGCGGATGCTGGAAATCAGAAACAAGTACAGAAATTGATGCAAAAGCTCAGCAGATCTGGCAGCATCTGTAGAGAGAAATCAGAGTTAATGTTTTGAGTCCAGTCACCCTTCCTCAGAACTGATGGTAGCTCAGAAGAAGTTGTTTTTTTAATGCAGAGAACTGAGTGGTGGGAGGCTGTAAGGAGGAAATGACAGGTGGAGATAAAGCCCAAAGAGAGAGGAAAACAGTTGGACAGACAAAGGAGTGGATAATGATCAGTCTAGATAATGAATGTCTGTTAAAGCGGACTATTAAGGGCTAATAAAGGGTAATGTGTGATAGCAGACCATGTGATCACAAGGCTTGGTGTATAGGGGTTGTGTGTAGGGGTTGTGGGTAAGGACATGGGAAAAGGTACCTCCAGCCCTAAAGTTGTTGAACTCGATATTGAGTCCAGAAGGTTATAGAGTTTCCAAGTGGAAAATGAGGTGGTGTTCTTCCAACTTGAGCTTTGCTTCGCTGGAACACTGCAACAAGCCTGAGACAGAGGTGTTAGCCAGGGAACGTGGTGGTGCGTACACCACTGGTCACAGGACTCCAGTCTGAAAGGCAACCCTCCATCACTACCCTCTGTCTTCTACATTGGAACCAGTTCTGTTTCCAAATGGCTATTTCTCCCTGTATTCCATCAGATCTAACCTTGCTACCCAGTTTACCATGAGGAATCTTGTTGAACGCCTTACTGAAGTCCATATAGATCATGCCCACATCAATCCTCTTCGTTACTTCTTCAAGAAACTCAATCAAGTTGGTGAGACATGACATCCCACACACAAAGCCTGTTGACTATCCCAAATCAGTCCTTGCCTTTCCAAATACATGTACATCCTGTCCCTCAGGATTCCTTCCATAACTTGCCCACCACCAATGTCAGGCTCACTGGTCTATAGTTCCCTGGCTTTTCATTACCACATTTCTTAAATAATGCACCACATTAGCCAACCTCCAGTCTTCCGGCACCTCACCTGTGACTATCAATGATACAAATATCTCAGCAAAGGGCACAGCAATCACTTCCCTAGCTTCCCACAGAGTTCTATGAGTTGGGAGGTCATGTTGTGGCTGTACAGGACATTGATTAGGCCACTTTTGGAATATTGTGTACAGTTCTAGTCTCCCTCATATTAGCAGGGTGTTGTGAAACTTGAAAGGGTTGAGAAAATATTTACAAGGATTTTACCAGGGTTGGAGGATTTGAGCTATAGAGAGAGGCTGAATAGGCTGGGGCTATTTTCCCTTGAGTGTTGGAGGCTGAGAGGTGACCTTATAGAGGTTTATAAAATCATGAGAGGGCATGGATAGAATAAATAGACAAGGTCTCTTTACTTGGGGTGGGGGAGTCCAGAACCAGAGGGCATAGGTTTAGAGTAAGAGGGGAAAAAATTCAAAAAGGAACAAAGGGGCAACTTTTTCACACAGAGGGTTGTGAGTGTACGGAATGGGCTGCCAGAGGAAGTGGTGGAGGCTGGTACAATTGCAACATTTAAAAAGTATCTGGTTAGGTATATAAATAGGAAAGGTTTAGAGGGGTATGGGCCAAGTGCTGACAAATGGGACAAGATTAGGTGGTCGGCACAGATGAGATGGACCGAAGGGTCTGTTTCCATGCTGTACATCTCTATGACTATTGACTCTAAGTGGCAGGCAACTGGAAGCTCAGGGTCTTTTTTGTGGACAGAATGTAGGCGAGAAGCAGTCACCCAGTCTATACTTCATTTCCCCAAAGTAGAGGAGACCGTAATAATATTATGGTCTAATATTACTTTACATCTGTGTTAGACAAAATGGATAGGAACATAAATCTTGCTTATAAAGCTATATTACTGTCACTAGCACGTCTTCCTTTGCACATGGGGTCCCAGCCTGTGAGTGGGTGTGGTGAAGGAACTGATTTAATCTCTGGCATTGTCCTAGCCAGTGTTGTACATCATTGACTTAGATTTTGGAGCAGCTGGTAGGCCACATTCTGAGAACCACATTCTGGTGCAAAGATCAGAATAATTGTTTTTGTTGATATGTGAAGATGGATTTTCAACGTTCGTTTTGGCTCGTATTCTCAGTGGCCTATTTGTGTGACAGTTCAGACTCTTGTATTCCCCACCTCCTGCTGCACCCTCAGAGGACAATCTTACTGCCACTGCAATCTTCTGCCAAAACCTTCACTTTGCTACATCCGATTGTTCCCTCAACAGTGGACTTTCTCACTATCGCTGCTGCCGTCCCCATTGCCCATTGTTTAAGAAAGATCTGAATTGCATTAGATCAGTTCAGAGAAGATTCACTCAACTTGTGGGGAGTTATCTCAGAAAGATTGTTGACTAACAAGGGAGTCCGAACATTTGGGAGGTAGAAAGGAAGGTGGAGTTGAGGCCACAGTCAGATTAGTGAAGATAGATTGAATGGTGGAGTAGACTGGCTGGGGCCGAATAGCCTTCTCCTGCTGCTAGACTGTTAGTTGGATGTGTTCATATCTCCTTTCTGGTATCATGATGGTCCCCTTGTGATGTGGAATTATTTTACAGGTGGGACGTTATTTAAATGGAAGTTGTTGTTGTGTTAGCTGGCCAGCTCTAACAGATCTGTGGCTCTTATTCTGCAAGACCACAAGGGGTTCCTCCAGTCCCCGTGGTCTGTACTTGATGCCCACTCTGTGGAAGCATGATGGAGACAGGCAGCTCACTGACTGGGATTTTCCCTGGGAAAGAGTCTACATTCCTGCATTCTGGGACTCAATACTGTGGGACTATGTCCACAGTGGGGTTTCATCAGTCATTGAAGAATCCCCTGTCCCAGCTGTGTCTGTGTCTCCAATCTACAGGAAGCTCTTGTAATCAGACCTGACCTCTGACACCCAACAGGCCCAGTATATCGGTGAAAGGAGTGATTTGGGGAAATAGAAGCAGGCGTTTTCTCTGCAATAACAATAATGTATATTTACATAGCAACTTTTAAAGCAATGAAACATCTTAGCTGATTTTGACAGAATACCAGATAAGAAATCATGGCACTGAGTCAAATAAAGAGACATGATGTGAGGTGCCGGCGTTGGACTGGGGTGTACAAAGTTAAAAATTACAGAACAACAGGTTATAGTCCAATAGGTTCATTTGGAAGCACTAACCTTCGGAGCGCTGCTCCTTCATCAGGTAGCTGTGACCTCCACAGGGAATGGTAAGCCAGATGAATTAATGCTTGGGAAGTGAAGTAGGTTTTAAGGCATGTTAAAAGAGAAAGATGATGGGTGGAGGCAGAGAGGGCGAGGAAGGGGAGTGCAGAGATTAGGAGCCAGGCAGGATACACAATGGCAGTGTGGTTGAACTCAAAGATAGCCAGTGGTGTGCAGAAACCTTCCAGGCTTGTGGTAATGGAATAGGTCATGGAGGTAGGGAGGATCAAGGCCAGGCTTAGGTATGGAAGCAAAAATGAGAACTTTAAAGTCAAGATGCTGCTTGACCAAGAGCCAGTGTAGAGCAGCCAGCACTGGGCTGGCAGGGGAACAGGGTCTACTGTGAGTTAAAACACAGGCAGCAGAGTTCAGGATGACCTCAAGTTTATGGAGTGTACGATGTGGGAGACCAGCCCAGGTTTGTGTGGGAATAGTCAAGTGAAGAGAAAGTGAGGTAATGAATGAGAGTTTCCGCAATGGCTGAAGTGAGACGGGGCAGTCAGATGATGTTAAAGGGGCTGGAATGGAGATCCAAGATGGCAGCAACCCAGTAGGTCTGAGTCTGCAGTGCTCTGCCTAATACTCAGACAAAGTGGGGCACTCGCCTTCACCTGACCTTTTAAATTATTCAGGATACTTAGTCATTTCACATCAAACTTTAACAATTTGATGCTTTTTTAAAAATGACTAAAGGCAAAAAGTCCCGCAGCTCGCAACAGGCAGGGACCCCTCCCCCACCCCCACCTGCAGCAGCAGGGACGTCCGCGGCTGCCTCGGGGGACTTACCTGCAGAGGCAGCCCAGATCTCCGAGATCGTCAAACTTGACACGTCCATCGGGAAGGCCTGGTCCAGATGGGAGTCGATCTTGGACATGCTGCAGAAGCATGACCGAGAGATTGAAAAACTCGAGCAGCCTGTTGGAGGGGCGGAGCAACGGGCCACGGCCTAGGAGACTGCTGCTGAGTCATCCGTGGGTCAGGTCCGGGCTCTGGAGCGGCGAGTACGGACCCTGGAGGAGCACATCGACGACCTCAGAAAAATATTCGGTTGCTGGGCCTTCCCGAATGGGAACAGGAAGGCCAGCTTGTCGATTTCTTGGAGCAATGGCTCCCACAATTATTGAAGTTGGAGTCAGGGCTGGGCTGGGTGCAGGTGGAGCGATCCCACCGGGTTGATGTACGCAGGCCCAGGTCGGATCAGCACCCCCGCCCATTTCTAGTCCGGCTTCAATGTTATAAAGAAAAACAATGCTCCTAGAGGCCTCCGGAGTCCTGGGGAAGGATCCCCAGGCCATGATGTACAAGGGCTCCAAGATAATGCTATTTCAGGACTTCTCTCCAGTCATGGTCCTCAAGAGGAGGGCATTCGATGAGGCAAAGAAGCGTTTGAGAGACTTAAATATTCAATACTCCTTGTGATATCCAGCAACACTGTACTTCAGCCATCGAAGATCTGTATATAACTTTGGATCACCAGAGAAAGTAAAAGACTTCTTGGACTCTCTCAAATAGACTGTGGGACTTGAACTGTATGGATAACTTTATTTTGACCCACTTTGTTTACCTTTCTTTCTTTCTCCATCTTTCTTTTACTCACTTTTCCCTGTTAATTTATTCACTCCATTTTGTAATGCCTGGGCCAAGGGCAGGGCCCTAGCTGGGAGAGGTTATGGTGGGGTTATTGATAGATAGTTATGCTCCCGGGAGCAAGGGGGAAAGTCTCCTTTCAAATATGTTTTCCGTTATTTTAATATAGGATCAGTTCTTAAATGTGTTGATTTTAAAGTTTTAACAAATTTTTTTATTTGTGAATTTTCTATGGTCTTCTATTCAATGTCTTTTGGGTTGGGTTCTTCCTCCTGGGGATTCTCTGCCTTGCCTGGACGATCATGGCTAGCCATTCACTTAGGTGGTGCACCTGGAATGTCAAGGGGAGCCACTCGCCAATCAAAAAGAAAACGATATTATCCAGTCTTAAAAAAGAAAGGGTTGATGTAGCTCTCTTACAGGAGATACACCTAGTTGACAAAGAACATTCAAAGCTACAAGAGGGTGGGTTTGGTCAAGCATTCTTTTCATCTTTCAGCTCAAAAAGTAGGGGAGTAGCCATTCTTATTCAGAAGAATCTTCCTTTCCAAATATTAAGCCAGATAAAAGATGAGTCTGGACGGTATATATTAATCAAAGCCCTAATACACGGAGAGGAATACAGAATTTTGAATCTTTATTGTCCCCCGGCACACCCTTTTAAATCTGTAACAGAAGCATTCTCTAAGTCAATGGCTTTCAGGGTCCACCATATAATTATAGGAGGAGATTTTAACTGTATTATTGACCCAGAGATGGCTAGGATACCTAGGAGCACTACGGGTATATCTCTGAGATCTAGACAACTGGCGGATCTGAACAAAGAGCTAGGACTAGTAGATGTGTGGAGATGTCTCCATCCCCAGGGTGGAGACTTTACTTTCTACTCTAACCCACACAAGTGCCATACCAGAATTGATATGTTTTTTTGCCCCTTGACCCTTTTGAAATCGATAGTGTCTTTTAAAATAGGTAATATAGCTATTTCTGATCATGCCACAGTATATATGGAAGTTAAGACTAGGGATGATGGGATAGGCCCCCGACATTGGCGTATGGATCCCTTCTTATTGAAGGATAGCAAATTTATAAAGTAATTTTCGCAGGAATTTAAAACTATTAACTCAGGTATGGCTATTAACCCTTCGATGACAAAATTGATTTTGTAGCCTGAGAACATACCGAATAAATTGACCACTTGAATTAAGCGGGGCCACTAAGGCATATGCTCGAGGCTTGGTCATCTCATATTCTGCGACCCAGAAAAGACAAAAAGGGAGAGCAACAGTGCCTGCTCGAGGCTTGCTTGAAGGCAACTGAGACAGTGTATGTTGACAGACCCTCCATTACTAAGCTACAAAGGATCACAGCCGTTGCGGCAGCCTTGAATACCGCACTTACCCAAACGGCAAAGAGGGATATATTATTCGCAAAGCAGACATTATTTGAATATGGTGATAAGCCTGGCAAATATCTAGCATACCTTGCCAAAATGAAAAAGGCTCCCCGAGCCATTACGTCCATCAGAGAAAGTGCTGGTACCTTGACTTGTGATCGTAAAAAGATCAATACAGCCTTTAGTAGGTTCTATTCTGAATTGTATAAGTCGCAGGACTGTGAGGATAGAACAGGGAAGATGGAGTCCTGTTTTAAAAATTTGGCTAACAACTATGGACAATTTAGCATGGCCAATTCACCTAACCTGCACATCTTTGGAATGTGGGAGGAAACCCATACAGACACAGGGAGAATGTGCAAACTCCACACAGACAGTCGCCTGAGGCTGGAATTAAACCTGGGACCCAGGTGCTATGAGGCAGCAGTGCTAACCACTGTGCCACTGTGCCGCCCCAAATATAATGATCCCAAAACAGCGGTGATCACCAATGGTTTAAGTTCAGGTAGGTTTAGCATTGGCAGAGGCTGTCTTCAGGGATGTCCTTTTTCACCATTACTATTTACGCTAGTGATTGAACCACTAGCAGAAGCTATACGAACAGACCCTAATATAACGGCTTTGAGGGTTGGGTCAGGCAAGCACAAAATTACTCTCTAAACGGATGATGTACTCATTTTCTTAAGTGATCCTTTGACATCCGTGTCCCGCTTAATTCAAGTGGTCAATTTATTTGGTATGTTCTCAGGCTACAAAATCAATTTTATGAAATCGGAGGCCATGCCGTTGGGTGGTCTCTCCAGTGTGTCTCATTTACTGGACGGATCTTGCTTTCCCTTTTGGTGGTCACTAGAAGGTTTTCTGTACTTATCACCCCAGTATGTGGTCAGAGCTGAAAATGTGTTGCTGGAAAAGTGCAGCAGGTCAGGCAGCATCCAGGGAACAGGAGAATCGATGTTTCGGGCATAAGCCCTTCCTGAAGAAGGGCTTATGCCCGAAACGTCGATTCTCCTGTTCCCTGGATGCTGCCTGACCTGCTGCGCTTTTCCAGCAACACATTTTCAGCTCTGATCTCCAGCATCTGCAGACCTCACTTTCTCCTCCAGTATGTGGTCAGCCATATAAAGCCAATTACATACATTTATTAGATAAATTAAGGCAGGACCTTCAATGCTGGGGAGATCTCCCAATATCCTGGCTAGACAGAGTGGCCTTAGTTAAGATGAATATCCTACCTTGTCTTTTATATCCTATGAGAATGCTCCCCTTGATGTTGCCAAGACAAGTGCTGCGTAAGCTTTACGGCTGGCTCGACTCCTTTATTTGGAATCACAGACAGCTCCTTATCGAATTAGAAAAGCTACAGCTCCCACAAGCCAGGGGAGGACTGGACTTTCCGGATTTCAGGAGGTACCAATTGAGCTCCGGATTATCTTATATAGCTGATTGGGTCTCTTGTGACCCACAATCAATCTGGTTAGATATTGAGACCTCCCAAGCAAAATGACCCTTCATCAATCTATTATTTATGGACAAGATGAGAGCTATTATGGACCATTGTAAAAACCCTATTGTACTTAATACAATTAAAGCCTGGAGGACAATGCGACAAGATGAGGGTAATCTTCAAAAAAATCCTCCCCTTATATCCCTATAGTGGGAGCACTGGGACTTCAGCCAGGGCTGACAGATGCTACATTTAAAACTTGGGAGTCCAGAGGTATCTCCTGTTTGGGAGATCTGTTTGATGGGGAGGTTATGATGTCCTTTGAGCAGCTGCATCAGAGGTTTGGACTGCCTAGCAAGGACCTCTTTCAGTATTTTCAAATACGAGACTTTATGCAAAAATATCTTAAACATTTTATTTTTTCAATAAAAATACCTATAAAAATAATAAAGGGGCTGGAGTAGGTTCCTTAGTGGCGGCACAAATGCATGGTGAGAAACTCATCTTTGGTTCGATTGTGGCGCAGAGAGAGCAAACAGATCAGCTTAATCTCAGATTGCAACCGGGGACGGAGATAGTGTAGCTGGAGAATGGAATTTGGAGTGGGGAATGAAAATCTTAGCTCCAAGCTTCCCAATGTTTCACTGGAGTAGAGATGTTGGGTGAGGGGGAAAGATATAAAAGAGACCTAAGGGAGAACTGTTTCACCCAGAGGGTGGTACATGTATGGAATGAGCTGCCAGAGAAAGTGGTGGAGGCTGGTACAATTGCAACATTTAAAAGGAATCTGGATGGGTACATGAATGGGAAGGATTTGGAGGGATATGGGGCAGGTGTTGGCAGGTGGGATTGGGTTGGGAATTCTGGTCGGCATGGACGAGTTGGACCGAAGGGTCTGTTTCCATGCTGTCCATCTCTATGACTCTATGAATTGTCAGGGTCCATTTGAAAAGTCATGCTGTACCTGTAGATAATGGTGTGAAAAAGCATCAAGATGTGAAATAGAGACAAGGCCTGAATTTTCAGAGTTGGCTATTCTAGTAGCTGGATGAACCATTCCACTGAGAACATGTTACATTATCCCCCTAGGTGAACCGTTTGATGTTTTAACAGAAGTTTTTTTCCTTTGATACTCAGAAGGTCGATCCAATTTCAAAGGCTGAAATGGTGACTATCTTACTCATTTCTAACCAGGAGCTGGAGGCAAGCAGCTTTGTGTGTGCTTCTTTCCACAGGGTTCAACAAGCTCCAGGACTGACATCTCGCAGTTTAAACAAATCCAGTGCCCCAGCTTTGTGTGGGAGTAGAATTCAGGGGTGGGTCAAGGGCAGAGATATTTGAAACTGAACAAGCAGCGAAGTGATTAATCTTGCCTTAATCGGGGGTTTGATGTTGACTTTGGCGCTGGACTTTGTACCAGTTTGGATTCTGAGAGAGCACCATGCATATGCAAGCTCCTGTTGTTTATGGTGATACATCTGCCTGCTTTGTCCCAGTAGTTTACTTGTAAATGTAAAGGTTATACAAAAGGTCTGCTCCCTGGAGAAGCAGTGGGATGTACAATGGCGAATAGGACACCCACCTATCCACTCCACCCTCCCCTCCAACCTATCACCTTTACCCCCTCCTCCATCCACCTACTGCACTCCCAGCTACCTTCCCTCCCAGCCCCACCCCCTCCCATTTATCTCTCCACCCCCGAGGCTCCCAGCCTCATTCCTGATGAAGGGCTTTTTGAAACGTCGATTTTTCTTGGATGCTGCCTGACCTGCTGAGCTTTTCCAGCACCACTCTAATCTAGACTCCCCTGGGACATAGCCCCGAATCCAACGGAAGCAACTTCCTGGGTAATAACTATTTACTCGACTGACAAGCTAACAGGCTACAATCTGGCATGCTTCAGAAATAATAATCAAATGATTCACACCATAAATACAAAACATCCCTTTTTTTTGTAACAACGCTGAACAAGTACGTAAAAGGCATGTGGTGCACAGAGTGTTTATAAACTGTACCGCGTCTATTAAGAGTTACAGTACCTAACACTACACCTTTATTTAATTGCACCCAGGCAGGGAATACTGTTGTTAGGAACTGGATGAAAATATCCCTTAATGAACCACGGAACGATTAGTAGTATCACCGTACATACTTCTCAGAGTAAGGCAGAGCTCAATGGAAAGTTTCCTTTCAAACTTCCGTTGCTATTTTGGTGTCTGTCTGTATGCTATTCTGAAACAGATGCTGTTCTTGCTGTACAAGTCTTCTTTTGAATTATGGCTGTTCTTGGATTCTATTAAAACGAAGGTCAGGGATCTACGGCTATCATTGTGTTCCCTGGTTGGAAACCAGGTGTGGCTCCTTGACAATTCTGCCCCTTTTAAATGGTTGAGTCTCTCCCGCGCTGTCCTTGAATGAACCCTGGGGCTCGGATCAGAGAATGCAGTTTGCACTGGCCGTGGTAAAGCTCCTTAACCTGACCACTCTCACACAGGGCTCATCACTGACTTCATGCTCGAGCGATTTTTGTGAAATTCACCGAGCTGACAGCTGACACATGAGGGAGTTTGGTTTATACCGGAACCTGGCTGTAATGCGAACCTATCAGCGTACACTTCGGCGCAACACACCCTTCCAGAAGGACAATGATCGCGGGGGGGGGGGGGGGGACCGTTTACTGCAAGAAACCGCCAGCATTGCCAATGTCCATGTCTGCAGAAGGGAGGTGGGAACACCAGAAAGATTTGCCTTTCGTCACCTCGGGACTTCCCGAAACAATTTTCGAGCCAACGACGAGGAGAAGACGCTGGAAATTGTCAGCGGATCGGGCAGCAGCTGTGGGGAGCAGCCGAGATACAACCGCCCAGTCCCCATGGGATTACACATTGGGAAGGTGGTGGGCTTTGCAGTGATTGCCTGCAAAGTTAAAAATGTTGGTGGGCACTTAGCTGACATGTGGAATCACCCACCCGAGGTCGAGGGGGTAGATTTTGAAGAGTTTTGCTGGTTACTCAGGAGAATTTAGATAAATTAAAACCGACTCTGACTCTTGGTTAATTACCTGAATCATCACTGAACCCCATCCCCCCCAACCAAAACCCACCCTCAACTCTTCCCTCCAACTTACTGTCCCTCTCAGCAACCCAACAACAACTCCACTGCACCAAACCCTTCCCAATCCGAACACCTGATTCCAAAAGAGAAAATGCTGGAAAATCCCAGCAGGTCTGGCAGCATCTGTATCTGTAAGGAGAGAAAAGAGCTGACGTTTCGAGTCTAACTGACCCTTTGTGAAAGCTTTGTCAAAGTAATTTGCTTTTATCCGGTCACCTGATTCCCTCCTCCCCCTTGGAACCTGACCCCCGTCTCCCCTGACCTCCCGCCAACAGCCCTCGCTCACCCAGTCCTCTTCCTCTGCACTACCTCCCCATTCCAACTGTTCACCACCCTTCCACACCCCTGCCTGCTGCACCCCCCCTCCAAGTGTGGGCCAGGTACAACACCAACCACACCCCGAACCTATCCTGCATTAACTAATCTGCCAGCCTATCCACCCAACACTTTATCTTATCACCCAAACCAAATGCCCCCCTTCCCTCACCCCCCTACCCAGTTTAACTAAGAACAACTAATTACGTTGACAATAAATAGCAATAACATAAAACTTTCAAAAGAACTTTTAAAAAATAACTACACATAAATTAGTCAACAAGAATGACATTAAATCTTTCAAAGAAACAGAAAAAAGGAATGAGAAGCTATTTAATGCCTTTGAAAGTTTAGTTATGCCCGCTTCCATGTTGAACCCTATTCCGTTTGCTGCCTTTTCCGGGCACTGTGCCACCAATGCTTCACTCCCACTTGAATGGCACTGAGGTCTAAACTTCAGGCTGTGATGGAGGCATCTGGGGGGGTCACAGTCTGCCCCTACAACAAGCTCAATGGTCACTTTTTGATGTCATCACCATCGGACAGATCTGTTCCCATGGTAGTCAGCGATTTGGACCAATATTCCATTTGATGATCTTTCTTTCAGTAAACGTTATCCCTTGATAATTCCTCCCATGTTGTCCTGAACAGAACTATCTCTATCCTAGCCACTGACTCTGTCCCTCTCTCTCTGGCAGCTTTGTGGCTGAACCAGACTAATTATAGCCTCGGCATCAAATTTGTCCCTATGATAAGCTTCTGACCACAGATCTGTGCCATCGCCGTGACTGCTTCCGTAACAGTGCCTAACTCTGTTTCTAGTTCAGCTTATCTGTGACCTTGTTACCTGCAGACTTGACAATTCCAGCTCACTCTTGGATGGCCTCCTGTGTTCTGCTCTCAACAAACTTCAGCTCATTCAAGGCTCTTCTCTCCTTGTCCTCAACCCGAAGCAAGTTCCGTTTACCTGCCGTTCCTGCATTGGTTGACTTACATTGTCTCCCATTTAAGCAATGCCTGGATTTTGAAATTTCTCACCCTTGTTTTCAATTCTCTCCAAGGTCTCACCTTTTCCTGTTTTGGTTATTTCTTCCAGCCCCTTCCAGATGTCTGAACTCCTTTTCAGTTTTGGCTTTTTGACCATCGCTGATTCTTAACAATTTCATCATTGTCAATCCCTCAACTGTCAAGGACTCTCAGCTCTGGAATTCAATTCATAAACCTCTCGAGTTCTGTGTTTTTCTTTGATAAGCCTCTTTAAAATCTACCCCTTTGGCTTTGCATTTGGTCCACTGCCTCAAAGTGTCCTCATATGGGTATGTGTCAGACTCTGCTATCGCTGCTTTACAAAGTTATTGGACATTTTATTTTGATAAAGACATGACATAAATACAAGCTGTTGTTGTAAGTTCTTTGAAAGTGTTGTCATTGTTTTAATGTTGGAAATGGAGCAGCCAATCTGTGCACAGCAGGATTCCACAAACAGCAAAGAGTTAACGTTGACTTTAATGCAATTGGATGTCAAGTCCCATGACATTTTTTGGTCCTATTTAAGATCAGATGGCATTTCACATCTCATGAAAGTCAGCACTGCTGGCAGTGTAGCACTCCCTCAGTACTGCTCTGGACAGTCAGATTAGATCTTGTCCTGCAGCAAAGCTTGAACCTTCTGATTAAGTAACATGAATGTTCCCAACTGAATCACAGCTACGACAGTGGACTGGAAAATAATTGAGTAACTTCAATTTTTCAAAGTTAAATTTACTGTGCAAACAATTCACCAAGGATCAATATGAAAGGTGACTTAGTGTTTTGAAAGAGGGATCCTGATTACCAGGATACTGCCATCTAGTGCACAAGCTAATCAATTCTCTTTCTTGATATAGAAATATATAAGCATTGGTCAGGTACAGTGCCAGAGCGAAGAATTTTGTAAATAAAGTCATTTTAAGAATTCATTCATGTGTCCTTCAAAACTAAGAGCAGGGGAGTGGCCATACTTGTCCAGAAGAATCTCCCATTTAAGTTATTAGATGAATATGGGTGGTTCATAATCCTTAAAGCTTTAATACGAGGTGAGGAGTATTGCATTCTAAATGTTTACTGTCCCCCAGCACACCCCTCAAATTCCTGACCGATGCATTTTCGAAATTGATTGCCCTGGAATGCAACACCCTATTATAGGGGGAGATTTTAATTGTCTCATGGACCCCACAGTGAATAGAATGCCCAAAGTTCTCAAACATCTCTCCGCAATCCAAGCAACTGGTTGACTTAGACATGGAATTGGGCTGGTGGACGTTTGGAGATGTCTCCAGCCCATGGGTAGGGACTTCACCTTTCTTTTCTAATCCACACAAGTGCCATACCAGGATTGACCTTTTTTAGCTCCCTTGGTATTTCTAGATTCGGTGATGTCCTGTAAAATTGGAAACATAGCTATTTCTGATCATGTTGCAGTGTATTTGGAGGTTGAGATTAAGGGCAATGGATCAGATTCCTGGCATTGGTGAATGGATCCTTTTATACTCAAGGACAGTAAGTTTATCGAGTACCTCTTGAGTGAATTTAAAGCATTCTTGGCTATCAATTTGGGTACAGCTTAGTGACCCATCTATACTCTGGGAGACTGCCAAGGCCTATGCTGGGGGGATAATTATCTCTTATTCAGCCAGCCAGTGGCGACAGAAGGGAGAGCAGCAGCGTCTGCTTGCGGTATAGTTGAAGGCAGCCAAGCTGGCATATTTTGACAGGCCGCCAGTGTCTAAATTGCAGCGAGTCACAGCTCTCCAGGTTACTTTGAACTCCATGCTCACTCAGAAAAGTGCAGAGAGAACTCTCTTTCGCAAAACAAAGGCTGTTTGAGTATGGTGATCGGCTGGGCAAATACCTGGCATATCTGGCCAGGAGAAAGAGCGGCCCCTCAATCCATTACATTAGTCAGAGAAGATACTGGGATTCCTACCTGTGACTTTAAAAAGATCAATGCAGCATTTCAGAGATTTTACTCTGTACTACATCGTTCGGAATGCTGCAAGGATAGGTTGGCTAAGGTGGAGTCTTTTTTAAGATCCTGGACCTTCCAGGTTTGACCTTGGAACAGGTGTCTCTTCTTAATATCCCCGTGACAGTGCAGGAGAGACAGGATGCGGTAAGACAGCTTCAAAGTGTGAAGGCACCCGGCCCTGATGGTCTTCTGAGTGAATTCTACAAAGAATTTATAAATATCCTGTCAGGGCTGATGCTGGACATGTACAACTATTCATACAGTCATGACTGCATCCCGCCATCCCTGAGAGAGGCTAACATCTCTCTCATTCTCAAGAAAGGGAAGATCCTGGAGGACTGTGCTTCGCATAGGCCTATTTCGCTGTTAAATTCGGACTTCAAAATTTTATCCAAGGCAGGGAACTATAGACCAGGGAGCCTGACGTCGGTGGTGGGCAAGTTGTTGGAGGAAATCCTGAGAGACATGGTGTACATGTATTTGGAAAGGCAAGGACTGATTAGGGATAGTCAACATGGCTTTGTGCATGGGAGACTGATTAGGGATAGTCAACATGGCTTTGTGCATGGGAAATCATGTCTCACAAACTTGATATAGTTTTTTTGAAGAAGTAACAAAGAGGATTGATGAGGGCAGAGCAGTAGATGTGATCTATGTAGACTTGAGTAAGGCGTTTGACAAGGTTCCCCGTGGGAGACTAGTTAGCAAGGTTAGATCTCATAGGATACAGGGAGAGCTAGCCATTTGGATACAGAACTGGCTCAAATGTGGAAAACAGAGGGTGGTGGTGGAGGATTGTTTTTCAGACTGGAGGCTTGTGACCAGTGGAGTGCCACAAGGATCGGTGCTGGGTCCACTACTTTTCATCATTTATATAAATGATTTGGATGTGAGCCTAAGAGGTATAGTTAGTAAGTTTGCAGATGACACCAAAATTGGAGGGGTAGTGGATAGTGAAGAAGGTTACCCCAGATTATAACGGGATATTGATCAGATGGGCCATTTAAAAGGCAACTGGATGGGTATATGAATAAGGTTAAAAAAAATGACTGCAGATGCTGGAAACCAGATTCTGGATTAATGGTGCTGGAAGAGCACAGCAGTTCAGGCAGCATCCGAGGAGCAGTAAAATTGACGTTTCGGGCAAAAACCCTTCATCAGGATACGAATAGGAAGGGTGTGGAGGGATATGGGCCAGGTGCTGGCAGGTGGGACTAGATTGGATTGGGATATCTGGTCAGCATGGACAAGTTAGACCAAAGGGTGTGTTTCCATGCTGTACATCTCTACGACTCTATGACACTTGGGCTGAGAAGTGGCAGGTGGAGTTTAATTTAGATAAATGCCGAGGTGCTGCATTTTGGGAAAGCAAATCTTAACAGGATTTATAGACTTAATGGTAAGGTCCGAGGGAGTGATGCTGAACAAAGAGACCTTGGAGTGCAGGTTCATAGCTCCTTGAAAATAGAGTCACAGGTAGATAGGTTAGTGAAGAAGGCATTTGGTATACTTTCCTTTATTGCTCAGATTATTGAGTACAGGAGTTGGGAGGTCAAGTTGTGGCATTGGTTAGGCTACTGTTGGGAATATTGCATGCAATTCTGGTCTCTTTCCTATTGGAAAGATGTTGTGAAACTTGAAAGGGTTCAGAAAAGATTTACAAGGATGTTGCTAGGTTTGGAGGATTTGAGCTATAGCGAGAGGCTGAACAGGCTGGGGCTGTTTTCCCTGGAGAGTTGGAGGCTGAGGGGTGACCTTATCGAGGTTTATAAAATCATGAGGGGCATGGATAGGACAAAGTCTTTTCCTTGTGGTGGGGGAGTCCAGAACAAGAGGGCAGAGGTTTAAGGTGAGAGAGAAAAGATATAAAAGTGACCTAAGGGTTTTCATGTAGAGGGTGGTGCATGTATGGAATGAGCTGCCAGAGGAAGTGGTGGAGGCTGGTACAATTGTAACATTTAAAAGGCATCTGGATGGGTATATAAATAGGAAGGGTTTGGAGGGATATGGGCCAGGTGACTAGATTGGGTTGGGTTATCTGGTCGGCATGGACGAGTTGGACCGAATTGTGCTGTACATCTCTATAACTCTATGACTCTATGAATGGCTCAATTTATTCGAGCAAAGGTCTGCCGGAGAAGATCAGCTTGCTTAGCAGCAGTGTTATAGCTTTTAATGTTTCTTGGAACAAGAGATCAAGAAAAATTAATATCTCACTTCAAATCTCCTTTGAATGATATTTGAAACCTAGCAGTAATTGAAGGTTTGCCTTAATGCTGATCAGTTGAAATTGTTACACACCAAGCAAGCATAGACTGCATTGCAGATGAAATGTGAAGTGGAGATGCAGTCATTTTTATAATGTCAATAAACTTATGGCATCAGGCTATCTAACTATATTATACAGCCTTAGTACAATACTATACTTCATGGACAGTTGTACATTCTGATAGAGATGATGTGAAGGTGTGGGTGTTGGACTGGGGTGGACAAAGTTAAATATCACACAACACCAAGTTATTGTCCAACAGGTTTATTTGGAAGCACTAACTTTCGGAGCGGTGCTTGTTTAATATATCATTTAATTTGCAAGACACTATAATTTTTTGCTATAAATTCTGTTTTATGATCCTCTTCTAAAGCTACCTATGAAGGAGCAGTGCTCCAAAAGCTAGTGCTTCTAAGTAAACCTGTTGGACTATAATTTGGTGTTGTGTGATTTTTAACTTCTGATTGAGAGGTAGGGGTGCAGATACATTGTTCCTTGAAAGTGTCGTCACAGGTAGACAAGGTGGTGAAGAAGGCATTTGCTAATCTTGTTTCCATTGGCTAGAGCATTGAGTAACGGAGTTGGGACGTTATGTTCCTGCCGTGCAAGACATTGGTAAGGCTGCATTTGAAATACTGTGTACAATTCTGGTTACTCTGCTATAGGAAGGATGTTATTAAACTGGAAAGAGTGCAAAAAGGATTTATAAGAATGGTTCTGTGAATGGAGGGTTTGGGTTATAAGGAGAGGCTGGAAAGGCTGGGATGTTTTTCACTGGAGCATAGGACACTAAGGGGTGACCTTATAGAAGTTTGTAAAATCATGACAGGCATAGAGAAGATGAATAGCCATGCTCTTTTCCCCAGGGTAGGGGAATCCAAAACTAGAGGGTATAGGTTTAAGGTGAGAGGAGAAAGATTTAAAAGGGACCTGAGGGGCAACGTTTTCACACAGAGGGTGGTGTGGGTATGGATAGAGCTGCCAGAGGAAGTGATAGTGGAGGTTACACTTACAACATTTCAAACACATCTGGACAGGTACATAAATAGGAAATATTTAGAGGAATGCAGACCAAATGCAGGCAAATGAGACATGTTCAGTTTAGGAAATCTGGTCAGCGTGGATGACTTAGGCCAAAGGGTCTGTTCACAGGCTGTACGGCTGTTTGATTCTATGACTCTAAGAAGTTAACAGGATTTTAGCAAATAAAAGCATAATACTATGGAGGCTGGAAATCTGAAATAGCAATAGAACGTGCTGGAGAAATTCAGTAGGTCTGGCAGTATCTGTGGAGAAAGGAATAAAGTTAATGTTTCAAGACCAATATGATTCTTCTTCTGAACCCAAATTCAGAGTTCTGAAAAGGACTCATTTGGGAGTTGGAAAGTCTCCAACTCTGTTTCTGTCTCCGCCGATGCTGTTAGACTTGCTGAGTTTCTCCAGCAAGTTCCACGTTATGATTTTGACAATGTTGTGTTGTTTTGCATTCTATAATAATAAAAAAAACAAATAATAATTGCCTAGCAACTTGGACTGAATCTTTGAAGGATAGAGTCATAGAGACGTACAGCACAGAAACCGATCCTTCGGTCCAACTAATCCATGCCGACCAGATATTCTAAATTAATCTAATCCCATTTGCCAGCACTTGGCCCATATCCCTCTAAACCCTTCTTGCTCATGTACCCATCCTTTTAAATGTTGTAATTGTTGTACAGATGATGGACACCAGTTTCTTTTCTCTAATGGAGAATGATTTTTCCATTGTTTATCGAGTACATTCCACTGATATCACACAATTCCAAAAGGGTTGATCAGAGCAGTTTTTATATCTTTGGTCCCATCAATGGGTGTAGATCGGAAAAGAGGACAGTTTAGAACTGGAGAGGGGCTGAAAACTGGGGAATGTTGCCTAAACTTTTGATCACTGAATCGTAGGGTTATTACAGCCCAGAAGGAGACCATTTGGCCTGTCATGTCTGCACTGACTCTTCATTCATAGTCTTGCATTCATCAGGACAAGATTGCCAAATCTGGGTAATTGTTTTTCAGCACATTCCAAGTCCTGTCATATCAAATGGCAAATTAGAATCTCCAGACTCACAGCCAACCTCTGTGAAGCAACAGAGAAATACATCCCAAAACTGGGCTGAGCATCCATCGAAGGCTTGTTCAATAATTTATTGGTCAAATGAGATGCAACAGTGTCTACTTTCAAGCATCTGTGATGTTTCTTTGGACACTGCATGGGTTCCTATCTAAAGGCTCATGACATTCAGTGGAAGGTGCCCAACAATAAGTCTCATAAGGAGTAAAATAAACCAACAGTTAGAGCTCCAACTCTAGTAATGTGTTTAAGTTTTAAGTTTACTCCTTTCTAGTTTTCTTTCAAAAACGGTCATTTTTGAGTTGTACTGGGATTTATGTCCATTTCTGCATTGATACGTAATACAGGGTGAAAGGATATGTGTGTTTCTGGAGGATACAATGAGTGTTCACAGATATTTCCTGTCAGGCTCCTACATACCTCCACAGTTCTCCATGTTAGAATAGGGATATCAATTATCCTTCTCATGCGAACTCAGCTAACTCAGGGAAGCAGGAAAAGATTGATACACTTCTTCGGATCTTGGGAATTGATGATGTTTTCAATATTACCTCAATGATTATGGAATAATTGAAAATAATTGGCTGAGGAAGAGAGTAGAACTCCCATACGTAACATTAGATACATCGGGTGGAATCTGACCAGTCCAGTGGAGTGGGAGGTAGCCAATAAGGAAGATAAAGGGACTTACTTGGGGCAAGTTCCAGGTAACACTGCAGGCTTCAAGATGTTAGGTTGTCCTCCCTTTGAGTCTGGGGCCCTGGCAGGAACCTGTTCATGTCTGCTATAATGTTCCTAGTGTTCATCTAAATACTTCATAAATGTCTTAAAAGTTCCCACCTTTACCATTCTTTAAGGCAGTGAGCACTAGTTGCTTTTTCCTCAAATCCCCTTCCAACCTCCTGCTCCTTTACTTTAAAACTGTACCCTGGTTACCCACCCCTCTACAAAGGAGAACAGTTTCTTCCTATCTGCCTTATCCATGCCCTTCATAATTTTGTACGCCTCAATCAGGCTGGCCCCCCTCAGCCTTCTGTGCTCTAAGGAAAGCAGAGCAGCCTATCTCACTTCTCTTCATAGCTGAATATCTCTAGCCCAGCAAACATCTTCCCTGCACACTCTCTGGTCTATTTACATCCTTCCTGTAGCATGGCAACTAGAACTGCATATTCTATGCTGGCCTAACATGACATATAGTTCCATCATAGCCTGCTAACCCTTGTATTCAGTGTCTTGACTAATGAAGGTAAATATCCTATTTGTCATTTTAAATATTTTATCTACCAGTCCTGTTGCCTTCAAAGATCTCTGATCCTTTGTATTTCCTAGGGTCCGACCATTTGACGTGTTCTTTTTTACCTTGTTAGCCAACCAAAACGCATCACTTTACAGTTTTCAGGATTAAATTCCATTTGCTACTGTTCAGCCCATCTAACCAGCCTGTCTACATCATCCTGTAGTCTAAGGCTTTCCACTTTGCTATTTATCACATCGTCAATTTTCATGTCATCAGCAATCTTGGACATTGCATCCAGTTCTCAGCCAGAGAGTTCTCAGTTGGAAATTGGCGGGTACAATGTTGTGGGGATAACTGAGACGTGGCTTCAAGTGGTCAGGGCCTGGGAAATGAATATTCAAGGCTATTGGTGCTATCGAAAGGACAGACTAACTGGCAGAGGGGGTGGGTTGGCTCTGTTGGTGAGGAATGATATTCAATCCCTTGCAAGGGGGGACTTAGAATCAGGAGATGTAAAGTCAGTATGAATAGAGCTGAGAAATTCTAAGGGTAGAAAGACTCTAATGGGAGTTACCTAGAGGCCCCCAAACAGTGGTCTGGATGTAGGGTGTAAGTTGAATAAGGAGTTGAAACTGGCCTGTTGCAAAGGTATTACTACAGTTGTTATGGGGGATTTCAACATGCAGGTAGACTGGGAGAATCAGGATGGTACTGGACCCCAAGAAAGGGAGTTTGTAGAGTGTCTCTGAGATGGATACTTAGAACAGCTTGTACTGGAGCCTACCAGGGAGAAGGCAACTCTAGATCGGGTGCTGTGCAACGAACCGGATTTGATCAGGGACCTCGAAGAAAAGAAGCCATTAGGAGGTAGTGACCAGAATATGATAATTTTTTATCTGGAATTAGAGAGGGAGAAGGGAGAATTGGAAGTGTCAGTATTGCAGTTGAACAAAGGGAACTATGGAGCTATGAGGGAGGAGCTGACCAAAGTTCAATGGTTCAATCCCCTAGCAGGGATGGCAGTGGAACAACAATGGCAGGTATTTCTGGATATAATGCAGAAGATGCAGGATCAGTTCATTCCAAAGAGGAAGAAAGATCCTAAGGAGAGGCAGGGATGGCCCTGGCTGATGAGGGAAGTTAAGGACTGTATAAAGATAAAAGAGAAGTATGTCATAGCAAAGATGAGTGGGAAGCTGGAGGACAGGGAAACATTTAAAGAGCAACAGAGGATTAACTAAAAAGGCAATATGCCGAGAAAAATAAAGAGGTACGAAGGCAAACTGGCTAAAAATATAAAGAAGGATAGTAAAAGCTTTTTTAGGTATGTGAAAAGAAAAATAAGTGGTTAAGACTAGAATTGGGCCCTTGAAGACAGAAACAGGTGAATTTCTTATGGGGAACAAGAAAATGGCAGAAGAGTTGAATAGGTACAATGGATCTGTCTTCACTGGGGAAGACACCAGCAATCTCCCAAATGTAATAGTCACTGAAGGACCTAGGAAAATAGATGAACTGAAGGGAATTTATATTAGGCAGGAAATGGTATTGGATAGACTGTTAGGTCTGAAGGCTGATAAGTTCCTGGGACCTGATGGTCTGCATCCCAGGGTACTTAAGGACGTGGCTCTAGAAATCGTGGGCGCATTGGTAATCATTTTCCAATGTTCTATATATTCAGATCAGTTCCTGTGGATTGGAAGGTGGCTAATGTTGTCCCACCTTTCAAGAAAGGAGGGAGAGAGAAAACAGGGAATTATAGACTGGTTAGCCTGATGTCAGGGGTGGGAAAGATGCTGGGGTCAACTATAAAGGATGAAACTACAACTCGTTTGGATAGCAGTAACAGGATAGGTCAGAGTCAGCATGGATTTATGAAGGGGAAATCATGTTTTACTAATCTTCTGGAATTCTTTTAGGATGTAACTATGGAGATGGACAAGGGAGAGCCAATGGATGTAGTGTACCTGGACTTTTGGAAAGCCTTTGATAAAGTCCCACTTAGGAGGTTAGTGAGCAAAATTAGGGCAAATGGTATTGGGGGAAAAATACTGACTTAGATTGAAAATTGGCTGGCTGACAGGAAACAAAGCGTAGTGATAAACGGCTCCCTTTCGGAATGGCGGGTGGTGACCAGTGGGGTACAACAAGATTCGGTGTTGGGACTGCAGCTGTTTACAATATACATTAATCATATAGATGAAGGCATTAAAAGTAATATTAGCAAATATGCTGATGACACAAAGCTGGGTGGCAGGGTGAAATGTGAGGACAATGTTATGAGAATACAGGGTGACCTGGACAGGCTAGATGAGTGGACGGATGCATGGCAGATGCAGTTTAATGTGGATAAATGTGGATAAAAGTTATCCACTTTGGTGGCAAGAACAGGAAGGCAGATTACTATCTAAATAGAGTCAAGTTAGGTAAAGGGGAAGTACAACGAGATCTAGGTGTTCGTGTACATCAGTCAATGAAAGCAAGCATGCAGGTACAGCAGGCAGTGAAGAAAACCAATGGCATGCTAGCCTTCATAACAAGAGGAATTGAGTATAGGAGCAAAGAGGTCCTTCTGCAGCTGTACAGGGCCCTGGTGAGACTGCACCTCGAGTATTGTGTGCATTTCTGGTTTCCAAATTTGAGGAAGGACATTCTGGCTATTGAGGGAGTGCAGCGTAGGTTCACGAGGTCAATTTCCGGAATGGTGGGACTATCATATGTTGAAAGATTGGAGCGACTGAGCTTGTATATACTTGAGTTTAGAAGGATGAGAGAGGATCTGTTTGAGAGGTATAAGATTATTAAAGGATTGGACACTCTGGAGGCAGGAAGCATGTTTCCGCTGATGGGTGAGTCTAGAAGCAGAGGACACAGTTTAAAAATAAGGGTTACGCCATTTAGAACAAAGTTGAGCAGAAACTTCTTCATGCAGAGATTGGTGGGCATATGGAATGCTATGCACCAGAAGGCAGTGAGGCTCTGGATACTTTCAAGAAAGAGATGGATAGAGCTCTTAAAGATAGTGGAATCAAGGGTTATGGGGATAAGGCAGGAACAGGATACTGATTGTGGATGATCAGCCGTGATCATAATGAATGGTGGTGCTGGCTTGAAGGGCTGAATGGCCTATTCCTGCACCAATTATCTATTGTCAGAGAAAGGAACTTGAAAAGGATGATTTAATAACTGCAGTTGGGTTTGAGAAGGCTGGTGGGATATTTGTTACCGTAATGACATTTCTGCTCTATAAGGATAGTGTGGACTATTTATCTCTCTAAGCGTAGTAAAAGTAAACCTAAACCTAAATCAATCAGAAATAAACGGAACACAGGAATCACAATAAAAATAAATATATTGCGAAATTACATAAATTTAAGACAAGTTTCTAAACTTGGCAGGCTCCACTCATGTAGGGGGAAGGTAGTTCAAAACTGAACAATCTTACTGAAAAAAATTGAACTGTTGTAATAATAAATGTCAATCAAGCATCTACTTCATACTTATTAAAAATAAGGAATATGGCACACCCAACTTGACCATGCTGTGGAGGGATAAACTGCTCAGACAGATGTTGGCGATATGATAGTATAGTACTTGGGAATATACTCAAATTGTTGAAGAGTTCAAGAATTTTGCTGCTATTAAATCTATTATAAGATCAAATCTGGAACTGACCCCAGTCCTGGTTATTTCAGGAGATATTTCTGGTTTAAAGGTTAACCCTTCGGAGCTAAATTTATAGGACTGAGCCGGCTAATGGATAAAAGGGTAATGTTACAGACTTGGAAGGGCCAGAACATGATGGATGGCAGTAGGAAAATGGAGTAATGGAAAGAGAATCTGATTTAAAAAGAGATTCAGTTGTATTTCAAATTCAATTAAGGTTTAATTTTTCAAAAGTAAAATTTCAAATATTTTCAAAAATGTGAACTTTACTTGAGAAGAAATGTACCATTTGTAACTCTGAAGACTTGTGGTTATTCCAAATTTCAATTCAATTACTTCATTTAGTGATGACAGTGTTAAATGTGAAGGTTTCCATAGCCAGCATTTAATATAGGTGGGATGGTTTTTACCTTTGCTGCTTTCTCAGTTGGACTATTGGAGGTGCCAATATAAGTTGACATTCGTCAGTTGTTTTAAACCCACTGCTATTGGCTGCTGTGCCTGGAGTCTAAGGATCTACATTGTCTAAGAATTTGCTAGACGAACAAGGAAAGATTCTCTTTATGATTGGAAATAATATTCCTCCATTTCTTACCAGGATTTCTTCTCATTCCACAGGCACTCACCACCCTCTACTATTCCAGCTAAACATTAATTTATCCTGTGGGAGCACTGAGTCATAGAGTCACAGAGTTGTACAGCATGGAAGTAGACCCTTCTGTCCAACTTGTTCATGCTAACCAAATATCCTAAATTAATCGAGTTCCGTTTACCGGCATTTGGTCTATTATCCCTCTAAACCTTTTCTATTCATGGACCCATCCAGATGCCATTTAAGTGTTGTAATTGTACCCACCTCCATCACTTCCTCTGGCAACTCGTTCCATACACATACTTCCCTCTGCATGAAAACTTTATCCCTCAGGTCCCTTTTAAATCTTTCCCTTCCCACTTAAACCTGTGTCCTTTAATTTGGACACTGGATCCTATGAATCTTGACTCTTCACCTTGTCCATGGCTCTCCTGATTTTATAAACTTCTACAAGTTACCCCACAGCCTTTGACGCTCCAGGGAAATTAGCCGCAGCCTATTCAGCCTCCCCCTATTACTCAAACCCTCCAACCCAGCAACATCCTTGTAAATCTTTTCTGAACCCTTTCAAATTTAACAACATCCTCCCTGAAGCAGAGAGACCAGAATTGAACAGTGTTCCAATAGTGGCCTAAACAATCTCCTGTACAGCTGCAACATGACCTCCCAACTCCTATACTCAAGGCACAGACTAGCAAAGGCAAGTGTACCAAACCCTTTCTGCACAACCCTGTCCACCTGCAACTCCACCGTCAAGGAACTATGGAACTACAGTGACATTAGGTGGCCTGTTTGCAAATTGGAGAGTTTGACCCTCCCTTTGTTCCATAGGCCCGTACATTCACCTCCTGATGCTGCCTGGCTTACTGTGTTCTTCCAGCGTCCTGCCTGTCTATAAATATTCACCCTTAGCAGGAATCATGATGGAGGAGAAAGTGAGGATTCCTGAAGAAGGGCTTATGCCCGAAACGTCGATTCTCCTGTTCCCTGGATGCTGCTTGACCTGCTCCGCTTTTCCAGCAATACATTTTCAGCTCAGCAGGAATCATGATATCAATCATAGAATCTCTACAGTGTGAAAACAGGCCATTTGGCCCAACAAGTCCACACCAACCCTCCGAAGAGTAACCCAGCCAGACCCATTCCTTTACCCTATTACTCTACATTCAATACCTCTAACCTATGCATCCCTGAACACTACGGGCAATTTAGCTCAGCCAATTCACCCAACCTGTGGATTGAGGAAGGAAACCGGAGCACCCGAAGGAAACTTGCACAGACATGGGAAGAATTTGCAAACTCCACACTGCCGCTGGAGTTGAACCCAGGTCTCTGGCGCAGTGAGGCAGCAGTGCTAACCACTGAGCCATAATTCTTTCCCTTTAGCACAGACTGGGTAAACCGACTCAACTCCTTTAATTTTTCCGTTTGCCGGTGAAAACCGCCAAGCCTTTGGGGAAGCCAGAATCATGACATTTTATATTTAAAAAATGAAAATCAGCCTGAAACTGATAACTGCTTTCAGGTTACAGTCAATGCTCCTGGCTAATGAAGATTGGAAAGTATTGGATTACTGAAATGTCACCTTCTTTGCAGAACAAAGAAATGCACTTTTCTGCTCAAGGGCACGGAGTGCTAAGGCAGAAAATGAAACATTTGTAGGTGGTTTTCTTTCACACAATAGGGCAATGGTGATTAGGGAGTGGCTGCTTTCTTGACTTGGAACCAGGTTGTGATAAGAGCTGCAGTGTTTTGCTCTCCTGGATTTGCTGCCTGGAGCAAGTCCAATTCAAGCTTTCCCATCATGAAGGTGAACAGATCTTCGCAATCCTAATGCATTGTGTTTATGAGCAAACCAGTGAAACCCCACTCGTCCCAACTGTTTCAATTGGAATTGACATTTATTGAAATGTCAGAATGTCACAGCCATAGTGCTGCTGCTCAGTAAGATGACAGGAAGGGGGATGCTGGATTCAGTCAGGCTGCCAAGTTGGGAACTGTTCGCACAGGGTTTTGATTCTTTCCTCGCCAAAGGGATTGGGAAATTACCACAAGATTAAAACAACCCACATCCCTTCAGAACAACTCGAAAAATTCCATGGGATCATTAATTGGAAATCGCTGTCAGCTATCACATGAAGTAATGTGGTGGTGTGGGGACCTGGGTTTGCTTCCAGTCTCCGGGCAACTGTCTGTGTGGAATTTGTACATTCTCCCCGTGTCGGTGTGGGTTTCCTCCAGGTGCTCTGGTTTCCTCCCACTGTCCAAAGGTGTGCAGGTTAGGGTAGATTGGCCATGCTAAGTTGCCCTTAGTGTCCAGGTATGTGCAGCTTAGGTGGGTTATCCATGGTAAATGTGGGGTTATGAGGATCTGATGGGTGTTTGGATCTCAATGGGATGTTCTTCAGAGGGTCGATGCAGACTCGATGGGCTGAATGGCCTCTATCTTCACTGTAGGATTCTATGATTCTTAAAAAAATACATCCATGGGGCAGCCAAAGCTGCCAATGCTTTAACATGGTGTTGTGGGTTGAGGTAGTGTCCCTATCCCTGGACCAAAAGGCCTGGGTTCAAATCCCATCTGCTCCTCTGTTGTGTAATAACATCTCTGAACAGGTTGATTAGAAAAACAGGTTAAATGAAACAGAAATTAAGTGCCATGTGAAGGCTATTGTGGCACAGTGGTAGTGTACCGACCTCTGAGCATGGAGGTGTATGTTCAAGTCCTACCTGCTCCAGAAGTGTGTAATACCATTTCCGAACAAGTGATTAGATAATATATGAGATACTATGTGACACATTGGAGGTGTCCCTATCTCTGAGCCAGGAGGCCTGGGTTCAAGTCCCACCTACTCTAGATATGTGTCTGAACAGGTTGATTAAAAAAAAATCTTAAATGCCAGGTGTCACACACATTGAAATAAAAGCAAAGAATCTTGGATGCTGGAAATCTGAAACAAAATCAGAGAATGTTGGAGAAACTCAACTTCTGTAAAGAGAAAACAAGAGTTAACTTGTTGAGTCCACTGATCCTTCAGTTTGCAAAAAAACGTGGGAGATCCTTTACAAGAATCGCGATAAAGGATAGAAACATTTATTTAAAATGTGAGGAAAATATATCATTCTGTCAAACTGTGAGTAAAACTGGAATTGTTATTAAAGTTGCAGACACCGGACGTCATTGAGCAAAACTTTTAAAGAAGTGGAAATCATTTTTTAAAGCTGCAGATACAGGATTCATATAAGGAAACTGCAAGAATTGCAGGCATTCTCTATTTTACCCCCTCAAAGGTGGGAATCCTTCATTTTAGCCCCAAGAAAGTAAGAATCCTCCATTGTAGCCACTCATTGGAGGGAAACCTCTAGGCATAACAGCAAGTACCAGTGGAATTACGATTATTGCAAAGTAACTCTTTAAAGCAAGTAAAATGTACAATTGGACAAGAAAACCATGCAACTGGAAATATTGATTGGAACATCTAAGTTTGCATACAGGTCAAAAAGGAACTTGGAATTGGACATCTTGGAGTAAACAGTTTCTGAGAAACAGAATATCTTTCAAATTAGAGGTAAATCCAAAACTGAATAAGTAAATACACTTTCATATGGAGTTGGGAGTATAGCTTGTACGTTATGGCTTGCCACGGGGTCCTGAAAGTCTTTAATAAGTCTTTAATACCCAGAACTAATAAAATTCTTGAATATATAATAGAAGAATTCAATGACCAGTGAATCCATAGATGATTTCATTCATGGTCTCGAATATTTAGTGGAGAGATATGATTCTGGACACTTGAGGTCGTAATTTAGAAGAGAGATAGATTTGTACAAAATATTGAAGAGTCTTTGTCAGATTTATTGTAGCCCAAAGATCAAATGGTTCAAGTGAAGAATCCCACCAGGCATAGACAGTAGTCAGTTATTAGAAGTGAGTGCTTGGTCTCTCACACTGTAGGTCACTTTCTGAAAATGTGCTGATGCAGTTTCAGTAATGCAATAAATCAAATAGTTGCCCATGCCAAAAGATTAATGAAGTAGAACAGTTTACAGCAGATAACCTAAAATGTTCCTAAGGGAAATAGATGATCTAGAGCTGACATTTTTGCAACTGAAATTTATTACAATGGTCATTTTACAAATTTCACGTTAGATGCTCGGATGTTATAAGATAGTGATCTAGGGCTGAGAAAATACTGTCTACAGTTCACAACAGTTCAGGAGATAAAGCACTTAAGATTAAAGTATGCTACAAGCAATTCTCCAATATGGGGAACACCAAATAGTTGGAAAACTAAACAATCTTTGCAATCAAGAATTCTCACTCTTGAGGATGGCAAGTGTTGGTAACTCATATTACTCTGATTACAGTAGGGTGTGTGAATGATGGCGACATTGAAGGGGGTTAAGGTGAGGGGTAGGATTTGGAGGAAACATTGTTTCCAAGTTTTCCAGTAGCACCGAACACGTTTTATTTCTGCCTTCAAGTGCATGTTTTGACTCAGTGACTGTCTGAGGCCATAAACAGCAATAAACAAAGAGTTGCCCCGTCTCCTGTTTATAAAAATATTTACTCAATGTTACTTTGGAATTCCCAGAACAGGGATACACTATAAATAAATAGAAATATTTGGAGCAAACTATGTAAGATTGCACAATAATGATGGCCTACAATTAATCCAATCAAAACCTTGAGAATGCTGTTTATTCTATTGAACAAATCACAACTGGAATGGGAATATGGGAGATGCTGGACAAAATAAGAGTCTTCTGTTTTTTATAATGGAATGTACATGAGGTTTTAACAAACAGAACTCAAAAGATTGTTTTTCCTTCAAGTCTCCATCTTCCTGGACTTATTTCTTAGATTCCACTGTGCTTTTGGTTTATCCCTCCCCATCCACCTTTGCATTACTTTGAGCAATATCACCTAATGCAAGGGTGTATGCAAGACTGTTCTCAGTCCTTTGCAATAGAAAGATGAGGGCACTACAGGCTGGCCAGGCTCTAACCTCTCCTCTCCAAAGAGGAAGTGACTTTCTTCCAGATAACATGGCTGCGATGCCAATCTATGATAAGCCGATGCAAATCCTGATGAAGGGTCCTGACCCAAAACGTCAACTTCCCTGCTCCTCTGATGCTGCCTGACCTGCTGTGCCTTTCCAGCTCCACATTTTATCAAATGCAAATTGTATGTTTCATCGACCAGATACAAAACTTCCTGAGTATTTATGACACATAATGGGCCAATTTTGGTTTCACATTAAAGTTTAGGAATGTTGAGAACACTGTGTCTCATTGCCATATTATTTCCTGTGGCAGTAACATGTTTGTTGATTCTCAGGGTGTGGTCATCATTGGTTAAGCTGTAATTATTACCCATCCCTCATTTTCATGAGAAAGTACTAGTGGAGCTTTATTTTGAACATAATACGTAAGGAATATAAGCAGGAGTTGCATATTCAGCCCATTGGGCTCGCTGAAGCATTTCAATGACATCATGGCTGATCTTCTATCTCAACAACATTTTCCTGCCCTGTCCTCATATCTCTTGATGATGTTAATATGCAGAAATCAATAGATCACAGTCTTGAACGCAATCAAGAGCAGAACTTCCTGGGACAGAGAATTCCAAAGACTCACCAAATCTGAGTCAAGAAGCTTCCTCCAATCTTAGTCCTAAATAAGCTGACACTTATCCTAGAACCATACCCAAGCCAGGGGAAACATCCTTCCTGTGTCTATGCTGTCAAGTTCTGTAAGAAGTTTGCAAGTTTGGGTAAAATCACCTCTTATTCTACACCAGTCACTTGACTTGCCTACCAATCAGCATCCTTTTTCTCCTGCACTGTAAGTTGACGTGATCGTTTGAAATTTGGCATTCTTGCATTTGGCCTGATGAGTGGAAGACAAAAGGTTACAGCAAATATTGGAAAAGCAAATCAGAGCAGGGCTTACACACAGAATGGTAAGGTTCTGGGGAGTGTTGCTGAACAAAGAGACCTTGGAGTGTAAATTCATAGCTCCTTGAAAGTGGAGTTGCAGGTAGATAGAATAATGAAGGCGTTTGGTATGCTTTCCTTTATGGGTCAGAGCATTGAGTATAGAAGTTAAGAGGTCATGTTGCAGCTGTGCAGGACATTAGTTAGGTCTTTTTAGAATATTGCATGCAATTCTAGTCTCCTTTCTATTGGAAAGGATGTTGTGAAACTTGAAAGGCTCAGAAAAGATTTACAAGGATGTTGCCAGGGTTGCAGGGTTTGAGCTACAGGGAGAGGCTGAATAGAGTCATAGAGTCATAGAGATGGACAGCATGGAAACAGACCCTTCGGTCCAACACGTCCATGCCGACCAGATATCCCAACCCAATCTAGTCCCACCTGCTAGCACCCAGCCCATATCCCTCCAAACCCTTCTTATTCATATACCATCCAGATGCCTTTTAAATGTTGCAATTGTATCAGCCTCCACCACTTCCTCTGGCAGCTCATTCCATACACACACCACCCTCTGTGTGAAAAAGTTGCCTCTTAGGTCTCTTTTATATCTTTCCCCTCTCACCCTAAACCTATGTCCTCTAGTTCTGGACTCTCCAATGCCAGGGAAAAGACATTGCCTATTTATCCTATCCATGCACCTCATAGTTTTGTAAACCTTTATAAGGTCACCCCTCAGCCTCTGATGCTCCAGTACTCAATATTCTGACCAATAAACGAAAGTATACCAAACGCTTTCTTCACTATCCTATCTACCTGCAACTCCACTTTCAAGGAGCTATGAACCTGTACTCCAAGGTCTCTTTGTTCAGCAACACTCCCTAGGACGTTACCATTAAGTGTATAAGTCCTGCTAAGATTTGCTTTCCCAAAATGCAGCACCTCACATTTATCTGAATTAAACTCCATCTGCCACTTCTCAGCCCATTGGCCCATCTGGTCCAGATCCTGTTGTAATCTGAGGTAACCCTCTTCACTGTCCACTAAACCTCCAGGCTAGGGTTGTTTTTCCTGGAGTGTTGGAGGCTGAGGGGTGACCTTATAAAGGTTTATAAAATCATGAGGGGAATGGGTAGGATAAATAGACAGGGTTTTTTCCCTGAGATGTAGGAGTTCAGAACTAGAGGGCATAGGTTTAGGGTGAGAAGGGAAAAATTTAAAAGGGGCAGCTTTTTCACGCAGAGTGTGGTGCATGTGTGGAATGAGCTGCCAGAGGAAATGGTGAAGGCTGGTACTATTACAGCATTCAAAAGGCACCTGGATGGGTATATGAACAGGAAAGGTTTAGAGGGATATGGGCTAAGTGCTGGCAAATGGGACTAGATTAGGTTGGGATAAACATGTGAATAAAAAGAGAATGATTGACTTAGTGATGGGTTGCAAAAACTGATGAGATAATGCTATGGGATAGACTGATATGAAGAGCCTACTTGTGGCAGTGGTGAGGCATAGTATGGGGTGTGGCGAAGGTTGCAGAGTGTGGGGTGTCATAAAGTGAGGTAGATAATGATGAACTTGCAGATGTGAGGGAAGGAAGGGAAAAGGGGAAGCAAGACACAGGATGGTGGAAAAGGAGAAAGATTGACATCTGTGTTATCTGGAAAGCGAACACAAAGCAAGGTCGTGAGAACAAAGGCTTCATTTGAGAAAAGGGAAATCCTGCCATTTTTCTAACATGATTGAGAAAATCTAAATAGAACTTGGGCATATAATATAGCTCTACCTCTTAAAGACCAGAGAGTTTGACAGAAATATTTATCAGAAGAAATTTTTCCTTAGATTTTGGGTTTTTGGTTCAATTCCAGGACATAAGAGAACAGTTTTAATATCTACAGATAACCTTTCTGTGTCCAATATATGTGCCTGTTAAGTTTTGGAAAGCATCAGAATTTGAATAAGTTTTTCTCAAGCATGAGGGAAACCTGAAGGGAATTATCAGGTTGAAATAATTAGGGGTATTTGGAATGAAAGGAAAGATTAAAAATCCTACATGACAAGTTAACCTGAATGTTCTATGACATGTATACATTGGAAGAACAGTTGACCTTGTTTAAAAGTCAATTCCTGACCTTCGGTCAAAAAGTCATTACCTTTTCCATATATCTCCTGTATATGTTGACCTTAGATGTTAAACAAAAGTATTCAAACTCTTTGAACTTACCCAGAGTTTACCTCTGAATTTGCTCTGGACCAAACTGAATCATAGTCTATCATCGAACCCAACTGTTCAGGCCCTTGTGTCTGCAAGTGAGAATATCTGATGTCAAAGCTACCACCTCACTGGTGTGGACTGTGTTCCTGCCAATCCCACCCTCTTATGTTATCAAGGAGGTCTGGTTAATACAGTTAAAATTTCCAGTCACTGGGATTGCAGGATGGATGAGCATTGTACAACAACTAGGAAATTCAAGATTTGAAGAGGAGAAGTTGGAGATTAAAGGAAGCACAATGTGCAAACAGAGGAGAGCCTAACTCCTGGCCACCACTGGAGGTTGTAAAATCATAGAACATAGAACATAGAACATAGAAGAATACAGCGCAGTACAGGCCCTTTGGCCCTCGATGTTGCGCCGATCCAAGCCCACCTAACCTATACTAACCCACTATCCTCCATATACCTATCCAATGCCCGCTTAAATGCCCATAAAGAGGGAGAGTCCACCACTGCTACTGGCAGGGCATTCCATGAACTTACGACTCGCTGACTGAAGAACCTACCCCTAACTTCAGTCCAATATCTACCCCCCTTAATTTAAAGCTATGCCCCCTTGTAATACCCGACTCCATACGCGGGAAAAGGTTCACACTGTCAACCCTATCTAACCCCCTAATCATCTTGTACACCTCAATCAAGTCACCCCTAAAACTTCTTTTCTCTAATGAAAACAGCCCCAAGTGTCTCAATCTTTCCTCATACGATCTTCCTTCCATACCAGGCAACATCCTGGTAAACCTCCTCTGCACCCGTTCCAGTGCCTCCACATCCTTCCTATAGTATGGCAACCAAAACTGCACACAATATTCCAGATGCGGCCGCACCAGAGTCTTATACAACTGCATCATGACCTCAGGACTCCGGAACTCAATTCCTCTACCAATAAAAGCCAGTACGCCATATGCCTTCCTCACCGCACTATTTACCTGGGTGGCAACTTTCAGAGATCTGTGTACATGGACACCAAGATCCCTCTGCTCATCCACACTATCAAGTATCCCATCATTAGCCCAGTACCCCATCTTTTTGTTATTCTTCCCAAAGTGAATCACGTCGCACTTAGCTACATTGAATTCCATCTGCCACCTTTCTGCCCTGCTCTGCAGCTTCTCTATATCCTGCTGTAACCTGCCACATCCTTCCTCACTGTCAACAACTCCTCCGACTTTCGTATCATCTGCAAACTTGCTCACCCAACCTTCTAACCCCTCTTCCAGGTCATTTATAAAAATGACAAACAGTGAAAATTTCCAGGGGAAATGGGGGAAAGTCCCATTTTCCAACAAGTGTTGAATGATGAGACAAGATTCTCACCATTGGGCAGTGGGAGGCCCTACTGGGATGGACTACCACTCGTTATCACCCTCGTCACTACCTAATCAAACCTCACTAACATGCAGGTTCCTATTTTCCGAATCGCTGACTAGAAACTAGACGTTAAGGATCCCCAGCATGAAAGTCAGAGAGAACCAAGTGACTCCAACTCACCGCTCGCTCCTTTGGGCATCCATCGTGAACACCCAGCATCAGCATCCTAATGGGCAGTGGTCACATGTTCAGGGACCTTGGCATCTGGCATATGCCAGCCTCATTGTATCAACATGGCACATGCCTGATCCACCTGCACTTTGGGGCAGACTGGCACCGCTTCTTGTAATGCTGTTGCCAGGACACTTTGTGTGCAAGGACAGAAACCCAACTCATGGGTTAGCCCCTGCTGCATCTCAGGATGGCTTGCTTATTCTCTTAGGACTCATTCATTTTGTGCCAACTTTGATGCTCACAGCTTCCCCGCCTTACCTTGCCTTTTAGTCATTCGCCTCCTGATAAAGCCCCACAGTACCCTGTCTTTCCTTGCTGTTTTACACAGACACAAAGGTGGACAGCTTGCCAGCTATGACCAGTCTGGAGGGTGGACATGCTGCTATGTGGCACCATGTTATTGCAATCTCACCCACAGCATGTGCCAGCACCCCATCCAACAAAAACGCACTTGCATGCACTTCAAGCAAATAGCCACATCTCACAAGTCAAAGAGGAGTAGGCCTCAGTCAAGACAAAGGGGGGTCTACTGTCAGCTAGGGTGTGAGTTAGTCATGGCCATTGTTTGTGATCAATCCACAGGCTAGTGTATGCTCAGTTGTCCACTTTTGTCAGTCATTCTCACCCCAAGGGTTGGGCGCGATGTACTGTACACACGTTGTGCTGACAGGGCCATGCGTTCAGTTCATCAACAGAATAGGTTTCCTTCCGGCAATGTGCACACCATCTGTAATCATCGGCACCACATCTTGAAAGGCTGTGTCCAGAAAACTGCCATGCCACCTACATCTGTGAGAACTCTCGCGTTGCTGCTGCATTTGTGAGGTTGGTTGCTGGGGGACACATGCCTTGTGAGGTTGGTTGCTGGGGGACAAGGGCTACCCTCAGTGAACATGGGCGAAGACTCACCCACACAAGCCCTTGACTGAGGCCAAGTGCAGATACAATGCAGTCCATTCTCTGATCAGAGCCGCTGTGGAGCAGATGACAGGCCTGCAGAAGATCAGGATCTGACAATTGGCTGTATCTAGGGGAGGCAGCATAGTCCGGACAGAGTGTGCTGCACAATCTTTAAACACTGTGCTCTACATAATTGGAGCAGACGAGGAGGGGGCTGTGATGGAGGCTGAAGAGCTGAGAGAGCAGGAGCAGTCTTCCAAGGAGGATGGGAAGACTTTGAGCCGGAGGAATGTCACCTTCAGCGTGATGGAGCATGACAGCATCAGGCACAACATGCCAAGCAGGATGGAAACGATTGCTGGGTCCAATAGATGTGAGCTGGGGGAAGTGATCATTCAATGTCTGTAAATTAATTGTTGTTTGAAAGCCAGGCCGCCCATTTCGGTTCCAAGAGGTAATCTTCAGCAATTTCAGTTTCTGGGTTTTCTGTTAGCTTTCACTGCTGTTGTATAACAGTGATTTGTTTCGAAAGGGTCCTATATATGATGGCCACACACTGAATAATGATAAAGTGCTGGGCTTCAGTGGACGTTGGGGAAGGAGTGGCATTAACTTAGAGAGGGATGTGAGATGGGATGCAGCTAAGGATGGGCAAGCTGTGTGACCTGGTGCTTAAACAGCAGTAGATGTAGCAATGTGCAGTGTGTGTGTGTATGTGCAGTGTGTGTGTGTATATGTGCAGTGTGTGTGTGCGTTTGTGTGTGTACGTGCAGTGTGTATGTGTGTGTG
>NC_057718.1:19624328-19625030 GCF_004010195.1 Chiloscyllium plagiosum | reverse complement strand
TGTGTGTATCTGTGTCTGTGTGTGTACGTGCAGTGTGTGTGCCTGTGTATGTGTTTGTGTCTGTGTGTATGTGTATCTATATGTGTGTCTGTGTAAAAATGAATCAGCTGTGCTACCTTGGTTTGGTTTGAGGCTGCTGACCTACGATGTGGATAGTGAAGGGCAGCTCTAGACTGCTGGTGCCTGGCCAGGTGCAGAGCTGGAGTTGAAAGATGGCACTGGTGCTAGTAAAATGGCAGCATTGGAACTTCACCAACACATTCCACCCTGACCTTAAATTTACCTGGACCATCTCTGACACCTCCCTCCCCTTCCTGGACCTCTCCATCTCCATCAGTGACGACCGACTTGACACTGACATCTTCTACAAACCCACCGACTCCCACAGGTACCTGGATTACACCTCTTCCCACCCTACCTCTTGCAAAAATGCCATCCCGTATTCCCAATTCCTCCGCCTCCGCCGTATCTGCTCCCAGGAGGAGCGGTTCCACCATAGAACACACCAGATGGCCTCCTTCTTTAAAGACCGCAATTTCCCTTCCCACGTGGTCAAAGATGCCCTCCAACGCATCTCATCCACATCCCGCACCTCCGCCCTCAGACCCAACCCCTCCAACCGCAACAAGGACAGAACGCCCCTGGTGCTCACCTTCCACCCTACCAACCTTCGCATAAACCAAATCATCCGCCAACATTTCC
>NC_057718.1:19604090-19623785 GCF_004010195.1 Chiloscyllium plagiosum | reverse complement strand
CCCCCACCCTCCTCTAGCTTATCTCTCCACGCTTCAGGCTCTCTGCCTTTATTCCTGATGAAGGGCTTTTGCCCGAAACGTCGATTTTGCCTGTCTTTGGATGCTGCCTGAATTGCTGTGCTCTTCCAGCACCACTGATCTAGTATCTCTATTTCTGTTGAGTGTGTAAATCAGGCGAGCATTGGACGAGTGCTGGGGGTTTTGGTGGTGGCCGTAAGGGTGTGGTACATAGTTAATGAGGTGAGTTTGAGATGACAGCACAAGAAAACTCACTGTGCCTCGTAGAGAGAAACTCTCCGGGAATCCCGGTGACAATGAAACCCTGCCGATCCCTGGTAAGCATCAGCCTTCAGTTTCCCAAGGAGCTATCTGACTCGTCACCCTGAAACAAGCCAAGGAAACGGGGCATTGCAAATGTCAAACTTAGCCCTTGAAGGTGTTCTGAGTTTGTGCAAAGACACAATTCTGGATTGTGACAGAGGAAAGATGATTTCACAGTGTCCCCCAGCAGAATTCGATAACAGGTTTATCATATTTCAGCATTCGTGATCAAATCCATTTCTTGAATGTCCAATTGTAACAGGGGGACAACAAGAGTACTCTGAAACGTAACATTGGAGCACATCCCATTCCAGATGGTGAAGTGGCAGTATTCAGTCCTGGCCGAGGGGAGTGTAAGGGCAGGAGATTTATCACAGGTTTTGTGAAAGATCACTCAGGACACTTTTGGGGGGTCACGGAAAAGTCATTCCTGGGGTACAGATAATTGGAGAATGAGACAGAGAAATGGATAGACTCTGTGTCAGAATTAAGGATTTTTAGCTGAGCTGCAGGGAAGGAGACAAGAGCAGTTGGATGGTCCTTTGCTGTTAGAACCAAGTCACAATAGAAGTTCGAGTAACTACTGATTGGCCTCAGCCCCCAATTTATATTTATCATTCAATCAGTAGACCTGCAATCTTATCTAGTGTCCTGAGATTTGATTTTAAGTCATTTAGTGTTCCTGTGACAAAAGGCTGTGTGATTTAATTGTGATCATTTTGCTACTCCCTAACTCACCCACATGAAGCCCAACCTCCAACTGCTGTCCTCTCTTATTCCCAGAATCATCCATTCATTGAATCCTCTTCATGGGAAACCATCCACACCCTTGTACAGTGAAGGGCTGTATGCATGTGCAGAATCACCCTTGACTAGAAAATCCACATTATGGTGTTAGTGATTCTGAAGGGGTCAGTGCCTTCTGTGTCATAGTAGCTCTCACAGAAACTAAGGAGGCACAACATGGTCAGCACCACACATGTTGACATGGAGGATGGGTAAATGAGCGACATCATTACTAATCTGCTCTCTGTCCTTTCATATTTGGCAAGGCCTGCCTATGGAGCTGGCCCAGAGATTTGGAAAATACATACCACTCTACATAACCACCTTCTTCTGTAATGTCTATCATCTCTCTTCAGTTCCTTGGCCACCATTTCTTGTTTCCACTTGAATCCTCCCTCAGCCGATCTCAATTCATGGCAGAAACTGGGTTAATGAACGAGAAGAGGAAAATTGGGTGAGCCCTTTCATTCAATTCCTTTGAAACCCCGCCAACAGAATTCTAGTGTGAATAGTATGCAATAAAGGATCATCTAGGCTCTGGCATTGTTTTGGAAGTGGTGCAGCAACAAAGTAAACGACAGTTGGATTTTGGTTTGGCATACCCAGGGTCTGGTGGGTCAGCACTGAAACACTGGCGCAGTTATTGCATTGTCGGAAGACTTGAATAGTTTTGTGAGGTCTGTCCCAATGGTTTGATTTGAAGACATTGTGTTAGGTTTTGACACCAGAAGCCAATATGAGGAACATGAGCAGCTGTTTCAGTGGACTGTCCAGACGCAGTAAAGTTACAAAAATCTCCATCTCCATGAAGTGAAGGCACACGATACCTATTGCAATTTGTGCTGAAGTTTATTGCAGGGTATTGTTTAAATGTATTATTGTGCTCAGGACTACATTTTAGCATCTATTCAAAGTAATATGTGGTAAAAGTGTATAAACTGACAGCTGGATTTCCGGGCTGGTGTAGGGGCAGCTGGAATACTGTGAACAGTTTTGGTTTCCTTACCTAAGGAAATATATACTGACATTGGAGGCAGGCCAGAGAAGGTTCACTAGGCTGATACCAAATATGGAGGAATTTTCTTGTTACCACTGGAGCTTAGAAGAATGAGTGGAGACATTATTGAAACATACAAGATTTGTAGGAGAATTGACAGGATAGATATGGAAAGGTTTCTTCCCGTTGTGGGAGAGTGTACAATTCTGGGGAAAAGGCAGGAAAAATGGTATTGAGGATTATTGGATAAGCCATGATCTTGTTGAATCCCCGTGCAGATTAGATGGGCCAAGTGGCCTACTCAAGCTCCTTATGGACCCTGAGCCTGCTATCTCTTGGGAAGATGGTCTCCTAATTGGCCCCATCATGTGTGGGCTTCTAGAGCTGTGGGTTTCAACACAGAGCCCTTAGTGAGGTCAAACTGGCACCAGATGATATAAACCGGCAGGTGAGTATGAGGGCTCATTAATACGAAGGTGAAGTGAGAGATTACTGAGGCATGAAGTAGGTAGTACGATCAGACTGGAGGGGCCATTCCTTACAGGCCTATTCCAACTCAGGGCTGCTGCTTCTTATCCCTGCAGCCCTGTTAATGTCACCTTCATCTCCAATGGCTCCTTGACATGGCAGTGGGAGACCACTTTGTAAGGGTTTGTTATGGACCAGGCCAGACCCCCTCAAAACATTTCAAGAAAGCAGCCCAGACCCTAACTTTGCTCGTTGCTTTCAGCAGATGTAAATTGGATAGTCCAGGAGTGATGCAGTTGGTCAAACCACTTAGTTTTAAACAAAACAGAATTTATTTACAAGATTACCAAATGAAACACAAACAAAAGAGAAGATGATACAGAATAACTTAACTTATCCGATTACCCAATAGTCTATCCCCACCAATGATGCTGTTCAAATACTTGCATTAATCCACTTGGCACAAAAGGTAAAATCAAACACAGGGTCTTCCAGGAGAGAAGTCAGAGAGAGAGGATCAGCATGGACCTGCTTCTCTTGGGTCCAGCAGCTTCACAACATGACTGCTAAAACCAAACCAAACCAGAGAAAAACTGAGTTGGGAGAACTGGTCATTCACCTTTAATTCTACAAGTGTTATAAAAAAAGTCTCGAAAGCCCTTTGCCTGAGGCAAGGTCTGTTGGCTATAATCAAACAGGCCCTAAAATCGATCCAAGCCCAGACTTTTCAGAACCTGTGCTTTTTCGATCTCCTGAAAAGAAAAACCAAGGACAACGTAACCTTGTTAAAAGAGCATCATCATCACAGGTTGGCTGCATCAGGACAGAGCAGAGCTGTGATGGAGCTAAAATAGCCTACATTGGCCCTATAAGAGAGCTCAATCGCATAAGTTGGCTGGAACGAGCATCGACTGTGTTTGCAACCTAACTCTGAGAAACGCCCCTGGTGGTCAGTGGTGGGATTGCCTTTTGAGGAGCCATCCCAAAATTGCTTCCCACTATTTTCCAAGTCCCACAGCCGCCCCATCTCTCTGGAGTCACGAAGTCCTGACCAATGTATCTGGGATTGACAGGAATCTGTTAACATATTTAAAAATATAGGTGGATCTCAAAGGCCTTATATAAACAACTTATAAATAGCTGGCCTTCGATTGGTGAGTAATGCACATTGGCATGCTTAGGACATAGCAGCAGTATTTGATCTTAATCATAACATTTTAATTTTTAGAAATTATTGACAATCAAGGCAACATCCAACTCACAGCATGTTTGCCCATTTATTCTGTGGCCTATAAGTTAGCTTAATTAGCATTTAACTGTATTATAGTAGATCAGACCTGTTTTGTGAGGTGGTATGATCTTTTAATAAAGGTTTTAAATAACTGTCTGGACTCATGCAAGCTTTTGTTATATTAAAATTCTGAAACAATACACATTTGTTCATATTTAAAACATGTCTGTTCTGTTCCCTCAAACTTGACACATAACCACACCTACTGTGTTTCACCAGCAATTTCTGTTTTTAAATTAATTGGTCGGTTGTCTTAACCTTTAAAACATTACTCAAACACAGTTGATGGATAACAAACGTGGCTTAAAATGTAACACTCAGTGCTTTACTTCATCAAATCAGAACCAAACCCTGCAATTAAAAAAAACCTGTAATTGGAGTGATTGGGAAATGTTAATAGACCTCAAATTTCAGATCCTGATGTTACAAAGATGTTGGTGTCAGTGGAGATTTGGTGCTTTCAAGAAAGTGCAATTTCTTGAGAAAATTCTGAAATGATTAATCTATAATAACTCAAGCTAACAGCCCATCAACAAAACACTCTGCAATGGTAACACAATCTATCTTGCTGGTTTATGCAATAATCAGACATTTCATAAAGAGGCCTTCGCTTGTAATAGTGCTCAGAGTGAACTCTGTAGAGACTGTATTGATGCTGGAGGTAGAATGATTCCATTTACCTGCCTTTTTCTGTACTCTCCTCTCTCCCACTTTCCAATTATCCCATGTATTGGGCAAGGAAGGATACTGTTTAGAGTCTAAGTCATAGAGCCATACAACACAGAAGCAGACCCTTCAGTCTAACTAGTCCATACTGACCATAAACTCAAACTGAACTAGTCCCACTTGCCTGCGCTTGGCCCATATCCTTTCAAACATTTCTTATTCGTTACATATCTAAATGTCTTTTAAACATTGCAACTGTACCTGCATCCATCACTTCCTCTGCATGTTCATTGCACACATCAACCACTGTGTAAAAAAATCGCCCCCCCCATGTCTTTTTAAAATCTTCCTCCTCTTACCTTAAAAATATACCCCCTAGTTTTGAAATCCTGCACCCTAGGGAAAAGACACCGGTCACTCTCCTTATCTATACCCCTCTTGTTCTTATATAAACCTCAATAAGGTCGCCTCGGAATCTCCTATGCTCTAGTGAAAAAGGTCCCAGCCTATCCAGCTGTTCGTTATAACTCAAAATCTCCATTCCAAGCAACAACCTGGTAAATATCTTCTCCTTTCATTTATAAGGCAGAGGCAATGGCATTGGATTGTATATTCTTTGATTAGTTTATGTCTAGTTTTCATACCTTCTTCCAAAAAAGCCTTTGCAACAGTTGAAAAATGATCAATGGAACTGGAAGATTTCTATTCCTACACTTGAATGATCTATAATTGAAAAGACATTAATGCTTGTGCTTATAAATGTTGCTGGATGATTAACATTGCTGGACATTGGCTCCCCCAACTTTGATAAATGTGCCATTGGATCTCAACATGCAATTTGTCCCCTGAGGTTTTTAAGTATTTCTATTTCTACTTGGCTATTACATATTTGGAAAGCTTGAACAAAGTCAGTGAGTTAGTTCCATCAGTCCTAAATCTCTTTACTCTACAAAATCAGACCAATATTTGGAAGGTCAAACAAAAAGCGAGAAGTTAAAGGAAGTCTCATACTTTTTAATATCGGACCTATCATTTGACAGGACAATTTTTACATCATCACTTTTTAATGACACAAATACCCAACTTTGGCTTTTAATGCAGAAATCATCTTGGGAATTTTTAAGGTTTAATGAGACATTTTGAGAAGTTGTTTTTGGCAATCTAATATGGGCATGATGAGCAGCATTAAACTATATGCGTGTGATACGTTTATGTAAAATCTTCCCCAACCATGATGTCACCCAAATGTTATTATCCTGGAGGCCTTACAAACAGAAAAGGACTGAACTTGAAGGAAAGTGAGCAGCTTAGAAAGACTTTTCATTTGGTGGCCAAGTTAGGTGGTGGGCTGACATAACACATGCCTCAACACACTGCCATCTGGATCATGTTGACAATCCTTGATTATGAGTTACAATAAAAATAATCATACTTGCATTAGTACAGCATCTCTTACACATAAATATCTTGAAATACTTCACACAATTAATTACTTCTGAAATTCAGTCACTTAAAAAAGTAACAGATTTCACAGAATGGACAGACAGGTGGGAGATGCAATTTAATGTGAGAAGTTTAATATGTTTCCCTAACTAAATGTGTAAGAAATATATTTTGGGTGGAAAATCAAAGCATGGAGGGGCTTATGTTTAATGAAAGGATGATGAAAGGTGAACATTGGATGAATGGTGACACAATGGGTTCAAGAATGTAGCTTTCTGCAATTGCAAGTTGAGATTAAACTGTTCAAAAAAGATCAGCATCAGTTTTGTGTTTAGAAGTAGGAAGGTAAAGTGCAAGTGTAAAAAAACTTGTGATAGACGTGTCCAGAATGTTACTTAGATTGTGTACAGCTATGGCTGTCATCTTAACCAAAAAGTCATTAATATCATTGAGAGCATAGATTCGCCTGGATGACATGAGGGATAGGAAATTATAGTTAACAGAAACACTGGGACTATTTCCATAGGAGTGGCATTAGATGAGACTTAACGTCTTGCTGCATTTTAAAAGAGGGAACAGGAAAACACTAGTTTGCCATGATTGGGAAGTCAAAAACAAAGGGTCTTCAATGCAAAATGGTCTCTCTGAAAGTTTGGCGGAACAAGAGTGGTTCAGATGAACTTTTCTATCACTAAAGGTTGTGCAAGCAAAAAAAAGACAAAAATTTATATGGCACTTTTCAAAGAATATAAACACCTGAGGAACATTTTGCAGCCAATGAGTTATTTCTGATGTGCAGTTTCTGTTTTAGCTTAGGAAACGTAGCAACCCACCAATGCATACCAAGCTCCAACAAACAGCAACAGATGAAGAGCTTATGCTTGAAATGTTGACTCTCCTGCTCCTCGGATGCTGCCTGACCAGCTGTGCTTTTCCAGCACCACATTTTTTGATTCAGCAATATGACCATGACCAGGCAGTCTGTTTTTGTAATGCTCATTAGTTGGAAATAACTTCCCTGCTTTCCTTCAAAATAATGTGTACTTTCCCTTAAGCCGAGCCAAGATATTAAAGTGCTATAAAATAAATATATTCTCTTTATCAGGATTGAGCTAATTGTACAGCTTCCTTCCCAATGTGCAATAAGGAACTGAAACTAATCCCAAATGAAGGATTGGTAGCACTTGGCCTTCCCAAGGTATCCCAGATGGTTCTGGTGAACATGACCATAATACATAGCATGCTGACCGAGGAGGGGATTTGACCATTTATACTAATGGCGAGATATGAACATTAACGGAAGCTATTTAGAACCAGAATAACCATTCTGGAATTACTCAGGAAGTAAGAGTTCCAGCATCAACCTGAGCTCTTGTGGGAGGAGAGATCATACCTGAGGAGTGACAGTAATTACCATCAGAATGTGGACATTGTTACGTCTGCGGTTCCCAGAATTTCAAAATTATAACAGTTCAAAATCTGGGGAGCTGTATTGGATTATTTCTCAGATCACACCATGTTTTATGAACTGATATACTGTCGGTTGGATACTCAGAGTGTAATGTGGTGGTGAATAAGGCAGTGCCCTTCTGTGTACATAAGTGTGAACATACAGTTTCTATCTCATATTGGAATCCTATAACAATGTAACAGATATAATCCATAATGTTGAGAAGACACCCATGTATCTATTTGCACCCATTTTGCAGAAAGATTTCCCACAGGCATCGTATACATTTGAATTTACTAGAGACATTTATTGAAGCCAGATGTGTTGGTGAATTTGTTAATTATTTGTCCAATGCAAATGGCTAATTGCAAGACATTTCACTTAATGGAATCCCGTTGTCAATTAAAGGCCATCTAAATCACATTTTTTTACTCTCCTTCCTTTAGACTATGGGGAGAAGTGGCGGTGTTTTTTGAGATATGTCCAAGGATTATATTGTTTATGTTTCCCTGTCCTGACATGTTGCCCAGATAGTGTACACAGGCGTATTTTGTAGTTAAAATCTTTGTTTACCTCCACACTCAACCTTATCCTGAAGATCCCTTGATAGACTATGGAGATCAGCAAGGTCATGTTCAGCTCCTGTAAGCGGAGAGCTCTAGATTAAAGTGATGTGCTCTCATATCTACAGAATATATCCGTCTTCAATCCTGAAATTATTATTTTATAATGTTTACTGTTTAAAATAGCAATTAATATACACATCATGTATATGTTGGAAATCTTAAAAACTTTAAATAGTTGAAATACATAGCATCGCCTTCACCATTTGAAAAGAGCAAATAGAGAATTAAATTGGGTTGAGAATGTTAGATGTGGATCTGAAAGGGTTAAGACTCGGAAGTGCCTTGAGCACCATCACAATAATGATGTCATTTGGACTTGTGGGTATAAACCTTAGGATCTTGGATGACTGCAGCCTAACATTGGGTCCTCCTCAAAGTCTCTGTAACAACGTCCATCATATCAATGCAACTTGTTGCTAACGTGTGATAAGTTACTTCTTGTTCAATACAAGAATCTTTTCTAGTTAGACCAGTCAGTGGTTTTCTAGATTGCATTAGACCCTGTAGATCCCTCCACATAAAGAGGATGATACTTGGTTTATCTGCATATACAACAGAGACTCTTTCATTAGAATAGTGCCTATCCAAACTGTTAACCCAGTTTTTTATATTGTACTTCTTGTCATTGGCTACTCTTTGAATTGAGCATGCCATCTATTCAAGATTGTGAGTTCTTGCAGAAAGATGTTCTTGTGACTGAGCAGTTAGATTTTTGCCCATGTATGTATTAGGCACCTGAGGTAGGATATGCCATGAGATATTGGGACCTGGGGTACAGTGTTTGCTTATTTTTCTCTCCTTCATCACTGATACTCCTCTACACCATTTTAGGCATTGGGTATTGAAGTGGGATGCAGTTTGACAGATACATTGTCGCTATTCTGAATGATTGGGAGCATGCCCCTCCCAGTCATTCATCTCAATGCTGCTATACTTCAAGGAGAGTGTCTTTGACACACTTTCTTTTGGAACGCTGGCCATTTGAGAATTTTTTTCTACTGTGTAGCAATAGAATGATAGAAATCTTGTTTTGAGTGAGATTGCAGAATATAGGCATCACCACGATGGTTATATGTCCAGGCCAGTTATTAATTTCTGTTGAAATAAATGTGACTAATTATTGAGTAGATAACTTCATGGCTGTTTGAGAGAATTCTGACACCTTCCATTACTGTCTAAGATGAGCTTCAAACCGATAACTTTGTCGGCATAATCCTGCTTAGTTGCTGCTCAGATGAAAAACTGCAATTTTCTGATCCAAGTCTTAAATTACAGCAGCAATTTGCCCAGCCACCCATGTCTTGCCAACTGAAAGTGTTCACCATGAACTCTTATCTGGAAAGAATAAGCACTTGAGTGACGCAGACATGTGACTCAATACTCGAGCAGCAAATAGCAATTTATGAGCAAGTTACAATGTGGCTTCCATTTTTTAAAAAAATGCTTAGGCACATACTGTACCAAAGAAATATTGCATAATGGGAAATATTGGCATTGGCTTTATTCTAGAGGTTCCACAAAATAAAATACATGGGAATATTTATGCTGTTAATACTCTCATTGGTGAACACATTGACACAAATATAAAAATCAGCATTGAATTTCGTTTTCGCTCCCTTTCCCTTTAATAGATGATAATTTAGGAGTACATTTGAAGCAGATAAACTTGCCGTAGTCCCAGAGGACCACAAAGCTGCTCTCTCATTAGGGGGAAGGCTGCTGGTGGTTTAACTTGAGGGTCACTATGCCTCAGGTGGAGGGAGAGTGTGAGAAGGAGAGTCCTTCCTGGTAACCACAGCCGATTTTGGAAGTTTCCCAAATCTGAAGCCCTACTTTGCTTATATCTAAGTGATCAAACAAACAACCAGAACGTAGCTGGCAAAAGTGGAGAGAAAAGGAAGGAACCTAAAGGATAGGGATGGCTGCAACAAAATGATGGGATTTTAGGAAGTTTGTGGGGAGGATTTAGCAAGGCAAAGCAGTTGAGAGAATCCATTTAAAAATCACACAACATCAGGTTATAGTCCAAGAAGTTTATTTGTAAGTGCTATCTTTCGGAGTGCTGTTCCTTCAGGTAACTAGTGGGGCAGGATCATAGGACACAGAATTTATAGTAAAAGATCAAAGTGTCATACAATTGATGCAATATATTGAACAAACCTAGATTGCTGTTAAATCTTTAATTACTTGGAGTGGTTTGCAGGCTTTGATTCATTAATATGTAAATCCCAGAACTTCTTTCAAGTCTGGTCTCTTTCCTATCGGAAGGATGTTGTGAAACTTGAAAGGGTTCAGAAAAGATTTACAAGGATGTTGCCAAGGTTGGAGGGTTTGAGCTATAGGGAGAGGTTTACTAGACTGGGGCTATTTTCCCTGGAGCGTCGGCGGCTGAGGGGTGACCTTATAGAGGTTTATAAAATCATGAGGGGCATGGATAGGATAAATGGACAAAGTGTCTTCCTTGGGGTGGGGGAGTCCAGGACCAGAGGGCATATGTTTAGGGTGAGAGGGGAAAAATATAAAAGAGACCTAAGGGGCAACTTTTTCACACAGAGTGTGGTACGGGTATGGAATGAGCTGCCAGAGGAAGTAGGGGAGGCTGGTACAATTGCAACATTTAAGAGGCATTTGGATGGGTATATGAATAGGAAGGGTTTGGTGGGATATGGGCCGGGTGCTGGCAGGTGGGACTAGATTGGGTTAGGATATCCTGTAGGCATGGACAAGTTGGATCGAAGGGTCTGTTTCTGTGCTGTACACATTTATGACTCTTTGGCTCAAAATCACATTCCCAAAATAACTTAAGATTTTATTAGAAAAGGTGACATCTCAGCTCAGACAATGTATTAAAGGTGTGAGGTTAGAGTCTGTCTGTTTTCTAGCTTTGAGTTAAAAATCACCAGGTTATAGTGCAACAGGTTTAATTGGAAGCACTAGCTTTCGGAGCGTTGCTCCTTCATCAGGTGGTTGTGGAGTACACAGTTGTAAGACATTCCAGCTTTGAGTCAGACTGGTTCTGTTTCCAAAGTAGGAATTTATAAAATGTCACATAGACTGACTGCCTACAGATTGTATGCTTTTTGAACAAAATAGAATGTTTCTGCAAATGCCAAACTCATTTGTACACACATACATATACATCTACGCAGTGAACTTGCATTTGCAGATTTGCATTTGCAAATACATTCTATTTTGTTCAAAAAGCACACAAGTTGTCGACAGTCAGTCAATGTGACATTTTATAAATTCCTGCTGTGGAAATAGAACCAGTCTGACTCAAGGTTGGAATACAGACAGAGGCTAACCTCACACCTTTACTGCACTGTCTGAGCTGAGACGTCACTTTTTTTATATAAGAACTTAAGTTATCTCAGGAATGTGACTTGATTTACACATTAATGAATTGAAACCTGCAACCCATTCTATGTGATTGAAGGCTTAACAGCAATCTAGGCTCGTTCAATACATCGCATCAGTTGTATGACACTTTGATCTTTTACTATAAATTCTGTGTTCTATGGTCCTGCTACCCGATGAAGGAGCAGCGCTCCGAAAGTTAGTACTTCCAAATAAACCTATTGGACTATAATCTGGTTGTGTGTAATTTTTAACTTTGTCCACCCCAGACCAACACCGGCTCATCCACGTCATGGAGACAATCCGGAAACTGGTGAGTGAAAGTTTGGTCTGAGGTGGTAAAGAAAGAGTTGAGGGGAAACATAAACTGGAGTTTGAGGAATAAATGGTACCGGACAAGACAAAGGACTGTGAAAAGCCATCAGGATGTACAATAAGTCTGTGGAGACATTAGTATGGGTGAAATCCCATGGTATCTAAAAGGACTGTCGTGTTTACGTGTACTTCAAAGGAGGTTTTTGGCCGTGCCGTGGTTTGGGGCTTGTATAGAGATTGAAATGTGCTACATCAATACTGAGACAAACTGAAATGACCCCACCTCTTTAAATTGGAGGTATTCGCCAGACTTTCATAATGTCCTATTGTACAAGAAGATCAAAGCTGTGGTGGGAGCACATGCTAATGAATCAAACTAGCTGTCCTCTGCAGTTCACGGGCAGCCAACACTGTGTTCTCTTTGGCTAGCTTAGCACTTGAATGTACAAATGTTACCATCACTACGAAAATTAGATCTCTGCTTTCAGGGAGGAAACATTCTGTCCTTTGCCTCAGGGAGACACAAGGAAAATGCTGACTACTCAGTTTCTTCAGTGAGGGTCATCTTGTGGTTTAAAGATGAGGTAATTGAGTGGATCATATCAGGCAGTCTTAACTGAGTCAATCAGCTCCCAAATATTTTTGTTCCAGCTCAGTTTTACTGCCCTTAGACATTTGTATGAACACATTTAGTTTTTATATTAAAGTGGGCGGAAATCATGAGAAAAGGGCTGTGGATAGTGATCTGGAATTAACCCTTGCCCATTGCTCCCAATGCAATTGAGATGTCAGTGATGGCAACGTGAAGGTAGTGTGCAGCCAGTGTTAATGGCATTGTTGAGTGACTGCATGCTTCAGTAAGAAGTCCAAAATTGTGAAAGGGAACAACATTTAAAGCAAGATTTCACTTAGAACAACAGCTAAATCACCCACATTCCAGCACACTTCTCTCTTGGGCCCAACTGGTAGCCAGTAGAACTATGAGGACACCTATACATATCTCCTGGGGCGGCACTCCATGATACTTGAACAGTTCTGCATTATTCTCACCTAAGCCAATATGCCACAATCAGATTGGGTCGGCCTTAATGCAGACTCTAACCTTAACCCTTACAGCACCATTATTTTATGCAATGCCAAACACTAGTATTAAGACATGAATTTTATTTCGCGTGGACAGTAGTGGGTAGGTGGGGCTGCAATGATCACCAGAGCTGTGACTTTGATTAAAAAATTTTTTCTTAGGCTCTCTAATAGGAATGAATTCACAAAATAAAATGTCCTGAATATCTGCTATTACAGATAGCTAACCTAACCCTACCCTATCTAACAATGAATGCGAGTTTAAGATGTATTTGGTACATCTTTTAAAAATCTCTTCCTGAAATGTTACTAAGTTTGATCAAGACCACTGGTTATTAATGCCCCACAGAGAGTGAGCATGGTACTCCATTAATTAGGAATTGCATTTTTAAAGTTTGTTTGTTTATTGGACTCCACTGGCTAGGTCAGCATTTACTGCTGGAGCTCTTGGAAGAGGTTGAACAGGCTGGGGCTGTTTTCCCTGGAGCGTCAGAGACTGAGGGATGACCTTATAGAGGTTTATAAAATCATGAGGGGCATGGATAGGCTAAATAGACAACAATTTTTCCCTGGGGTGGGGGAGTTCAGAAGTAGAGGGTGTTGGTTTAGGGTGAGAGGGGAAAGATATAAAAAAGACCTAAGAGGCAACTTTGTCATGCAGAGGGTGGAGTGTGTATGGAATGAGCGACAAGAGGAAGTGGTGGAGGCTGCTATAGTTGCAGCATTTGAAAGGCATCTGGATGGGTATATGAATAGGAAGGGTTTAGAGGGATATGGGCCAAGTGCTGGCAAATGGGACTAGATTAGGTTAGGATATCTGATCGGCATGGCCGAGTTGGACTGAAGGGTCTGTTTCCGTGCTGTACATCTCTATGACTCTGTGACTTGAATTGCCCTGGATAAGATGGTGGGTGAGCTGCTTTCTTGAACCATTCCACTCCTGGGAGGGTAGAGTGCTGTTAGGAAGGCAGTCCCATTCATGTACCTGTCCAAATGTCTTTTAAATTGTTATAATCGTGACCTTCACTACCACTTCCTCTGGCAGCTCATTCCATACTCACACCCTCTGTGTGAAAAGGTTTCCCCTCAAGTCCCTTTTAAATCTTTCTCCTCTCACCATAAACCTATGCCCTCTAGTTTTGGACTCCTCTACCCTTGGAAAAAGACCTTGTCTATTCACATTATCTATGCCCCTCATGATTTCACAAACCTCTATATGGTCACACCTCAGCCTCCAATGCTCCAGCAAAAAGGGTCCCAGCCATCCCAGCGTCTCCTTATAACTCAAATCCTCCAGTCCCAGCAACATTCTCGCAAATTCCTTCCATACCCTTTCTAGTTTAACAACAATAGGGAATGATTTTGAAAGCCCTCAATCAAGAGAGAATTTCATTATCTCCCCTTGATATTTAATAGCATTACCATCACTAGGTACATGGATAGGAAAGGTTTAGAGGGATAATGGGCCAAAAGCAGGCAAATGGGACTCGTTCAGTTTAGGAAATCTGGTTTGCAGGGATGAGTTGGACCAAAGGGTCAGTTTCCTTGCTGTACGATTCTACGACTTTATAAAAAACCGAAAACGTCTTCATTTTGATTTGTAGATTTTGTAGTTTAAAATAGAACTAAAGTTCATTAATGGTGTCTGGACCCTGAAGGTTTTGGCACATGTTTCTCTTGAGAAACCAAAAAAACTTGTGAGGTATTTAAAAGTTGGGTGACCTTATGATTAAGCAAAACATCTAAGTTTTTTTTAAATCAGGAATATTATTAAACAATATGAAAGTTCCGGAGTAAAGATCTTGCTGATCAACTCATGTACTTTAATTAGTTTACTATTTGGTGAAACACACACATGGCATCCAATATGATAACAGAAAAGATAGTTCTCTTGAGGATTCTTTCCAAATCTGAATGTTCATCACACAGGACAGCTTGACTTGGTAACAAAGTGTTGGTTATTGTTACTCTGCTAAAGGCACTCTACATAAGGTCTCTTGGTCTAACATCTTCCTGCTTGGGAGACAAAGCTGAAAGCTATAGCCAAAGCTGGTGTATTGATTAATAATTCCTCAATAGGTCTGTTGGTATTACTCGGCAAGAGTGAGGACTGCAGATGCTGGAAATTAGAGTCTAGATTAGAGTGGCGCTAGAAAAGCACAGCAGGTTAGGCCAGGTTTCAAAATTCCAAAGCACTTTTGAAGTGTAATCACTGTTGTGATCTGTGAAATGTGACAGCTGATTGCATACAGCAAGCATTGAAAAACAGAAATGTGGATGATTAGTGAGGCCTCATCTGGAATACTGTGTCCAGTTCTGGCCACCCAGTTATAGGAAGAATATTATCATGTTGGAGAGGGTTTGGAAGAGATTTACCAGAATGTTGCTGGGTATGGAAGGCTTGAGGTATAAAGAAAAGCTGGATAGGCTGGGACTTTTTTCACTGGAGCATAGGAGGTTGGGAGGTGACCTTATAGAAATTTATGAAGTAATGAGAGGTATAGATAGAGTTAATGGTAGTTGTCTTTTCCCTAGGATGGGGATTTCAAGACAACGGGACACATTGTTAAGGCGAGAGGAGAGAGATTTTGAAAAGAAGTGAGAGGTAAATTCTTTACACAGACGGTGTTTTGTGTGTAGAACGAACTTCCTAAGGAAGTGGTGGACTTGGGCACAATTACAATGTTTAAAAGACATTTGGATAAGTACATGAATAGGAAAGATTTTCAAGGGATATAGGCCAGGAGCAAGCAGGCAGGACTAGTTTTGTTTGGGATTATGTTCAGCATGGATTGGTTTGACCTAAGGGTCTGTTTCTGTGCTGTATGACTCTGTGACTGGGTTAGCTGTTTCAGTGATGTCAATTAGAGGACATTATGGATAATTTCCTTACTCTTCCCTCACAGTGCCAGTGACTCCAGTTTGATTCCACCATCAGGTGAGTTGGGTTTGCACATTCTCCCCGCGTCTGTGTAGGTTTCCTCCACGTGCTCTGATTTCCTTGCACAGTCCAAAGATGTGCAGGTTAGGTGAATTGGCCATGCTAAATTGCCCATAGTGTCCTGAGATGTGCAGGCTAATGGATTAGCTAGGGTTACAGGGACAAGGTGGGGATGTGGGGGTGTGAGCCTGGGGTGAGATGCTCTTCAGAGGATCAGTATGGACTTGATGGGCTGAATGGCCTGCTTCTATGTTATAGAGATTTTCTATGATTCTTTTTTGAAATAATAATGTGGGATCCTGAACACCACCAAACAGGGTAGGTAACACATTGCTTTAACATTTTGTTTCACAAGGAACTCCCCCAGTGCTGCATGGGAGTCTCAGTCTTGATTTCTTTTTCCTTTGCTTTGCTTCTGGGTATTTCTGGAAAGTCCTGCTTTTGATGTACATCCCTAATTGACCTTGAATGGAATAGTTAGTGGGGGCCATTCCAAAGACAGTTAAAAGTCAACCACATTGCTGGGGTTTGGAGTCACATGTAGTCCAATGCAGGTAAGGACTGAAGATTTCCTTTCCTAATGGGCGTAAGTGAACTAAATGGGTTTTGACAGTAATCGATAATAATTTCACAGTCACTATTACCAAAAAATAAAGTAGCAGAATTTCAATTCTACCAGCTGGTGGAATTTGAACCCATGCTTTTAAGAAATTTAGGGAGGGACACAGGCTCATTAGTAATATCAGCACCATGTCATCATCACCCTTATGATAGACAAGCAGGAGGCTGGAACAACACAGCAAGCCAGGCAGCATCTGGAGGTGGAGAAGTCAATGTTTCGGATAGAACCCTTCTCCCTTATGAGCTGACATTCTCAAATCAGGAAACAGATCTTGAACCCAGACACTTCCAACTCTGAGTTGAAAGTGCTACCTGCTAAGTTCCTTAATATTGATACCGAATAATAGTGTGAGCAAAGCAGTTCTCTGGAGCTCCCACTGATTTGATATGGTCTTTGAAAACATTAACCTGTCATTTTATCAGTCCAAGAAGGTGGGACATTATCATCCTGTTTGGGAAGAGCTGAGGAAGACACTTGATGTACTTGCTTAAGATCTAGATATCTGCTGGGGGTAGGGGATTAAGAAATTAATAGTTTGATACGTAGAGGGCTCTTGTGGCGCACTAGTTATGTCCCTATATCAGGTCCAGAAGCTTGGGTTCAAGACCCACCTGCTCCAGAGCTGTGGAATAGCATTGCTGAAGAGGTTCACTGAATGTTATCTATAGGGGAACAGGTGGGACTGGCTGGTGGTTGGGCTGTAGGATGGAGTATCCACAAAGAACAGTTTCTTTTTCACTGACTGGCTCGGATTTGAATTGGCACCCTCCAACTCAGTGAAGAACAACTTCAAAGTTAAACTATTTCCAGTTATAAAATATGTTCAATACAACAAACTATTCCAACTGATTTAAAACAGGCAGATTGGATATTCACCAAGGTAAATAATCAGGGGAGAAGTCTGAAAGCAAAAGTGAAGAGGCAGATTTTAAGCAGCATTTTAAAAGTGGGGAAAAATGTAGCAAGGCTGAACTGTTATGAAAATAAAGTTGAAGGCGCAGTGACGCTTTTGCTAAAAATTCTGTCTTCAATGGTAGAGGGAGCGGGGACATTTTTTCTGGCAAGTACGCATGATTTGGTGAACATAAGGTGACACAATTTCTGAACTGTTGAGGCCTAGAGGGATTTTGTTCTCAAAAGGGAGTACCAGGATTTTAAATATTGCTTCTGATGAATGATGAAATTACTTTGTAATTGAAACTGAGCAAGAGGAAAAGGTTTCCTTGATAGTGTTAACACTGTCGATTGAAATAGTGTGATGCCTGATTCAAAGACCCCACTGTTTTGGATATTGCAAACAAGGGGGAAACTGAGAGGAGACTCACATTACAGTTTAACTCACAGCAACATCAACTAATGTTTGACACTGTGGCAAAGCTAAACAAATTGGGTTGTTTTTCTCTGTTATCTCTCTCTATAGCAGCCAATTGAAGCAAGGAGGACACTTGCCTCAGTCTTTAACCATGAGGAGGCTGTAAGAACTATAGCTGCAGAAATGTGGAATCTGACTGACCCTGAAACTCACCTGTTGTTATCACCTGTTTTGGCTGTCTGGTAAGGATCTACAGGTTGACCAGCACAAATTCACCTTCAGTGCCCATCATCAGGTCCTGAGGTGGGATCCAAATCGAGAGGGAGGGACACTATCCATTGCTCCACATCTGTTTGTAAGCCTAAATAGGTTGGGACTCTACTCACTGGAATTTAGAAGAGTGAGAGATAATCCCATTGAAACATACAGGATTCTTAAGGGATTTGACAGGGTGAATGTTGAGAGGGTGTTTCCCCTCACAGAGAGTCTGTGACCAGAGGGCGTAGGCTCAGAATAAAGGGGCACTAATTTAAGACTGAGATGAGGAGAAATTTAATCTCTCAGAGGGTTGTGAGTCTTTGGAATTCCTTGCCACAGAGACCTGTGGGAGCAAAGTCTTTTTTGAGTACAGAGGAACCTCAATTATCTAAATATCAATTATCTGAAGGGGATCTCAAAGTCCCGATGGAAACAATACGTCAAAGAGCTGTTTCAACCGTGATTGTGACTTTTGTTTACAGGTACAATGATTAAAAACAAACTCGGCTCACTGAAATGCTGCCAAGGACAGTCCTGGATAGTCCAGGCACCGTCTCTAAATGACTGATCTCCTGCCCTCGCTATCTCCCCCCACACACTTTCACTGGAGTTCTACATAGGGGTGTACCCTAAAACCTTCTTCCCCAGATAATCTCTCCAATACTGTCCTGTACAGGTCAGAGTGGGAAAAACGTCAAAAAGGTGTATGTGTGTGTGTGTGTTAGCTATTTGGAGACTTACCCCACAAAGGCAGCAGCAGCTTTACTGTTGGTGTAGAGTCCTGCTGCCCGGAGGGGTTGGGTTGGGTTGTATTCCTAATTTCATTTGATTGTTTAAAATTGCATTGTGGCGGGAAGGGAGCATAAAATGCTCATCTGGAGCATTCAAATGGTGAAGTCCAACAAAGATTATTTAGAATGCCTCTATTGTCCCAGTTAACTGCAGAGTACATAGCTACTTGTCCTACTTAACCATTTAGCATTCTTAGGTATTGCCTTAATGAGTAGTTAACCAGAATGTGGGTGGTCTGGAACCTGTAAAGATAATTTTCATGTCTGCCTGTGACCTCATAAAACATCAATTAGCTTGAACGCCATAATTAAAATTTATGATATAAATAGAATGATAGCAGCGAGATGTTATAAATATCTCCATCAGTGAAGCTCATGAGATCTTTGTTCATCAATAGCAAATCCATCTTCCTCCAACAGAACCTTTTCAGTTTTCTGTTAGCTTTCATTGTCTAGATTAGAGTGGTGCTGACAAAGCACAGCAGGTCAGGCAGCATCCGAGGAGCAGGAAAATCGACATTTCGGGCAAAAGCCCTTCATCAGGAATGTTAGCTTTCATTGCCAAGAATAGGATGTGGGTTTAACTGCCTGAGAGGGTGGAGGGTGGTAGAGACAGATTTTGTTCTACCTTTCAAAAGGGAATTGGATAAGCACCTGAAAAGAAAATATTGTAGCTCTGGAAAGGTAAAGGGAGTTGGTGAGACTAGCCCTAACCTTGCAGATGGCCAGCACAACACAAGGGACTGAATGGCCTCCTGTGCTATAATCAGTCTATGTGGTAAGTCTGATCAGGAATAGGAGGGAGTAGATGCAAGTTGCAACTTGTGGCCAATGATTGTGAGAGGAGGCCATTTGGAACCAAATTCACAGGGCCCACTGTATACATTGAATAGGACAAGGGGACCTGTGTTTGATCTTCAAGCATGTGTTGAGTTAATGGAGTTCAAGTAATAGTTGAGTTAGATCTG
>NC_057718.1:19590236-19603590 GCF_004010195.1 Chiloscyllium plagiosum | reverse complement strand
ACCCTGGAACATCCAGCAACCATTCCTGCCCCTTAGAAACCCATGTCTCTGTTATGGCCACAACACCATAGCACCAGGTACTGATCCATGTTCTAGAGTTCGTCACTTTTATTCCTGATCCTCCTTGTGTTAAAGCAAACATACTTTAACTGATACCTTGGTTCCTTGCCAGGAAAATCCTTCCCACTAGCTGGTCTACCTCTTGCTATTGCCTCATCTGTATCAACTCTCACCTCCGGTATACAGCTCAGATTCCCACCCCCCTGCCATACTAGTTTAAACCCTCGTGAACTACTCGAGCAAACCTTCCACCCAGGACATTGGTCCCCTTCCAGTTCAGATGCAACCCATTCTTTTTGTACAGGTCCCACCTTCCCCGGAAGGCATCCCAATTATCTACATATCTGAAGCCCTCCCTCCTACACCAGCTGCGCAGCCACGTATTAAGCTGTGCCTGCTCCCTGTTCCTCGCCTCGCTATCTCGTGGCACCGGTAGTAAACTAGAGAACACTACTCTGTTCGTCCTGCTTTGCAGCTTCCAACCTAACTCCCTGAAATCACTTTTTATATCCTCAATCCTTTTCCTGGCTATATCATTAGTGCCTATATGTAACAAGATTTCTGGCTGTTTGCCCTCCCCTTTTAGAACCTTATACACCCGATCGGAGACGTCCCGGACCCTGGCACCAGGGAGGCAACATACCTTCCGGGAATCCCGATCCTGACCACAAAATCACCTGTCGATTCCCCTAACTATCGAGTCCCCTATCGAGTACTTTTCTATTCTGCCCCCTTCCCTTCTTTGCCACAGTGTCAGGCTCAGTGCCAGAGAACTGACTGCTATGGCTTTCCTCTGGTAGGTCATTCCCCCCCCCCAGCAGTATCCAAAATGGTATACTTATTGCTGAGGGAAATGTCCATAGGGGATCTCTGCACTGTCTGACTGTCCCCTTTCCTCCCCCTAACTGTAACCCATTTATCCTTGCGCTGAGCCTTAGGAGTGACCAATTCCCGGTAACTCCTCTCAATTACCCCCTCAGCCTCCCGAATGATCCGTAGTTCATCCAGCTCCAGCTCCAATTCCCTAACACGGTTTTCAAGGAGCTGGAGTTGGATGCTCTTCCCACAGATGCAGCCAGCAGAGACGTGTGCCATGTCTCCCACCTGCCACATTCTGCAGGAGGAGCAAGCAACTGCCCTAGCATCCATACCCAACTTATCTGAACACCCACTTAGTACTAAAGTATAAAATTAATAACAAACTTATATTCAATAGGGGAAGTTTAGAATGAATGTTACCTTATTAACTAGGTTAGAGGAGGAGGATGGGTCTACTACTACCTGAGACAGTAGTAGAGTCTCGGGTTTAGCCGCCTTGCTGATATATATGGTCACTGCTTCCCTGCTTCCTTCCCTGCTGCCCCTCCGGTCCTCGTCACTTCCCCCGCTGCTCCCACTCCTTCTGTGAAAGGGAAAACACCACTGTCCGCTACTGCTAAGTAATTTTTTTAAAAAACTGCCTTCTTAGCTGCAGTCTTCGGATTCGTCTTACCTCCGCTGCTGCTTGCACTCAAAATCCAGAGGTTTCTTTTGTTTTACTATGGAAAGGTTTCGAGCCTCAGGTGCTGAGCTGTCTCCTTCAAGCCAATAAAGTAAACAGCTTGTGAGGCCGTGGGGTTTCTTTTTAAAGTTAGAAAGGGTAGAAGCAGCATGACTGAGTGGAGTCAGGCTCCCACAGAACCAGGGTTTTAGTTTAGCTTTCCAGCAGTTGCTGGGGTTTTGAACTTGGTTATCGAATCTGCTACATCTCTCTCTCTGTTACAGCTAAAAACTTAGGTTTTCTTTTTGCTGCCCGAGTTGTATATGAGACAATCTACTTTATTGCATTTGTCTTTGCTGAGGGTGTTTTTATGGGGTGTTACTATATTGGAACAGTTGCTGTTTAGTAGTTAAATAATCAATTGTTCTGTTAAGTTTTCCAATAGAGTTAAAGTTATACCAACTAGTCTTTCTTTTGTTTGTATTTTAATTAAGGATACAAATAAAGTGAGTTTTGCTTAAAGCCAAGTAGTGCGACCAATTGAATTATATCTCAAAAAAAAAACACCTTACACTTTGCTTTAAAGTTAGGGTTTTTTCTCCTTGATAAATTTGCAGGGGGTCTGGTCTGGTCCATAACATTGTGGAAAGGATTACTATACTTTTTAAATGCAGTTTAAACTCATTGTAAGTACTGTTTACACTGCTGTTTGTTTAGTGGGGCAAGTTTCTACAGATAAGCGGGAGCAATGGGATGTGTATTAAGGAAAATTCAACTGGCAATAAGTAGGCAATTGGTTTGGGATATTGCAACCAGTTGTCAATGAAAAAGACCTTCTGGCTGTCAACTAGTATGTGATTGGTCCCCAGGTAGCTGAAGAGCTTGTGAGAGGGAATGTTTGATCAGAAGCCATTCAAGACTTCCAAAAGTGAAGGAGTTATCATTTTCTCTTTGTTAGTCATTCATGTCACTGGTCAGGCCAGTATTTATTGTCCATCCATAACTGCCTGGAGGGCAGTTAAGAGTTAATCACATGGCTGTGGGTCCAGAATTATATGTAGGCAAGACCGGGTAAGGATGGCAGATTTCCTCCCATTCGTGAGGGCATTAGTGAACCAGATGGATTTCTCCCTGACAATTGGACACAGTGATACAATTGGACTCTTAGTCCCAGATTTTCAAATTCCACCACGAGGCCATCAACTTCCTTTATTTTCCTTCATCGGTTGCTATAAGATGTGGTTTTTAACTAACAAGTCAAAAACTTTAAAAGTGTGAACCAATCACCCTGTCCCTCCTTCAGTGAAGGAAAGTACCTGGAGAAGGGAGATGAAGGAGCAGCACATTGGACAAGGCGAAACAGCAATGTCCATGAACCTTACATTGAACTGCCTTCCCAGCCTTTCCCACTACCCATTTACACTTAGGGTTTTCAATATCTGCAAGTGTGTCTAGAGGGAGTTTTATAATGAGGTTAGAACCAATAGGGTCATATGTTGGCAGTTCATAACTGTTTATCTGTTGCTAGCGTCAACCTTTTTGTTATGAAAAGCAATTCCTGTTAAGTACAGAAACCTGGCCTGTGCTTTTTCTCAACCTGGGTCTAAAAGGCAGGTAGATTGGAGAATTTTGCTTTCATAAAATCTTTAACTTCTGTGGCAGCTCCAGGAATAGTGGAATTTGATTTCCAGCCTGTTACCCTAACAAGGGTGTCTACAGCTGACATATGACAAGAAGTCAAAATGGAGGAGAGAGTGTATTGCTGGAAAAGCACAGCAGGTCAGGCAGCATCCGAGGAGCAGGAGAATTAACATATTGGGCTAGAGTCCTTCATCAGGAATGAGGCTGGGATCTTGGGGGTGGAGAAAAGTCACAGCCTCCAGGGGAAGAGGATAGGGAGACATTTCATTATTGAACTTGATCAGGAAAGCAGAAAAGAAGTCTTTAAAAAGCTGTTTACGGCCTTCAGAGAAATCTTTGCCTCATCTAGGTTGCATTTTAACTGTATTCCAGAGGAAAAAGAATGGTGTTACAATGATAAAGTATATACTATCCATCGTAGAAATGTAATCAGCTGATTTAAAAGCCTTGGACAATGGGTTTCAGAGAAACACAGTTAAAAATATGCTGGAACACTTTACAATGGCTCTCAAAGTCACAAAGTCAAAGCCAAATTCACGAGAAAATACAGTGGAATATCTAATGACTAGGACTGACTGCAACCACCAGGCTAAAGATTATCCAAGGGAGTAATCACCTGGTCATTTAAAAAAAAGTATTTTAAATTCTCCAAATCTGTTCAGAGTTGCTATCACACATGTCTGGAGCATGTGGGACTTAAACTTAGATCTTACTAGTTCAGGAATAAGGACATTATCACTGCAATACAAGAGGCCATTAAAAAAAAAGGACTGCCCCCCTCAGCAGCCAGATATTTCCCACATTGAAGTTACCTCCTGTGAAGTAAAGATAAAGTCACTATATGCTGTTCTCTCATTAGAGAGAGATGACTGGTGGTGGTTTAACTTAAGGGCATTGATACCTCAAGTGAGGGAGAGGTTGAGTAGGAGAGTCATTCACAGTAACCTCAGCTGGCAAAGGAATTGAACCCACATTGTTAATATCTACTAGTATCAAAATCCACTGTCTAACCAGTTGAGGTAACCAATCCCCCAACCAGCAAGTAGCCGTGATTTAGGATGTTCATTATCACTTCAGAAAAAGAGATGCCCAGAAACATGAAATAGCATCTCAGAACTTCCAGTGTTAAGGATCAGGCTAGACCCCCTCAAAACATTTCAAGAAGGTAGCCCAGACTCTAACTTTGCTAGTTGTTTTCAGTAGGTGTGAAGTGGATATTACAGGAGAGATGCCGCTGGTCAAACCACTTAGTTTTAAACAAAACAGAATTTATTTACAAGATTACTGAATGAAACACAAACAACAAAAAACAGAATACTGAATAACTTATCCTCTCAAAAACCCAGCAGATCATCCTAACTCAATGATGCTGTTCCAATTACTTGCAACAATCCCCATTAACACCCCTCGGCACAAAAGGTAAAATCAAACACAGGGTCTTACAGGAGAGAAATCAGAGAGAGAGCGTACCAACCTGGACCTGCTTCTTTGGGTCCAGCAGCTTTTTCCCACTCCTGTTGAAAACCAAACCAAACCAAACTGGAGTAAAGCTGATCTAGGAGAACTGGCCACTCTCCTTTCATTGTACAACTGTTTTGTTTAAAACTTGAAAGCTTTTTGTCTGAGGCAGTATCTGTTAACTATAATCAAACTGGCCCTAAAACCGTTCAACCTCAAACTTTTCGGAGTCGATGTTGTTTATGATCTCTCTGAAGAAAAAAGCCAAAACAGCATAACCTTGTTAAAGGAGCAGCTTGATCACAGCAATAACCTCAAGAATAAGAATTCTCTCTGTCTTGGTGGCGTGACTTCATTTAAAAAATGATCAGCCCTTAGAGAAAATTGACTGCGAACCAGATTCTTTTAGAAATGGTGATATCTACCATACAGAAGATCCACCAGTTCAATATGTAATTCCTTCATTGAAGAATTGTAAGTGTTTTCTTTTCAATTCCACTATCCTTCACTCGGTACATCATCTTGTTTGCTTGTATTCTGGTGTGCATGTGTGTATGTAGCAGAATTTGGAGCAGGTCTTCACATTTTAAATAAATTTTTCACTTCACTTGAGTGAGTTCAATAAACAAACTCCTTAATCCTGATTAATTCTGGAGCCTTCTTTGGCAAGTTCTTGAAATCCTCCACCTGTCTCACATGCCAATCGCCTATTGCTATATAACTGCTATGTTGGCCACTCATCACAGAATCTAGCCAGCTTTTAGTATCATCGAATAAAAGTTCTGTTTTCTCTTCTATAGTAGATCCTCACATTTTTCATCATCAAAGATGTATTTTGGATGGGAACACGTCAACAATTGATTAGTTAGGTATACTGGGGTGAAAGAAAGTTTGATTTGCAATGAAGTCTTTTAGCCTCCCATGAATATCTTTGTTCAAGGTTAACCTTTCTCTCTTCTGTAGTTGGCGGGGAAGGCTCCAACTTTGGTGGCATTGACTTCTATTTTATATTTCTTGATGTTATTAATTTTATATTTTTCTCAGACTGCTGAAAAGGAAACAAGATAAAACTGGACTAGATTGGGTTGGGATATCCGGTCGGCATGGACGGGTCTGTTTCCATGCTGTACCTCTCTATGACTTTATGACTATGACATCTGGTTGGTGAATTATTTCCATTCTAACCTTTCTGTCTAATGTCATAACTGATTTTTCTTTTTTTATATTTGTCATAGTCATGCTCCACTGAGCCTTATTTTTTTCCTAAACTCCAAAGTCACCAATCCTAAACACTCTTCCTTCTCTATCTCTGGTTATATTAATTTCAAGACCTATTCATCCTTCAACTGTTTTTTCCAGCTCATTGTTTCCCAGGACTTCAACGCTATGACTGTCTTCTCTTCCTGTCTTTTCTGCCCACAGTAATCTTCAAGCTTTTCAAGCACAAGCTTTGCATTATGTTGTACCAGCCATGGCTCCATGGTCACACTCCTTAGGTGCTAGTAGCCCATACTGACATTTAGCAAGATTTTGAAAGCATTCAGGCTTGAGCTGGTTAAGTGTGGCGCACAAGTGCCAGGCAATGGTTATCTTCAGCAGCAGAGAATCTACCTTCAATATTCTTTGCATTGTCTGACTAATGCAGGATATCTATGGAGAGTTTAAGGTAAGTCAAATCAGATTAGATTACTTACAGTGTGGAAACAGGCCCTTCGGCCCAACAAGTCTACACTGACCTGCCGAAGAGCAACACACCCAGACCCATTCCCCTACATTTACCCTTGCACCTAACACTATGGGCAATTTAGCATGGCCAATTCACCTAACCTGCACATTTTTGGGAGGAAACCGGACCACCCGGAGGAAACCCACGCAGACACGGGGAGAATGTGCAAACTCCACACAGTCGCCTGAGGCGGGAATTGAACCCGGGTCTCTGGCGCTGTGAGGCAGCAGTGCTGACCACTGTGTCACTGTGCCGCCCAATGATAACTTTATTGGAGAATCTCTCACTATGGCCTACATTTTCCCACAAGGCTCTGCATGAAACAGCAAAATCATCTTACATTGCATTACTTCCTGTGCTGATGTACATAGTGCTTTTCTGGATGGCTGGTTTGCAATGCAGATCATGGGAAATACATGTAGACACAGGCATAGAGTGAGCGTCTTATAACAGAGAGAAGATATTGGGATTTATGCTGGTGGAATGGAGGAGATCAGTGACCTTCTTCCAACACTCCTGTGCATTCCTCCAGAAGGCTGAGACTGATATAATCTGGAAAACAAGAAGTTAACCAAATTTCCTCATGATTTCTTGATCGCAGTCTGATCATTTTTGCATAAATGCAACATAATCTGACAGTTAAGCTCATGGAATTACAATGATCAGAAAAATGGTTATATTTCACTGCAATTTAATGTAGCAACAGCATTGACTCACATACACCAACAAAATGAAAATTCAATGATGATGGCACTATACTGTCACCAAATCTGCACAGTGCAGTCATCAAGAGGCCACTGACACTGTAGAATTTATCAACTGACAATTAGCAAGAGGGAAGCTTGCACTTTGACAGGAATATAGGAGCTAGACTTTACTTAAATGAAGAAAGACTTTGGAAAGCTATAGAACAGAAAGATTTGGGAGTGCCTTTGCATGAATCACAAAAGGCTAGCAGAAGGCTTTGGATAATTCACCACACAATAGGCTACTTAATAAGAAAAGAGCCCAAGACGTTGGAGGTAATATTTTAGCTTAGATAGAGGACTGGCTAACTAATAGAAGCCAGAGAGTTGGGATAAGGGGGTCATTTTTTAAAATGGCAGCCTGTAATACAGAACAACCTCGGTTATCCAAACATCGATTATCGGAATTTCGGATTAACCGAACAAGATCTCAAGGTCCCGATGCTTACGTAAACTGTGTTATCTGAATATTCGATTATCCAACCATTTGATTATCCAAACAAAATACTCCCTGTCCGTATTGTTCGGAAAATTGAGGTTGCCCTGTAGTGGTGTACCACAGGAATCAATGCTGGGGCTACAATTATTTACAATATATATTAATGATTTTGATGAGGAAAGCATATGTGCTAAAGCCAAGTTGTGGATGACACAAAAATCTGGAGAGGGACATAGACGGGTTAAGCAACTGGAGAAAAATGTGTTCAATGGAATATAATGTGGGAAGATATGAGGCAATACATATGGGCAGGAGGAATGTATGAGCTGGATATTATTTAAATGGGGAAAGACTGCGGGAAGATATGGAACAGAGAGATTTGTCCATGAATCACAAAAATCTTGCATCTGAGTTGAGCAGGTAATAGGGCAGGCAAATGGAATGTTGGCCTTTATTTCAAAGGAAATGTAATATAAAAGTAGGGAGGTTTTACTCAAACTATACAAGGCTTTAATCGGACAACAGCTGGAATACTGTAAACAAATCATGACTCCGTTGTACAATGAAAGATATAGTGGCACTAACAGCACTTGAGAGAAGGTTCACATAACTGAAAACAGGTGTGTAGGCACTGTTTCATGAGAAATGATTGATAAGTTTGGGACTGCACTCTTTGGAATTTGGAAGAATGAACGGTGATCTTATTGAACCATGCAAGGTTCTTGGGGAACTCAACACGGTAGATGTGGAAAGGTTGTTTCCCCTTGTCGGGGAGTCTATGACCAAAGGGCATAAGCTCAGAACAAGAGGTCAAACCTTTAAAGGAGAGACAAGGAGGAATTTCTTTTCTCAGAAGATAGCGAATTTGGGGAATTCTTTGCCACAGAGGACTGTCAAGGCTGGGTAATTAAGTATATTCAGGGCTAAGATAGACAGACAGTAAGGGAATCAAAGGTTATAGAGAAAAGGGAGGAAACTGGAGTTGAGGGTTAGAGTGACACAGTGGCTCAATGGTTAGCACTGCTACCTCACTATGCTAGGGATTCAGGTTCAATCCCATGGGTGACTGTCTGTGTGGAGTTTACACATTCTTCCCCTGTCTGATTGGGTTTGCTCTCACAGGTGGATTAGCCGTGGGCAATATAGGGATGGGTGAGATGCTCTTCAGACAGTCCAGTGATGGGCTGCATGTCCTGCTTCCACAATGTAGGGATTCTATTTTATGATAATCAGATCAGCTTTGATCTCACTGAATGGTAGAGCGGACTCGATGGGCTGAGTGGTCTCCTATGGTCTGATGTTGCTCCAGTTATCTTTGTACCGATCCTGTCCCCTGTTCATCTCAAGGTAGGAAGAAGCAGGATCAGGATGGTCTCGGATCAAGTGGGGAAGTTCATGTCTTCACAACGTGGTAGGTTGCAGCTCGACTTTACAGCATTTCAGAAATAGTGAAAGATTGCTTTGTTTTGTCGTAGAATTTTAGAATTCGCATCTCTGTTTGCAAATCCTTCTGTGGCTTTGCCCTGCCCCAATCTCAGCAATCTCCTCCAGTTCCACAATCCTCTCAGGCTTCTGTGTTCCTTATATTCTGGCATCTGCCTTGTTTTCATTGCTCCCCCATTGACAGCAATGGTTGAAATTCTTGAATTCCCTCCCAAAACCTTTCCACCTCTTTCTCCTCCCTTAACATGTTATTTTTATACTTAAAAATTACCTCCTGTTTCAAACTTTTGGTTTTCTGTCCTAAATCTCCTGCAGTGGTTTTTTTTTTGCCAATTTCTGCTTGATGCTGTCAAATGCGTTGGATGGCTCAGCTATGCTGAAGGCGCCATCAAAATGCAGATTGATGTTGTTGCAGGCTTTGAGAATCCCTGAGGTTGAGGGAAAGGTTTCAGTTGTCCAAGTGCAGCTATGTTTTTTCTCTCTGAGTGTGGTTGGGGAGTATGATTTACGATTAAAATGGCCACTTCAGACTGCACTGCGGTTTTACAAGCTAATATCGCTTTCTCCAGAATTGTAAGTGACATCAATCATCATGCATCCATTTCTTGAAAATCGCAATATCTTCCTCACTCCCCACAGTTACTGATTTATAAAAAAACCCTGGATCCTTGTCCCACAGGTTAAAAACACATAGATGAAGGATGTTGCCAGGGTTGGAGGGTTTGAGCTACAGGGAGAAGCTGAATATGCTGGGCTGTTTTCCCTGGAGCGTTGGAGGCTGAGGGGTGACCTTATAGAGGTTTATAAAACCATGAGCAGCATGGATAGGGTAAATAGACAAAGCCTTTTCCCTGAGGTGGGGGAGTCCAGAACTAGAGGGCATAGGTTTAGGGTGAGAGGGGAAAGATTTAAAAGGGACCTAAGGAGCAGCTTTTTCAGGGACAGGGTGGTACGTATATGGAAGGAGCTGCCAGAGGAAGTGGTGGAGGCTGGTACAATTGCAACATTTAAAAGGCAACTGGATGGGTATATGAATAGGAAGGGTTTAGACAGATATGGGCCAAGTGCTGGCAGGTGTGACTAGATAGGGTTGGGATATCTGGTTAGCATGGACGAATTGGACTGAAGGGTCTGTTAACCATCTCTATGACTCAATGACAGAATTTCATCCAGTCCCATTATTAAGACCATACAAAATAGGAAGAGGAATAAGCCCCTTGAGCCTACTTTGCCATTCAATCGGATCATGACTGATCTGACCAACATTTTTCATGTCCACTTTGCTGCCTTTTCCCCATAATCCTTGATCCTCTGACTCATCAAGAATCTATTTATCTGTCTCAGCCTTAAAAATACACAAAGGCTCTACCCCCACAGCTCTCTGTGGCAAGGAGTTCCAAAGACTCACAAACCCTCTGAGAGAAGACATTCCTCCTCATCTCAGTCTGAAATTGATGCCCCTTTATTCTGAGGCAATGCTCTGTGGTCCTATAATCTCCCACAAGGCCAATCCTCTTCTCTGTATTAACCCTGTCGAGACCCTAAAGAATCCTAAATGCTTCAATGAGATCTCATCTCATTCTGCTAAATTGCACAGAGCAGAATCCCAACCTTTCAGTCTTTGCTCATAAGACAATCCCTTCCTACCAGGGTTCATCCCAGTGGGCTTCTGTGAACTGCCTCCAATGAAATAATATATTTTCTTCAATAAGGGGACCTTATTTAAAAGAGAGTTTGGTTAGCTCAGTTTGATGAACAGGAGGCTGGAAGTACACAGCAAGCCAGGCAGCATCAGGAGGTGGAGAAGTCAACGTTTCGGGTGTAACCTTTCTTCACGACTGGGGGTGGGTATGGGGGGAGCTGCCAATAAAGGGGTGGGAGGAGTGGGGAGAGGGGCAGAGTGGTGAAGCAGGGATAGGTGAACACAGGTAGAGGGTACCACCTGTTTGGTTGATGGGAGAAATGAATCTGGTTTTTGGCTTGCAATGCAGGATAATACCAACATCATAGCTTCAATTCCTGTACAAACTGCGCTCACCAGGAAGATCCTGCTCTCTCAACCTCACTAGAGGTATGGTAACCGTCAAGTTAAATCACCATCAGTCATCTGTCTCTGATGAGAGAGCAGCCTCTAGGATATAGCTAACTGTTTGGACCACATTTCAAGATAGACTCGTTTGAAGATGGTTTAACTCTGAAAGTTCCCTGAGCTCTCTCCCTACACAGAATCACTTTCAATTGTGCCCTTCATCAGTGGTGCCTGGTGCTATTAGTCGAGACACTGCCGAATCCAAATTGGCTCTTGACAGGGGCTCAATTTTAACTCATTCATGCTCAGAGTTAAACTCTCACCTTGCAGCTGGACTGGATTCAGTACAATGTTTGTTTTGCCGCTGATGGGAGTGACGTTGAAATGCTAAATTCACGTTGCACATGGACTGCATCAGAATCACTAATAACCCGAAATAATGTTTATTTTGTAAGTGTTCACAGCTGTTCAAAATTTCACCGTGTTGTGTTTGCGAGCGAGTGAAATAAACAAGTTGCCAAGAACAAGATGTGATTCGTCAAGTTGCACTCGGCTTCGATATGGGTCCTGGATGGAAGTGCAAAGCGAACGTGAAATCCAGTCGATACACGTGATGTGACTGGGACACATATCGATATATTGTGACTCATTTATCACCACTGCAATTTTCCCACAATGAAGCTTGGATTAAAATGTAATTTGTTCATATGAGACAAAGTCAATTAATAACCCAATAGCTTAATCATAATTTTAATGCAAATTAAAATGAGGGACAGTAAAAACATCAGGAAATACAAGTGGTCTGGGTCACGCTGGCATTCCAAGTTTTTGACAGATTCTGTGCGGTGATTGTTGTGACAAAATGCCTTTAGCTTCAAAGCTTAATGTGCAAAGGGAGCTGAACATTGCATATCATCCGACTAGAAACTCCAGATGTGCGTTAGGTATGTCATTGTGTGGATGTCGTGTGTTTCTCTCTATGGGTCTGGATATATAAGTATTTGCATTTGAGTATGTCTATGTGTATGTGCGGAAAACTATGTGTATATTTGTCTATCTGTGCATTCCTGGGTGGATGGGTCTATTAATGTCTGGACGCCCATGTATATGCTTATGTGTGTGTACAGCCAGTCTCCGGGTTGCAAACGGATTTTGTTCCGGTGTTCGATCCCAAGTCAACTTGTGCGCAAATCAGAACAAAATGCAGGACAATATAAAACAATTATTCATAAGTACACATATATTCGTATGTCAGGATTTAACATTATACCCTTGTATGGGATTGCGTTTCTAAGTACGAGTATTCGTAAGTCGGACGTTCGTAAATCATGGCCCCCCGTACTTGTATATGTGTGTACATGTTTACATATGTGTCGATGTGTGTACCTGTTTGTGTATATGTGTGTATTTGCATGTGCGTATATGTTTGTGTAAGTATGTGTTGTCTATGTCTGTACGTGTGTGTCTGTGCATGTGTATTTGCCTAGCAATATATACTTATATGTGGATGTATTGTCTAAATGTGTACACATTTGTAAGTTTTTGTATGTTTGTGTGTTCATGTGTGTCTATGTGCTTGTATGTGTGTTTATCTCTGTACTTACATATTTCTCTCTGTTTGTATGTGTCTGTATGTATTTGTCTATATGTGTATGCATTTGTAAATTTGTCTTCGTGTTTATATAGTGTCTGTGTGTTTGTGTACATGCATGTGTGTATTTGTCTCTGTGTGACTTAGTGTATGCATATGTATTTATATATTTGTGTTTTGTTTGTGTGCCTGTTTTTGTATCTGTGAATGTATGTTTGTCTATATTTCTGTATTTGTGTTCACACATATTTGTATGTGTAGATGTGTGTCCAGTCTTCATGTTTATGTGTGTATATGTGTCTATATTGTGGGTTTTGTGTATTGTGTACACATCTATGTGTGCATTTTTGTGTCTATATATGAGTCTGTCTCTGTGTGTGTCTACGTGTTTGTGTCTATATCTGTGTATCTGTATTGTCTCTCTATGCCTCAATGTGTCTACCTCTATGTTTTCACACATTTATATATGAGTCTATATGTGTCTCCGTGTGTGTGTGTGTTTCTATGTATGTGCATCTCTGCGTATGAGTGTCTCTGTATATGCGTGTGTCTGTGTGTGTTTCTGCATGTGTGTGTCTGTGTGCATCTCTACATGTGTGTTTATATGTCTCTGTGTGTGTATGTGACTGGCTGTGTGTATATGTGAGTGGCTGTGTGTGTGTGTGGCAGTGTGTGTCTGTATGTGAGTGGCTGTGTGTGTGTACATGAGAGGCTGTGTGTGTCTGTGTGTGATTGTCTGTG
>NC_057718.1:19572933-19590025 GCF_004010195.1 Chiloscyllium plagiosum | reverse complement strand
GTGTGAGTGGCTGTGTGTGTATGCGAGTGGGTGTGTGTGTGACTGTATGTGAGTGGCTATGTGTGTGTATCTGTATGTGTGTGACTGTATATGAGTGGCTGTGTGTGTGTCTGTATGTAAGTGGCTGTGTGTGTGTGTCTGTGTGTGAGTGGCCATATGTGTGTTTATGAATGCGAGTGGCTGTGTGTATCTATGTGTGAGTGGCAATGTGTGTGTGTCTTTGTGTGTGGCTGTGTGTGTATATCTATGTATGAGTGGCTATGTGTGTGTATCTGTATGTGTGTGACTGTATATGAGTGGCTGTGTGTGTGTCTGTATGTAAGTGGCTGTGTGTGTGTGTCTGTGTGTGAGTGGCCATATGTGTGTTTATGAATGCGAGTGGCTGTGTGTATCTATGTGTGAGTGGCAATGTGTGTGTGTCTTTGTGTGTGGCTGTGTGTGTATATCTATGTATGAGTGGCTATGTGTGTGTATCTGTATGTGAGTGGTTGTGTGTGTGTCTGTATGCGAGTGGGTGTGTGTGACCGTATGCGAGTAGCTGTGTGTGTGTCTGTACGTGTTTCTCCTGATTCTGTGGAAAAGGGCAGTTCTAACTCCAGATCTTCTTTGAGCCTGACGTCATGTCTGCTTGAGATTGGATGGTAGGACTGTGACTCGAAACTCCCTCCCCTCCCCCTCCAAAAAAAACTTTTTAAAGACTTTCAATCTGTTCAAACTAATATATTTTACAACCATCGCGATACCATCTAACATCTGCTCCAGTGTGTGTGTGTGAGAGAGTGTGTGAGTGAGTGAATGTGTCTTATTTATTTGTGCTGAGTGTTTCCCTTCAGCTATATTTTTCTTAATTTGTAAAGTTATCTGTTGCTGGAGACATCTGGCAACCAGCGTGTTTTTTTTGTTCTATATATAAAGATAATAGATATTTATATATATAACAAGCCGCCTTTAGAAATCCACCGAGAGAAGGGGGCCAGTTCACTGTTAAAAGACACTGCAGAGGAATACGTTTTGACTGGAGTGCGAGTCCTCTTAAGGAACAAGCTTGTATCAACATGGAGTGGGTGAGGTACAGCGTTTTGGTGTGGCTACTCTCCGTCTTGCAGCCGCACCAAGTGTGCCCTGAGAAGAGGAATCTCAGGAGGATCACTTACGTGCTTCACTCGGGCAAGTCTCACGGCCGGGGCAGTGTCTTTGCTTTCGGTACCAGGCACCGTGCTCCCTCCTCTTATACAGTCAGGGCGCAGGGCTCGGCTCCAGTGCTGGAGGTGAAAACCACTTACAGGAGGAGCTCGCCCCAGGTCAGGACCCGGCGGATGGGCCAGGCGAGCCAGCACGTCCAGCAGCAGCAGCAGCAGCAGCACATCGCTCAGTTCCATCCACACCAGTACTACCAGCAGCAGTCCATTAGACACCCTGTGCACTACCAAAAACAACAGCTTAACGGGTAAGGAGAACTCCCTTGAACTTTGCGCCAGATCATTGCTGGCTGTATCCCTTCCCATGACCTTCTAGTCCATTTCTGGACATCACTTAAACCCTCAGCCACATAACATCACCAAAGAAATATTTCGGTTTGACACCTCCTAATATTTTATTTTATTCCCCTTCAAGATAAATCGAATGAGTTTAAACCCTTTATAATACCAAACACTTGTTTTTTTTAACAATATAACCAACGATTGTCTTGATTATTTACAATATGTTGGGGAACATGAAGCTACCTGCAATGAAACTTTAACCCAAGAACAAAATTCACTTGAGAACAGTGATGTGTTGCAATGCAGAGAAACTCCTGACAGCAGTGAAGTTTCAAAAACTCCCTAATTACTTTCTTCCTGTAAAAAAAGTGATTCCAACTTGAATCCTTGTCCACAGCTCTCTGCACACAGTGGGGGATTCAGGTGACTGTGGTGCAGTCTGCCATGCGTAGGAAGCATTTCCTCATGGGTACCAAACCATCACTAATGTTTGCGTACAAACCCTGAGAACATGATCTCTTTGAAAAGAGAGAGGAGGCACCTTCATTCCACGAAGGGGGCCCTTTGTTATTCTGGGCAATATTTCCTTTGTGGCTGGGTGGAAGCTTTTGACAGGTTGTATGTTACTGTTAAGAATCTTGATCCTGGGAATTTATTTTATTCCATCACAGGATGTCGGCTGGGCCATTCTTAACTGCCCTTCAAGAAGGCAGTGGTGAGCTGCCTTCCTGAACTGTTGTAGTCCTTGTGATGTAGGTGCACCCTACTCAGTTTCCAAGGTTTAATGCAGGTTTTGATACAGTGAAGGGCTAGCGATATATTTCCATGTCGGACTGTGGCTTGAAGGGGAATTTGCAGGTGTTCCCATGTTTCACTGTCCTTGTCCTTCAAGGGGGTGGGGAGGCTAGAAGTTTGGAAGGTGCTGTCAAAGGAGGCTTGGTGAGTTGTTTACTAGAGAGAGACCTTGAGCCTGCGTTTATATCACGGGGAAGTTACTGCTTGCCAATCTTGGGTCAACTCTCACTCCAACTGATCGACTGTAGCTAAGCAAAGTCAGCACTGAACTCCTGTGTCACTATTGATGAATGGCTTCCCCCGCTCCCTTAAAACACAGAAACAGTTTCCTGTCAATACTTTAATAAAACCGTAGGAAATTTTAAAACAAATATTCATGAGTGGGGGGTTTGTTTTAAAACTGAAACCGTATCTCATTTTCTTCTTTTGTTAACTTCAGCTGTTGCCTGCAGGGTTTGAACAGACACTAATTTTTTTATGGGATAGTTTGATGGATAGTTTACTGTCAGATAAGTATTTTATTAGTCTACATCTTCCTTTTCTCTCCAGTAAATGTGTCATGTTATGATTTGCAGAGTTAACGTTTGTGGCGGTCAGTGCTGTCATGGATGGGCCCAAGCTCCTGGCTCTCAAAGATGCACCAAGCGTAAGTGATTTGTATTGCATGACAAAAAGTCTTTCTTGTGTTGGCAAGTTGAGCTTTGTTCAGAGATCTTAAATCTAAAGATTCACCAGACAATAGCAGCATCGGCACCAAATCACCCTTTGAGCTGTCACATCGGACCATAATCCCATGTCACCTCACTGTTGATTTGCACCAGTCAATTATCTCCTTGCTATCCTCTCACCTGCCTCAGCTCATCTGCTGCTGGAACCCCAAAACACTCTTGATAATTTCATTGCTATCGCTCGACCTGACTATTCCAACACACTCCTGGCCAGCCTCCCATTGTTCTTCCTGCATAAATTTCTCAGGATGTGAGCTTCGCTGGCTGGGCCAGTCTTCATTACATGTCCCGAATGGCTTTTTCTGAAGATTGTGGTGAGCTGCCCTCTTGAACTGTTACAGTCCTTGAGGACTAGGGACACTCATAGCACTGGTAGGGATGGAGTACCAGGATTTGGACCTATCAGCAGTGAAGGAACGGCAATGTAATCCCCAGTCAGGAAGGTGCAAGACTTGGAGGGGAACTTGCAGAGGGTGGTATTTCCCATGTATCTGTTGCCCTGGTTCTTCTAAATGGGAGTGATTGTGAGTTTGGAAGGTGCTGTCCAAAGAGACTTTGTGAGTAGCTGCAGTGCAACTTGTCGATGAAATACACGCTGCTGCTGTGAGTTGGTGCTGAAGGGAGTGAATGCTGAAATTAATGGATGGGTTGCCAAACCAGCAGGCTGCTTTGTCGAGCAATGCTAAAAACTGCACTGATCCAGGAAAGTGGAAATATTTCATCACACTCATGACTTGTCTCTGGTAGATGGTGGCCAGGCATTGGAGAGTGAAGTTTTGAATTAATCTCCTCAGAGTTCCTAGCTTCTAATCTGGTGGCCACATTATTATTATAGCCATATCTACCCACGTCTTAATTTATGTCAAATTCTAATCACTCATCATTTTGTGTTTGCTAACTAACTTTGGCTTCAACTACGGTTTGAAATCCCTATTCTAGACTTCAATATCTCAATGGCCTTACCCCTCCTTATCTGTGTAACCTTCTGACAACTGTAACCCTCTGAGATATCTGGACCTCTCTAATTCTAGCCACATGAGCACTCCCAAATTTCACTGCTGCACTGTTGATCCCTGGGGCTTACATTCTGGAATTCCCTTCCTAACCTCTTTGTCTCCCTAATGTCTCTCTTTAATCAAGTCTTTGCTCTTGTGACACCATATTGTCTATCCAAGTGTTGTTTGGTAAAATTGTTAAAAAGTGGCTTTGAAGTTTTATTGTCCTGAATTGTTACATAAATGAAACGTCGTAATGGTATCTGACCCCAACTCCCAAACTGGTACATACTGGAAGCAAAGGGGAACTCACTGTTGGCTGGAGAGTCAATGAGAGTGGTATCTGACCCCAACTCCCAAACTGGTACATACTGGAAGCAAAGGGGAACTCACTGTTGGCTGGAGAGTCAATGAGAGACTAGTGTGGCACCTCTAGGGTAAAGCTACCAAATATGTGTTTGTGTGTGTGTCTGTGTGTGAGAGTGGTATGCCTGAGTGTCCGTGTGTGTATGCGTCTGTTTGTGTGTGTCTGTGTGTGAGAGTGATGTGTCTGTGTGTGTGTGTGTTTATGTGTATGTGTCGGTTTGTGTGCGTCTGTGTGTGAGAGTGCTGTGTCTGTGTGTCCATGTGTGTATGTGTATGTGTCTGTTTGTGTGTGTCTGTGTGTATGTGTCTGTTTCTGTGTGTGTGTGTCTGTGTCTGTCTGTTTGCTGTGTGTGTATATGTGGTGAGCAGCATGGGCAGGGAATGAAGCTCACAACGGGCCATCCCTTTGTCCCAATGCAGGTCTATTGTTCTAGCACTGAGTCCTTTTAAACAATGAAACCTTCTCCAGGGAGCCTTATGCTCCCCACAAGAGGTTGCTTGTCATGTTCCTTGATAAATTCCAGCAATGGCACAGTGGGATCCTGAAGGGGGCATTAATTGCTCCCCATTGGCCTCTGGTGGTGGCGGAGTGGGAAGGCTTTCTGTCATGTACTTTATCAGTACAGACATGAAAAAGTCTAAGAATGTTCTCTCCTGATTAAGTACCCCGTTCCCCTACTGTGGCCAACAAACTGACCACTGAAGGGGCATTAAGCCACCCTGTGTCACCATCTGAACAAAAATGATAGTCTCAAGCTCCAAAGTGCCCCTCCTTACCTCTTGTGCCACACCTGGCCTCTGTTGCTGTACTCTGAGCCAGATGTTAGTCCGTGAAATGGCAAAGGGAGTGAGTTTCAGGTTGGAGTTCCAAGAGGGGCAGAGAGGTCTTGTTCACTCAGCAAGCGGCCGGGCCATCAAAAGTGGTAGGAATCTGCATGCGGAATTAATTTACCATGCAAGTACAATGCTGTAAAACCACTATTGAAAACTGAAACCCAGTGGGCTGGAGAGGGGAAGCTGGGAGCTTGCCTCTGTCTCTGAATCATGTGTTTCCTGAAAAAGAGGCGTGTTTCCAGGTGAGGGCCGGCTGGAACTGCAGCTGCAATGGGCTCTCTCTCTCCCACACGTGAAATAGCTCCTCCCGTTCATCAATAGAACGACAAGTGAACCAAAAGCATTCAGAAGAGCTGATGCACGGGATCTGTGAGTTCATCAATGACGCCTCCACCATCACATCCTGAGCTCGAGAGTGCAGCAGCGAAAGTTTTCTGAATCTTTTAAACTGCTGTGATGGAAATGAGTTCTACACATCCATTCCCCTTTTCTGTAATCCTGTGGAGATCACTTGGATGCTGCTTTCATTTTAATGAAACGCCCATGTGACATGTTGGTCATTACCAGCCACCCAGGTGCTAAAGGGGGACATTGATGCTGGCAGACTTATTAAACTGGGGGAAGGGGAATGATTGGCTGAATGATGAGGTCAGATACAATGCTGGGACTCTCTGGAATAATATTGAGTGAATTGTAACATCGGTGTGTGTCCCTGCAACTCCCAGCCTTTTATATGTAGCTATCCAGTAACAATCTATAGCTTATTTTGAAATATTTTTATTGATCGGGATTTCAGTCCTGACGATTCTACTGTGTACTATGACTCCCAAACCCTTCACTAATGGAGTAAAGGGTTGAATTGATGATTCACTTCTGAGGTGAGAGGGCATCTCTCAGGAAATCCTGGGGTCAGTCCCAATGACATTTCTACCCATCAACTCTGATGGATGAAGCATTGTGGGGGATGAGCTCACAATACTTCAGTGTGGATGAGACTCCTTGGCAGGAGCTGACCTCTGTAAAATTAACCTGTTATTATACACACAGTTCAAATTATCATTGATAATGACTCAGCATGTGAATATTGTGTTAGAGATGAACACTGAATGAAGAGAATTAGAAGATGCAGCAGTAAAATAACAACATGCATAACATTTCAATGATTTTATTGTATGTGAGGCTTTTTAAGATGCTCTAAGTAACATGAAAGAGGTTATGTAAATGGGTGTTTCTTCTCTCTCTGACTTTCTCTGTCCGTCTCAATATACCTCCATGCTTCAATATATTTCTCTCTCAGTCAATCTGCTTCTCTGTTTCTTTGTCTGTCTCTATCACAGCCTGTGTTAGTTTCTCTCTGTCCCTCTCTGACTCGAATCTTTTGTTTCTTCTGTTTCATTCTGTGTGTGTGTGTGTCTCTTTCTATGTCACCATCCCTCTGACAGTGTCTCTGCCTTTCTTTGACTCACTCCTTGTTTATCTTAGCAATAATTTTCCCAGCGACTACAATGGCTTCAAATTAAAGTATGTCCAACATGAAGGCTTAGCTAGCAGGTAAAATGATTAAATTTCTCAAATTAAGAGCACCATAAATTGCTTAGGTGGCAACAATATTCCTTTAATCTATTATGCCAGATCAGTGAAGGTAAAAAATTCTTTATTGACTCCCTTACTTAGTGATGTCTGCTGGGGCCAAAGTTCACCATTACTGTGCTGTTTTATGTACAGAAAATTGGTGCAATGCTGAAAGATTTAAGAGTGGGTTTGCCTCACACCTAATTTGCACAGGCCACCTCAATAAGAATGGGCCTCATTTCAGTGCTGAAATGAGGGTCCTGCCCTTATTTCCTGGAAATTCACTTAAACTAGTTAGATCTTGCACTGCTCAAGCTGCAACTAGTCTCTCATGTTCTTCAATGGTCTCAGCAGCGATTATTAAAGAGACTGGTGGACTGAGGGTAAGTTTTGTTTGACTTACTGTGGAGCCAGGACTGCCCTTCCTGTCTTCATGCAAGCTGCTACTGGCCTGTGCTGACACATTCTGTGGCCTTAACCCTCTCAACTCCCAAGTAAACTTGTGGACTGACTCCCAACACTGAGCCAGACAAATTTCCCATGCTCAGCTCATTAGCCGCTGTAAGGAGCCCAGTGCCCCTGGATTTATCCCAGTGGGGCCTGACTTTGCCTGAAGGCCCACACTTGGGCCTCCATCTTCTCCCCGGTGAAATGAGCGTGCTGTCTTTTTGGCCCCCTTTATCAGGCACTTTTCAGCTTCACCAACACCGAGCGTGATCAAGATCTCACCTTATTGCACTGTGACTGAGAGCACTGCAGGTGACATGGGTTTCAGGTGTTAGCAGCCTGTTTTTACACCCTGCCCAGTTTTAGTGGAGAAACATGCTGCCAGTTCACTATCACCCATTTTGTGCAGACCACTTCACCTTCCCTCCCCCTCTAGATCCCCCTGTGCGGTTCTCATGCATTTGTGTGCACTGCTGTTGCCATGGCAAGTCTCTGAAAATAAAAGGTGTTTTTATTCCTAATTAGTAAACCACATTTCTATTGCAGCATAACAACTGGTTGACTTTACAGGATAAAAATCAGAAGATTTAATTGTCAGCCAGCTGTACTTTTTCAAAACACTATTGTGTTTATGGCTGAAATTTAAGGGAATACACAATCTTCAAGTCAGGGACAATTGTTTTATAAGTAGCAGATAGGTAAATGATAGAAGGTTTTTATTTCATAAATTTTGGAATACATTCATTTGTGCTTGCCATGGTGTCGGGTCCAAAACAGGACCTTGAATTAAGTTACCACTAGGTGGCATTCTTAGTGAGTATTTCAGGACTGGAAGAAACAGTGACGACTCCAATGCATTCTTTTGATGAGGTGATTACTTTGTGACTATATGTCAGTCACAGAGGAAAAAGGTGAACATTCTCCAAAGCAATAAATTTACTTAATATAAAGAGGTTTAATTTACTATGTCCAAGTGACCTGCAGGTAAAATGAATACAGGTAGAGAATGCAATATTCCTTAAGTCAGGCTTGAAAAGCTGTGGACAATGCCTCTATTTGTCTTTCAGAATATCAGAGTACTTATGGCCAAGACTAATAACAATCGTGATATCCCAATCTCCCTGAGACATTCAATAATAAATGAGCAGCCCTTTGGATTTAAAGCTTGTTATTTAAAGTGCACTCATTTCTAACACTGCAGTTTGCACTAGGACCCAGTGTTGGGTGTGAGCCAAATATTGCATCCAAAATATCACCTATTTCATTGATGTCAAGTTAAACCTATGTGGTGATTGTGACAGCTGTGCCTCAGTTGGAATCATATCTCTAAGGCAGAAGGTTGTATGTTTAAGTCCCATTCCAGCCCTTGCAACGCAAAACTAAAGGCTGAAACTTCAGCGGAGTGCTGCAGGGTTGGAAATGGCACCTTTCCGAAACGATATGGATTTGAGATCCATTCACGTGGACGCTATTTGAAGAAGAACACAGCAGTTATCACCAGTGCAGTGCACAGGCCTAACATCTATCCTTCAGCCAACACCACAAAAAGCTGGCTATTTTATTCATTGTCAGGAGATCTAAACCTGCACACTGAGATTAGGGTGATGTCATTCGTAAAACATGTAGTTACATTATCCCAGTGAAATATAAATCTGAAACTCCACCTACCCTGTACTGACTGACTCATTGCTTCAGCCAATGTAAATGGCTTTGAAAGGTTAACATCCAAATAAGGCTGGAAAGTACACTATAATGAGGAGACTTGGAGGGGAAAGCTTGGAATGATACACATGTAGGAGTAACTGATTCCACTAATGACAGATGGAATTTATATTTCAATTTCCCATTCAAATAAAAAGGCTGGGTTTCAAATGGGTCACACACATTAATATTTGATTTGTCCATTGGCATCTCCTGTCTGGAAGATTTTTGTTTCAGAAAGTGCTTTTGTACCATTGTTCTTCTTCCATTAGCATTGTGTAGGCCTGTTGTCCATTCTGGGTGGACAATCTAAAAAAATCGGAGATTGGCATAATTTTGTTTAAAAACACAATTTTTAAACTGACACTTTCCAAAAATTGCCATTTGAACACTTTCCAATGAAATAAAAAAAAAATACACCTCAGCTAGAGGTGGACAACTGATGGAAATAAACAGAGAAAATTAGTGTGAGAATTAAAATTGCAAAGTTCACTTATTATAGTGTCTCTTAGCACATGTTTTGGTGACATTGCTTTTTCAACTTGGCAAAGCAAGAAAGTACCTTCTCTAAATGAAATAGTGAATGAAATCTGATCGCACTGCTGTTTAGTTTCTATTATCTTAGGATCAAATTAACTCTGGGGAGTACTTTCACTTTAATACACTTTTAATCTCCCTCCCTTTTTCCTTTATGTCTGACAAAGGAAGATATATTTGTTACCTGCCAGAAAATACTGTCTGTGGAGCAAGCTACCATAGGTGCCCATTCATGTCTGTGCTCCCTGTGTTCTGTAATATACAACAACACCTTGTGTTTATATAGTGCCTTTAACATTCTGAAATGTCTTGAGGCACCTCCCAGGATCATTATAAAGCATGTCTTCAAGCCACGTGAGATACTTGGTCAAATAATTATCAAAGAGAGATGTTTTAAGGAATGTCTTAAAACAGGAAAGAGAGGTAGAGAGGTGGAGATATGTGGGAGGGAGCGCCAGAAATTGAGCCCTAGGCAACTGAAGACATGGTCACTAATGCTGGAAATGCACAAGATGCCAGAATTAGAGGAGTTCAGACATCTCAGAGGTTTTGGGAGTGGAGGGAATTACAGAGTTAGGGAGAGGCGAAGCCATGGAGGAATGTAGAAATAAAATCGGAATTGGAAAGGCAAGGCGTTGTTCGACCAGGAGTCAGGGTAGGCCATGAAGCACAGGGTGACAGGGAAATGGGACTTGCTGAGAGTTAAGACAAGGACACTATAGCTTGAGATGACCTGACATTTACAGAGGGTGGAATATGGGACTCAAACCAGGAGTACATTGGGATAATCCATTCCAGAGATAACAGAGGTCTGCTTGAGGATTTCAACAGTAAGTGAGCTGTGATGGGGTGGATGTTGGGTGGTGTTGTAGAGGTGGGAATGGACAGTCACAGTGATAAAATGGAAATGAGTTTGGGAGCTCAACTTGGAATCGAATGTAACATCATTGTTGTGAAGAGACTGGCTAAGTGTTAGGTTGTTGCCTGGGAGACAGATGGAATTGGTTAGCTAGCGAGGAGAGACAATGGCTTCAGTCTTTCCAGGTTTTAAATGGAGAAAATTTGCATGTGATCCAGTGGATGTCCATTCCGTTCAGCTGAAGCTGCCTCTTCAGATCAGCCTGAGAGCTGCTTATCCACCTCCTTCCTGTGGAAAGGAAAAAAACTTAACCATCACAAATTCATAGTAATCAACAAATTAATCAACAGGGGGGGTGAGAATGTGTTTTACACAGTGAGTTACGATGATTAAAAGATGGAAGCAGATTCTGTAATAGCATTCAAACGGAAATTGGATGAATGCTTAAAGGGGAGATGTTTACACAGCCATGATGAAAATTGAAGGGAGTGGGACTCCAAAAGGTAAAGCTATGGTGGGTCGAGTGGCCTCCTTCTGTGCTGCACCATTCTATATCCCTATGATTCGTATTAAGTCTTTAGGTTAAACATTATCTAGTGCAATGGACAATTATTTGGGAGCCTGGCTATTTAAGACAAGTAATTGTTACATTATTTTAGTTGGCAGCCATGTTAAAGGAAAGTGATTAACTTATGGCATCTTATCACACCCCTCTAATCATCCTAAAATCTGGTGGTTATCTTGAAGGGAATTACTGTCGGTGTGAAGTGCAGGTACTGATCTCTGAAACTATATGCTAAGCTTTGATGGTAAAACTGTTTCAAAGGCAAAGGCACTAACCTGGGTTAATTGTACTCCAGTAGAAGTGAGAGTCAGTGAGTACACTGGTTCATGTTTGCTAAGTATTTTCTATTCAGACTGAGGGTAAACTGGGGGTCACGTTTTGTGATGAGTGCTGTGCTCTTAATATGGTGAATAGAATAGCCATATTAGCATAGAAAAGGCTTAGTGGGTTGCTGGAGTGACGTGCTGGGTCAGAGACAGTAGGACACTAATTTGTGCTAGTGTTTGCTCACAGAACCAGCTTCCACACAAAGTTGTGGGGCGGACGGAGTGGCTATGGTGGGTTTGGAAGAGACCAGTTGCCTGTGTAGTGCAAAGGCCTGTCTGTAGTAAAAGGAACAAAAGATTGGGAGACAACCCAGTTGTCCATAAAGAGACTGCTTTCACCAGCAGTGTTAAGAATGTGTTGGGAACATCCCACTGATTTCCATAATAGGAATGGTGTGGGGAGGCAAGAGATAGGAGAAGATAAAGTAGGGATGAGCTGAGGAATAAACAGGTAAGCAGAACAATTAGCATCATAAAGAATTATATGTGTCCTAATGATACTTGTACTGAAAACATTCAATGCTGGAGATCACAGCAAGTCAGATAGCATCCATGGAGAGAGAGAGCAAGCTAACGTTGTGAGTTTAGATGGCTCTTCATCAGAGCTGAAGGGAAGTGTGGAGGGATAAATAGACAAAGTCTTTTCCCTGGGGTGGGGGAGTCCAGAACGAGAGGGCATAGGTTTAGGGTGAGAGTGGAAAGATAGAAAAGAGACCTAAGGGGCAACCTTTTCATGCAGTGGGTGGGACGTGTATGGAATGAGCTGCCAGAGGATGTGGTGGAGGCTGGTACAATTGCAACATTTAAAAGGCGTCTGGATGGGTATATGAATAGGAAGGTTTGGAAGGGTATGGGCCGAGTGCTGTCAGGTGGGACTAGATTGGGTTGGGATATCTGGTCGGTATGGACGAGTTGGACTGAAGGGTCTGTTTCCATGCTGTGCCTTTCTATGACTGTGTTCAGAGGGGTAGTGAGTGTAAGGTGCTGATGGAGAAAAGATGTTAGTAGTTTGTATTAAGTGATCGGAATGTGAGATTGGCAGAACAATGGTATGTCTCCTACTAGACTTGAAAGGACAATAACTGGGATGGGGGAGGGGATCACATAACAGCTAAAAGAAAGGAAAGAAATGGTACACAATTTAAAGATGTTGAACTCAATATTAAGTCAAGAAAGCTGCAAAGTGCCCAGTTTGAAAATGAGATGTTGTTCCTCCAGTTTGCGCGGTGATTCAATGGAACACTGCAGCATACCGAGGACAGGCATGCTAGCCGGACACTGGGTTAAAATGACCGGGCACGGAAAGGTCAGGGTCATGCTTGCACACAGACCAGAGGTATTCTGTAAAGTCGTCTCCCAGTCTGCGCTTGGTTTCTCCATTGTACAGTAGGCCCCATTGCAGCAAATACAATACACAAGATTGGAAGAGGTACAGGTGAAATGCTGTTTAGGCCCTTGGATGGTGAGCAAGGAGGAGGTGAAGGGGCAGGTGTTGCACCTTCTGCAGTTACATGGGAAGATGCTGTGGGAAGGCGGTGTAGTGTTGGTGATTGAGGAACGGACTAGGGTGTTTTGGAGGAAACGATCCCTGCAAATCCAGACAGGACAAGTGAGGGGAAGATGTGTTTGGTGGTGGCATTCTGCTAGAGTTGGCTGAGAATAATTACTTTGAATGTGGAAACTAGTGGGATGACAAGTGAGGATAAGGGGGTCCCAATCACATTGTTGGGAGTGATAGGAACCAGCACCCTACACCCACTACCCTCCCACCTCCCCACCCCCTACCCCAAACTATTGCATAAATGCTGCCCCCTCTACACTTCACTTCAGCTCTGAGGAAGAGTCATTTAGATTCAAATTGTTAGTTTTCTCTCTGTGTTGATGCTGCCTGCCTCTCTGTGATCTCCTGCAGTTTTTGTTTTCAGTTCAGATTCCAGCATCTGCAGTAATTCGCTCCTACCCTAGTGAGACGTCTTCACTTTACTTTCAAGATGTAACCTGTTTTGAAGCCTCACATCAATTTAAAAGAATTTGAGATTTGTCTCACTTCCTTTTGATCATAAAATCTCTTGTCCCTGATGTTGATAGTTCACCATTAGCTAAATCTTTCTCTGTTATGAAAACTCTCTTGTATTTGATCAGACCTCTTCCCATCTAAACCTGATCAGAGGGGTAAACACAACTGCTTCTAAAGTTCATATCAGCGGTAACTACTTAACAACCATACTAAATGCATAACAACATGTGGTAACTTGTTGATGTTTGACAACCATAAATAGCTGTGTCTTTATTTAACTTGTTAGTAATAGAAGCAGTCTAGGCAACAGCATTTTTTGTTTCTTGGTCATGTGGGACTGGATTGCACCTCTGACTTTCAGCTTGTCCTTACTTTCCCTCCAATACCAGCATGAATGCTATACAGGAGGTCCAGTTTCGGAAGTGATGAAGGCTTGCAAAAGGATTAACAGGAAGGAGGGTCAGTGACTAGAGCACACAGGCTGAAGATCAGGATTTGAGCTTTTTGGGAAAAAGTATCAGAGGATAAGGAGAAAATAAGGAGTGATGTGGCTATAGGGAAATGGCAAGGATATGGGATGAACTGGGAATCTCTTTCAAGAGACTTGAGAGTCCAAATGGCCACCTTTAATAACAGAAAAACAGAATATTACAGATGCTAGAGATTGAAGAAATAAGCAGAAAGAGTTGGAGAAACTCGACAGGTCAGAGAGAGAAACAGAGCTAACGTTACAAATCTGAATGCTGCTTTGTTAGAATTCATGGGCCAACACCTCTGCGTTGTGTGATTTGATGAATTCAGAATTTATTTTCTTTAGTATAACAATACTGTGGAAAACTTAGATGAACTTAAATGGGAATGTGAATTTCTAGCCATCCGATTTGTTCGTCAACTGCACAAATAATTTCTGCAGTTTCCTTTGTGGTAAATATTCTGAGCTCCTCCGTGAAACTATATAGCATAAGCAGAATATGTGACGTTGGTGTGGGCATGGAAGGAATTCCACTCTTCCCCTGGCTAGTATCATCTACTTGCAGCTTTGTTGCTCTCTGGTTATATAATAAATTCTTGAAAGCCACTCATCAAGCAACTTCTGTTCTGAATCCCATGGTGACATAAAACGTGTCCAAGATTATTTCCTGCTGTTTCCATTCCATCTGGAAACTTACTTGGGACATCTGAATGGCAGAAATGTCAGATATATAGCAGGCTGTATATCTCCAAAAGACGCCCACAAATGCAAGTCTGTGATTTTCAGGATGTTAGGCTTACCTGGGTTACTGTCCATGCAAAAAGACTGTTAATCTCATTGATACATATAGGATTCTTAAGGGGCTTGATGGGGTAAGTACTGAGAGGTTGTTTCTCCTCATGGGAGAGTCGAGAATCAGAGGGCATTGTCTCAGGATAAAGGGGTGCCAATTTAAGATAAGAGATGTTAAACCAATTTCCATTTGGATAGACATTAAAGGTTCCCCTGGTAATGAAGAGCAAAGGCCTTACTCCTGGTGTCCTGGCCAATATTTATCACTTAACAAGCATCACAAAAAACAGATGATCAGGTTATTATCACATTGCTGCTTGAGTGCATTGACTCCTGTGTTTCCTACATTATGCTTCAAAGGCCCTTCATTTGCTGTAAAGCATCTTGAAATGGACAGTGGTTGTCTGAGGCACTATACAAATGCAACATTTATCCTTTTTCACATCGGCCAGTATGTTTGGGAGCAAGGTGCCTGAGGAGTGCTCCTCCTAATGACTTTTATGTTAAACCACCTCTCTTCGCCACCCCCCCTCCACATCGCCTGAATTGGCCACTTGTGTCATTCAGTTAGTGTGACTCTGCTGTGGAGATGAAGCAACTGGTCTGAGTAATGTGTGGACCCACTCCCTTGTAGTCAGCATGGAGCAAGTTCCAGTGTAAAATAACCACAGCTAAGAGCTAGCAAGAGTGGCACTGACCATCAATACTACTGGACCTGTATAAAGATCTGAGCAAATATTGCTACTTTTTCAACAAGAATAGACCTCTCCTCTGCTTCAGTTTCCTCTTAATTTCTGGCCCTGTTTTACAATAAGTAGTAATTAAACCTCCATCTGGCGAAGGATTTTTGAGGTTTTGAGAGTCAACACATGTTCATACTTATTAATAACAAACTTCCTTTGCACCTTTTTCGGGGCCTTGATTGTTTGACATGGGTAGTTCAGAAAGGAATAGTTCAGCTCTAATTTAAATGTATCACCATAAACTTCCTCTGCACAAACAAGGGAGAGACAAAAAGAAGCTATCCTCAAGCACAGCAGCAACTTATTATGGTATTCTGGGGCTAGTCTGAATCCTCATTGCGAATAATCTTACTTTTCCACTGATTCAGGAATTTCTAATGAAAAGATAGACACTGAGTATTTATAAGGCTGAGGAATCATGTCTACTGAAGGTAACAGCTGATCACTATCATGCAACACCTCTTGGAAGCACTCTACCCAGGCACTGAGAGGAATCCCTTTGGAATTATTTGGGACACAACACTAGATCCATTTTTAACAAAGTTCTGGTTAAAGTGGTCCAACATCTTCAAAAAAAATTGAATGTGTAGATTTGACATCTTTGTGGGATAGCTACCACTTTAAATGTTTCCAAATTTCCATATTTGAAAGTGCTAATGATTACATTGACATACCCTGGATGGTCACTAAGATTCAAATCTTGATTTTTGATCTTCAGAATACTACCTTTTGCCATGGTGTGTCTGTGTGGATGTACAATCAGTTCTTCTTTAATGTGATGGTTTATGAAACCCCGCATGATAGAAAAATCATGGTTTAGAAACAACACTTAAAATGTGACGATGTTAGCACGTTACAGCCAATACATGTTTTAAAAGTTTGCACTTTAGAAACAGTGTCCCCAATTCATTAATCATGTTACAGTGAATTCGCGTTAACAAAACATGTGTTATAGCAGAATGACCTGTATCTGACAAGGGACATGTTCACCCTGTGCTAGCCTCACAGCTCAGTCACTGTTAGAGACAGATTGGGGGTCATGTTTCCCACATTGCCATTTTAACCGAGGAGTCACTGTTTCAAAATAAGGAGTTCTTCTGTCTGAAACAGAGATAAGGGTAAATATTTTTCTCACATGGGTTCTTAAGCCTTTGGAACTCTTCTTCAAAATGCAGTGGAAGCAGAGTTTGAATATTTTTTAAAGCAGAGAGAGATAGATTTTTGATGTCCAAGGGGGATGGAAGGTACAACAGGGGTAAGTGCAAATGTGGAATATTCCAATCAGTCTTGATATTATTGAAGGAGGAGCAGGCCTGAACAAACAATCATGCTCGTAATGTAGTTGTTGATAGGTGACCCTGCTCTGTCCTACTTATCAGGAGGGATTTAAAATTGAATTGAATTGAATTGAGTGTGCTTTATTGTCACATGTACTCAAATGAGTATGTGAAAAGTCTACTAGTCACCACTTATGGCACCAACTAGGTACAGATTCTTCAGTACAGGTTCTTAGGAAATAAATTTGAAAATTAGAAAAATAAGAAGTTGAGAATAATGGAGCTTCCAACTCAGTCCATGCCAGCACCGAACCTACAGTTCACGCTGGGTGTTGAATCACTGGAAGTCCACACTGAGGCCATGCCAGGCTGAGAGACTGCCATGGGGAGAAAGTGAGGTCTGCAGATGCTGGAGATCAGAGATGGAAATGTGTTGCTGGAAAAGCGCAGCAGGTCAGGCAGCATCTAAGGAACAGGAGAATCGACGTTTCGGGCATTAGCCCTTCTTCAGGAATGAGGAAAGTTGGTCCAGCAGGCTAAGATAAAAGATAGGGAGGAGGGACTTGGGGGAGGGGCGTCGGAAAT
>NC_057718.1:19540157-19572740 GCF_004010195.1 Chiloscyllium plagiosum | reverse complement strand
ATGCTCCGCAAGTAGGCGGCCCGTCTCTCCAATATAGAGGAGGCCACATCGGGTGCAGAGTATGCAATAGATGATGTGTGTGGAGGTACAGGTGAATCTGTGGCGGGTATGGAAGTTTCCTTTGGGGCCTTGGAGGGAGGTGAGGGGGGAGGTGTGGGCGCAAGTCTTGCACCTCCTGCGGTTGCAGGGGAAGGTGCCGGGAGTGGAGGTTGGGTTGGTGGGGGGTGTGGATCTGTCGAGGGAGTCACGGTGGGAGTGGTCTTTACGGAATGCTGTTAGGGGAGGGGAGGGAAATATATCCTTGGTGCTGGGGTCCGTTTGGGGGTGGCGGAAATGGCGGCGGATGATGCGCTGTACATGGAGGTTAGTGGGGTGGTAGGTGAGGACCAGTGGGGTTCTGTCCTGGTGGCGGTTGGAGGGGCGGGGTTCAAGGGCGGAGGATCGGGAAGTGGAAGAGATGAGAGACTGCCATGCCAGGCCGGGAGACTGCTGCACTGAGAGGTCACCATGCCAGATCAAGAGACTGCCACACCAAGAGACTACCACACCAGTCCGAGAGACCACCATACCGGGCCGAGACACTGCCATGTCAGGCCGAGAGACTGCCACACCAGGGCAAGAGACCACCATATGGGGCTGAGAGACTGCCACGCTAGGTCAAGAGACTGCCACACCAAAAGACTGCCATACTGGGACAAGAGATTGCCACACTGGGAGACTGCCACGCCAGGCCGAGAGACTTCCAATATGAGAGATCACCATGCCACACTGGGAGACTGCCACACCGAAAGACTGCCATACCAGTCTGAGAGACTGCTACGCTGGCTAAGAGACCGCCATGCCAGTCCAGGAGACCACCATGTCGAGCCATCAAAAGATGGCCCAGACCATCTTTGGGTCAGTGCTGGGATCAGGAGTCTGAAATGGAGGCTCATTTATGTTTTCTCCATTTTGCTATCTCATCCTTTGGTCAGAGTGGCCAACCATTTTTGCAGCATAAGCAACATTTGCAGAGGCTACAGTATATGTACACAGGCTGAGAGTGCTGGGGCAGGTTTGGCAATGTCAGTGGAGAGATAAACAGAGTTAACACTTCAAATCTGACACGACTCTGCTTCTGTCTCCGTGGATGCAGCCTGACCTGCTAAGCTTCTCCAGCACCTCCTGTTTTTATTTCAGATTTTCAGCATCGGCACTATTTTGCTTTTCTTACACATGAAGGCACTTGCTCACTTTGCCCTTTTACAAAACCATTCCAATGGATACAAACAGGAATCTGTAATCTTGCTCCTGTCTTTGGTGAGCAGCAGTGGTGAAGCCTGTTATGATCCTGCAGCATATCCTTATTGAGCAGGCTCAGCCTCATATATATCACTGGGGCTTCTTGTGGTGTTGTGGTAGTGTCTTTACCTCCAAGCTTGGAGGCCTGGGTTCAAATCCTACCTGCTGCAGAGGTTACATAATCACGTTGCATCATCAGTTCAGCAACCTGATGGTCAAATGGGTTAAGGCCTTCCTGATCAGAGAGTCACCTGTTTTTATGTTGTGTTGGCAGAGTTTGTAAGCAACTTGCCTGTTGGTTGGAGAGAAAGAGCAGCAAGATTGGGGTTGGAGTGCAGTGCAGGAGAGATTCCTATGCATCGTGCATCACAAAATGAGTCGTTTCTGCCTTAGCGTTGCAGCAGCCCCCCTCCTGTGTGGTGGCCTGCTTTATGGGGTGGCATATTATGTTGCTCTCCACTAGTATGGTACTGCAATCTCTCTGTCCCCCATGTGGCGAGAGCTTCATGACCAACTCTAGAAGCAGAGCTCAGGTTAACATGATTCAGCAATTGAGCATGTGAAGAAGCCGTGAATTTGTGAAAGTCGATTGGAGTGTAATTGTATGCAATGCTCTGCACTTGGGGTGGCACGGTGGCTGAGTGGTTAGCCCTGCTACTTCACAGCGTCAGGGACACAGGTTACATTCCAGCCTCGGCCGACTGTCTGTGTGGAGTTTGCACATTCTCCCTGTGTCTGCGTGGGTTTCCTCTGAGTACTTCAGTTTCCTCCCACAGTCCAAAGATTTGCAGGTTTGGTGGATTGGCCATGCTTAATTGCTCATGGTATCCAGGGATGTGCAGGCTAGATGGATTAGCCATGGGAACTGCAGGATTACAGGAATTGGGTGGGATGCTGTTCGGAGGCCTGCTCACCAAATGGCCTGCTTCCACGCAGTATGGATTCTATGACCTGAGGTTCTCCAGTAGTGAAGACTGGACAAGCTCACATTAGAGATGCAAGCCACTTGAAAGTGGCAAAGTTAACGATTATATAAAGGGAAAAATGATCGACACAATAACAAAGACTAACTCCCCTCATGACCTCTAGCTGCTGCAAAGCACTTGAACTGTAGTCGCCGTTGTTATGTGGAAAGTGCAGCAGCAAAAATGTAAATTAGGCTTCCACAAGCGGCAATGTGAAAGTGAACAAATCATTTATTGAGGGATAGTGATGGGCTGCAACACTCTGGATATCTCCCCTGCTCTTCTTCAATATAATGAAGACAGGCAGGTAGCTTCCCAGTTTAGGTCAGAGCTCTGATAGTGTAGCGCTCCCTTGGACTGCATTGCAGCATCAGCCTGGTGTTTTGGCTCAAGCCCTGGAATTGAACTTGATCCTAGAATCTTGTGACTCCGAGACAACTTAGCCACAGTGAATACAAGAATGGTCCTATTGAGGACAGCTCAGCAACAAGGATAAGCAGATTGCTGATAAAAAAGGCATTTTCTCAAGAAGCTTAAATCCGCAAACATTATGTGAAAAATTACTATATTTCCTTATGTGAAAGCCGGATTTCTGAGACTAAAGCTTTAGTGGGTGAGTGGAGGGTCAACATTTATTTTGCAGGAGGTGTTATCAACCATCTGCCATCGTCTTGCTGTCACAGAGTTGGTCGACTGGAAACTGACCCTGTCAACCTCACCCAAAATTCGTGCCAAAAGTGCATAAGTTTGCTTTTGTTTTCTCTTTGACACTCAGCTCTAGCTGCTTTACTAGTTTGACTTATAAGGAAAGATGATGTGCATAATGGAATTCTGATACTGCATTGCAACAACTCGCTGAATGCAAAAAGACACTATTGGTTAAGTATAGATTTGCTCTTCCATCTTATATTAATGGGAATGACATGTGGGGATTGAGGATGGTGGGTAGTCATGTTTCACTGCCCATCAAGGTATTGCGGAGTGCATGAGGAAACATAATACTGAGATATTTTATCACTGCACAATAATAAGTGTGAGCAGTTCAGACTTTGAAGTCGCGAAGTGAGATACCTTGAAGGATGAGGGTCTCTTCATTGGTACAATACTGGAATCCTTTGAAGTGAAGTAAACTTTGAACAAGGAAGGGAAGCAATTGCTCATCTTGGCTTCATAAGTGGGTGGTGATTTCCTGTCTTTCACACTTTTACAGAAGTTGGTTTGTAAAGTCAATGGGTTGCAGAAGGTGACACCATTGCTTGCAGCTAAAGTAGAGATGATCAGCTGATTTGCGTCCCAGCTGCAGGTATTCAGAACATAACAGAAAAACTGAGTAAGCTTCTGGTAAGGGTGGCTTACGTGGGAACCACCGACATAGAGAGGGACAGCGTGGAGACCTTTCAGCATCAGTTTCAGGAGTTAGGGCGTATGTTGAAACACAGGACCTCCAGCATAGTAACCTCAGAAATACTACCTGTGAGCAATGAGCTCCAGCATTTAGGTAAGAGCAGATCAGGGAGGTAAAAATGTGGCTAGAGGGATGTCTTCAAGGGGAGGGGTTTGGATTTTTGGAACATTGGGATCACTTTTGGGAAAGGAGAAAACTGTTCAGAAAAGATGAGCATCACCTGAACTGAAATGGAACTAATCTGTAGGCTGAGATAGTAAATAGCGTAGTGGGGATGGATTTAAACTTGTAAACCGATAGGGTGGGGTTGACTAATGGGCCTAGCTTTGGAAGTACCAGGGAGATTAAAAGAGAGATGGAGGGGAATGGGGAAAAAGAATTGAAGGAAGGTGAGAGTGTTGACAATGAACAAAGAAATGATCGCCTTCCAATGAGCAAGAAAGTGATAAGGCAGCATTAAGTTGTGCATGCATAAATGCACAGAGTGTAGTGAACATATCTGGGGAGCTGGAAGCAGAAATTACTCAATGGCGATATGATATAGGAGCATTGACAGAAACATGGCTCGATTGTGGCTAGAACTGGACTGGAAACTGAATATCCCAGATTCTAATGCTTTCAGTAGAAACAGGTTGGGTAAAAAAGGAGGAATTGTAGTGGTCTTGGTTAAAGGTAATAGCACAGCCTTTGAACAAGATGCATTTCCTGAACTAGAATCTCGATGGTTAGAGGTGAGAAACAGGAAGACCTCCATATAGTGGGGAGGAGGTAAAAGAGAGCATTTGTAGGCAGCTCACTGAAACCTGTACAACAAGTCATGATTTCAGTTACCCTCTGGTAGACAGGAACAAGGTCGTCTGTGGGGCTTGGAAGGGGAGACATTCTTGTAACGTGTGCAGAACTTTCTAGAACTGTACATTCCCATTCCTATCAGGGAAGGAGCTGTGCTGCACCTGGTCTTAGGAAATAAGGCAGGTCAAGTAGAGAGCATCAGAATGGGGAACATTTAGGAAATAGTGATCATAATATAAAAAGGTTCAACATTAAGATGGAAGGGGATAAAATCCCAAATGGGAAAAGGGATGATTTTAATGGTCAAAAAGTTGAACTGGAGCAGATTGTTTAGAAATGCATTTTGGTGAATAAAAGAGTGGATAAAAAAAAGTGAGACTTTCAAAAAAGAGATTTAGTACGGTGCACATACCCCCATGAGAAATAAATATGGGGTATCCAAACCTCAAGTAGCTGGATGATTAAGGATATTGATGATAAAGTAAGTAAGAAAAAGAAGGTATATGATGCATTCTGGAATAATAGTAGCAGTAGAAATCTCAAATGCAGGAGAGAGGCTAAAGCTAAAATAGAGAAGGAAGCGTGAGGAAAGGATGGACAGACCATATTAAATCAAATAACAAAATGTTCTTCAAGCATAATATTAGTAAAAGATTAGTGAAGGATAGATGGGGCCCACAAGGAACAAGCAGAGTAAACTGCTCACTGAAGCAAAGGATATAGCAGAGGTGCTAGATGAATATATTGCTTCTATCTTTATAAATTAGCAGATGACGACAATGGCCCTGTTGAAAATGTGTGTGTTGAGCAACTGAGCAGTACAGTGAGAGATAAAGAAGGGGTGCTGAAAAGGCCAGCAGGGGATACACCCTAGATTGCTGAGAGGTAAGGGGGCAAATTGCAGAGCCATTGACAGTAATTTTCCAGGCCTGTCTGAACACAAGGTAAGTCCTGGGGGACTGGAGGATTACAAATATGACACCGATGATTTAAAAAAGGGATAAAGGAAACTATAGATCTGTCAGCTTGACATCAACAATGGGAAAACTGATGGAGGCTCGATGGAGATGAATCATACTTATAATTGTTCATGATGGGTCTTCGGTGCATAATTTGCAATAAAGAGTGATCCTGTACTCAGTATTTTTCTGGAGAAATATTAATTATGTAGTAAGTAACTGTACTGCATGTGCTACATTTTTCTGGAAAAACCTTTGCTTTTATTAAGAGATATTGTAATAGTTTTGGTCATGAATTCCATTTGCTGTAGCTTATGGAGAGTTTTAAAATTAGATGCAGAATATTTGTTACAGTGCACTGTTTGCCGATTGAATGGATTTTGTTTACGGTAAACTACAGCATTGTGAACCTTGCTGGAAAATTACTGTCAATGGCTCTTCAATTTGCTCTCTTACTTCTCTCAGCAATCTAGGGTGCATCCCCTGCTGGCCTTTTCAGCACCTCTTCTTTATCTATCACTGTACTGCTCAGTTGCTGTAAGTCCTGTCCCACCATCAACTCTGGATAAGTAACAGTATAAAACTATTCCTATTCCAACATTTGGCAGTTGGTTCAAACCTAAGCAACATCAAGAATGGAATTTGACAGCAATTGTTGTTACCTTGATCCCAAATAATGCCATGGACCGGAAAACAGCACAATTAAAAACACTTGTACTGTATATACTCATGTAAAGGTCGATCTAATGTCTAAGTTGACCCCTTATTTTGGCCAAAAATCTGGTAATTTTCATATACTTTGTGTATATGTCGACCCTAGCTTTTCAGGGGTCTCTTCCTGACCATATATGCAGCCTTAAATGGCATGATTTGCCCATTTTTGATTCAAATTCATCACACATGCCACCAGTATATGTTTGCACAACACAATTTTCAAATTGTTAAATTGAATGTTGGTCAGGAAATATATACTGTGTATATTTATTTATATAATATCTACATACATATATCTGACCTGCACATGCAAATATCTACGGTACCTTATGGCAGCCCTTGACCTTGTCCTCCTGCTGTTACCTCAGTTTCTTAGAAGTAGGTGTCATGTACAGTTGTGCTCTGAACCTATTGTAAAACTCTCCCAAATGTTTCCGACAAAATGGCATCATGGAAGAAACAAGTAAAACAGCGCAGTTTAAACTAAAAATTATTGAAGTTGCAGAGAAGAACACCAATAGCAAAGCTGAGTTCCTGAAAAACGTGTCAGAGATTGGAGGAAAATAGCCACACAGTTAAAGGCTATGCCAAAACAGGGGTATGCCAACCGAGGAAAGCTGAGCAAGTGGCCACAACTAGAACAAAAGATTGCTGACTGAGTAATTAAGTGTCATCAGAACGGAAGCATAGTGATTCAACAATGTATCAGATTATGTGCCAAAAATGAAGCAAAAAAAGATGGATTCAGTAGCTGGCAGAATAGAGGCAGTTATTTTGTAGATAAATATTCAACAATTGCCATAATGCTTTTTCCTTTTGTTATTTGTTAATTTATATAGAGATCTGGCTCTTGTTGACCCATTTTTCGATTCATGCCAAGCATGAGTTTCATCCCTTCGAAAATGATACCTCGTGTATAAGTTGACTCCCTAATTTCAGCTTAAAAACAGTCTTCAAAACTAGACCTATGTACTGTAATTTATTTAAAATGTCGAAGAAATCTGCACTTACTTTTAAGAATGTTTGAGGAAACTCTTTAAGGTTTTGCATCAGTTGTTGTAATGACCATGACAAGGCCAGCCAGGTAGACCTCATAGAGTATGAGTTCCCTGATTGGGGCTGTTAACTTTGTCCAATCGGGGAGCCCTGGCTGACAGATTTAAAAGGGGAGTGTAGCTCTGCAGTTGTGGCTGAGTGGTTAAGGCGATGGATTAGAAATCCATCGTATTTCCATACATATATTCGAATTTTGCCTATTATTTTGGAGGTCATTTCAGCTGACTGTCTACCCCTCTTCCACGGTTATGTTCAAGTCTGGGTGTCCTTGGAGAAGGAGCACGCGGTATCGATCAACACCCTGGAGTTGTTCAGGGAGAGGTGGGCACCGCAGGGAGTGGAGTGCATCATTTCTCCCTCCAACTCTATTTTGATTTAGTCCCTACCCTCCCCTTCACTGTTTTGATCACCCAGCACTGTCCTTTGATGTGAAGGGCAGTGTTTGTCACTGGCCACCCGGGTGTTTTCCTATCTTCCTGGTGGTGGAAATTGAATAAAGATTCGTGCACTTTGTGTCTTTCACTGTGTCTCACACCTACACACACACACCATAAAAAAAAAGAAAAAACAATTAAAAGGGGAGTGTCGCTCTGCAGTTGTGTCTGAGTGGTTAAGGCGACGGATTAGAAATCCATCGTATTTCCATACATATATTCGAATTTTGCCTATTATTTTGGAGGTCATTTCAGCCGACTATCTACCCCTCTTCCGCGGTTATGTTCAAGTCTGGGTGTCCTTGGAGAGGTAGCATGTGGTGTCCACTAACACTCAATGCCTTTAGGGAGAAGGAGCCCTGAGGGGGATGGAGTGCTCTATTACCCCCTGCAATTTTATTTTGATATAATCCCCACCCCCCCCCCTTCATGTTTTTCACATAAGCTTTGCACCTTACTGGTTCCCTGGCCACAAGGGTGTTTTTCCTGGTGGTGGAAATATTGAATAAAATTGTTTGCACAATGGTGTCTTCATTGAGTCCCTGCACTTGCGCGCACACACAGCATGGATGCTGTGCGGGAAATAAGCACTAAAAAGGTGATTGTCAGAGACCCTGACACTCTGAGAGCTGACTCTGAAGAGGCAGTACTAAAGTCAAGGACTGTTCAGATATAAATAAAAGGTGACTTGGTGACAGGATACCGGCCTCAGTAGAGTTATTTTAGTTGCAAAAGGATCATTTGTGACTTTCCAGGTTAATAAGAAATAATGGTCCATGTGACCTGGCTACCCTTGACCTAGAAGCAGTAACAACAGGAAGAGAGTTAAGTCCAAAAGCCATACAGTTGTCAGGCTCAAAGGAAAGCCAGGGGCAGAAGCACACAGCTGCAGAAATAAACAAGAACTATAGCACAACACAATTATTAAACTCCTGGTGTGTTTAGGAGCAAGTCGAGTTTCTACTTCAAGGTTAGTTTGGCAGTACAAATAAAATTAGAACTCCAGAAACCCATTGGTAAGTGATTGCCTGAGCTAAAAGAGACAGAATCCTAACAGTTGAGTTTGTATCGGAGGACCTGTTGGTTGGTTGGTTCAAAAATTACTGACTGAGAGTGGATGCCATTAGGATTAACATGACTTTTTGAGAGAGGCATGTATCTTGTTGGAGCTGACTGTAACTGAATGGAGTGCAGCTACTGGTGAACATGATTCGAGAGCCAAATGAATTGAGGGGAAATGAGAGAGCTGATGAACTAGAGATCCTGTTGGAAAGACTGGAAAGCTTGTATGGAGATTGGGATGCAGGTGTTTCCGGTTGGGTAAGGTTCTTGTACCTTTGTTTATTTTCTATTTAAGAGGAGATTTATCTTTTTGATGTATAATTTGTCTGTTAATTATTGTTTAATTTTCATTTCCATTCATTTTGCTATTCATTTTAGTGTAAAAATTATAAGAACTTAAGTCTTGTGGAGAGCTCCTTAATTTGCATGCTATTTGGCAAATTTGGTGATTTTGATTAATGGTTCCCCTGCAGGGCTTGTAAACCAGCTCAGTGCAATGTTATATTAGCTGATGTTGCGTTGAGCATGTTCTTACCACATGCTGAATGGACCATTTTGTGACAGATGAGAAAGAAAGCTCATCCTGGGTTCTTTTCAACTTTCTGACTTGAAGCCTGTAACGAACAGGCAATTTGTTCATCTCTAGTTGTCTTTAACAATTTGGGAGAGGATACAATAGCTTACATGCTGTTAGATCTCATGTTTTCCAGTGAGAGCCCGGGTGCGGTGGTAGATTTAGTTCCAACTTTATTTTGGTACAACTTCATTACAGCTTCAGATTTACTTTGCAGTAAGGCACACGGAAATTTGAGATTATATACAGTTAAAAACTTAGAGGGCACGCACACCCTTTAGCTACTACTGGTCAGCAGTACCGGATTGTCTCTCTGTGATTGGCTCTCTGGTGCAGCATCTTAAAGAGATGGGCAGGCTGATGATCTAGCCCCCGGTCATGATGTTTTCACAGACTTTCTTATCTTCTTTCTTGAAGCTTTTCACAATGGATAACATTTGGCAGCTGCACATTCTCTCTCATTTAAGACAGACCAGCTATTGTTTACTTGTAGAGACTTTATTAATCATGTATTTTCCCACATGCTCTAACTGCATGGCCAGCCGTCGGCCATTTTGTGCCACCCAGTCATGGGTAGCCCTAACGCATCCCCAGGAATAGTCCGTAATTTACTCATTTTCGAGAAAGGGCAGATTAGGGGAACAACTGCACTATTACTCTGCTCCAAATCCTCAGCACAGTCAGCAGAGATCCTCTGTGCTTGTGTAATGACTACTTATTTAGTTAAACCACTGTCTATTCCTGTAGTGCTGGTTATACAAAGGAGGAGAATGCTTCTGTTTATAAGAACTGGAGTATTAAACAAACAAATGCACAAAGTATTATTTTGTAATCGTGAGAGCCTTGTACTTTCCCTCTAGGTACAGATGGCCCAAATTCTGTAAATAGATCAGCTCTTGGTTAACCTGATGTTATTTTCTGTTAATTTATGGATGTAGGCATCACTGGAAAGATCTGCAATTATTGTCCATCTCTAATTACCCATTACCTGTGTAGCCATTTCAGAGTCTGGAGTCGCATAGTGAGCAGAGCATGCTTCTTCCCATAAAACACATTAATGAACCAGTGGGTTTTTACAGGAATCTGAGGTTCATGGTCACCATTATTGAGGTTTATCATTTCCAGATATACTTATTCTCAAGCTGTCATGGTGGAATTTGAACGATCATCTTTCTGGGACCTGATTGTTAGTTGAGTGGTATAACCATTATTTTACCGCACCCAATTTTGGCAAGTACTAGTAAATGCCCAACTGTTTCCCAAGGTTCAACCATCTGGAAGTTTTAGTTTATTCAAAAAAACCCCTCTAAAATTTGCACATGTACAGCATGCCTGGAGTGCGAATGACAAATCTTGAACTTTTATATACAAAGTAAACTTTTTTGATTGTTACCTTCATGGCCTTCCTTAGCCGGAAATGGAAAATGATGATGTACCAATCCAAGGAAAGCAGTTGTTTTGATGGTGAAATGTATGCCTTATTTCATACGCACCGTGTTGGCCATGGGTTTGTATATACTTTCCCAAATGAACCCCAGATGTATGTCTGCAAATGTTTCCTGTCATTCACTGACTGTCAGGAAATGGAATAAAATTGAGATACAAGAAGTTTTAAAAAAAAAACTGCTTCAATGGCATGTCAGATTGTTAGGTCACTATTCAGAGCAGGTGTCTGCATGTTGAACATTGACGTCTGACGATCTTGAGTTACTGCTGAACAGAATACTGCCTCCAAACCAAACAGATTTACAGCATAGATCTTACTGAGTACTCTGGACTTCAGTGTGGAGAATTGCTGATTTCCATAAAGACAGAAGAATCAAACATGCTGTAAATGATCTTTCTTTCATTACATTCAGAGGAATTAACGTATTACTCTTAGGGCTGAATGTTCACAGCTGAGTGAGCCATGTCCTCGATATTGCTAAAAAGCAGCCTGGTCAAAAGGTATAGTGCAGTAAATCATTTTTATTTCAGCTGCTTTAATAATTGAAACTGTTATGGATTTCAGATCCGCTCCAGATGTTCTTCCGGAATTATCCTAACTATGATGCAGATGTATGACTTGAGATTGGAAATGTAATAATGGGAGAGTTCCATTTGTTGAATAGTCCACAGTCCTGGGAATGTGGCTTCACATGAGCCTCTGCAACTTCTGAAAGACACACTGACTAATGTTCAAGTGAATTGTGATCCATGTTGTAGAGAAGACCAAAACTAGAATTTGTTTTACATCTATTCATTCCTGGGATGCAGGATACATCCCTAGATGCCCTTGAAACACGTGGCTTACTTGGTCATTTCAGGGAGCAGTTAGGAGTCAAAACTATAGTTCTAGGTCTGGAGTCACATGTAGACCAGACAGGTAAGGACAGCAGATGTTCCTCCCTAAAGGCCACAGAGTCAACCTTTTAGTTGATGTCACCGTATCTTTCACAGTGTTTCTTGAATTCCATACTCCATGTGGGAGCCTTGCTTTGCACTGTAGTAACTGTTTAACAAACATCCTTTAGGGAACACTGACATTTTACAAGAACCCCCACATTTTCACTGCTGGATTTTACGATACTTACAGAAGTGTGTGAAATTCCTCAATTTGTCTGTCCTTTAGCCTCCAGCTGAGAGAAAACCAGCACAAGAATTACTGTTTCATAAAATAAATAGATTCTAGCTACAGATAAACAAATTACGAGAAGTTAACATATAACTTTACTCGTTAGTGCTCTAATCCCCTTTGTAAAACTGTTCTAACACAGACAGAAATGAAAAAAAAGGGTTTCATGGATGGAGGGAAAAACCGGGAAGGCACTTCAATGGCCCATGTCCACAGAATTTGCTCAGATGATCCTTTTGGTTTGTGAGGACTTGCTGGTCTGTGACCTTCCTTCTCTAAGAATTTCCATTTGCTTGCAGGGTGACTGGGTCACACCTACCCCTCTCATTTATTGGTTAATAGCCACAGCTTACAACAACTGCTGAGGGGAATAAACTGGCCTTCCTTCAGGGTTTTACTACTGAGAAAAAGGTCAGCTTCCTTTTTTTAAAAGAGATTTGACAGCTTCTGACCAAACATTCACACCCATAAGCTATTCAGCTACCTGGGAGCCAATCACATAGCTGTTGGCAGGAAGGAAACCTTTCTCATTGACAACTGGTCACAATTCCCCAGAACAATTTGTTGCCAGCTGAATCTCGCCTCATTCCCCAGAAGTGTAGATCTCCTGTTACTACAAATGCCTGGAAATATTGTTGTTCCCTGTATATGAGGTAATGGTAATGCCATCATAGTTAGCCTTGTTAGCAGCAGATGTATGGAAACGCCGCCACCTTCAAGTTGCCCTGGAAACCATTCACTATCCTCACTTGGAAATATATCGCTGTTCCTGCGCTGTCCTGGGTCAAAATCCTGGCATTTCCTCCCTAATGGCATTGTGGGTCAACCCACAGCAGGTGGATGGTTCAAGAAGGCAGCTCACCATCACCTTCTCAAGGGGCAACGAGGGACAGGCAATCAATGCTGGTCAGGCAGCAATGTCCACATCCCACAAATGAACGCATTTTAAAAAAAAATTGTAGAGCACCATGGGGCTGCTGTCTCATTAGAGAGAGAGAGAGAGATTACTGGTGGTGAGTTTAACCTGAGGGATGCCTCAGACAAGGGATGAAGTTGAGAAGCTGGAACAGTTATGGTAATCTCAGTCAATGTGGGAATTGAATCTGATATGAACATATATAACTCCAAGCAAGTGTTATTAAACCACATTTGTGAGCCTAATCAATAATCTTAAATTAGGTGTTAGTGTAAAGCTGAACATACCAGGGATTGCTCATTGAATGCGTCACTGTTTTGTACGGTAGACAGAATGTCTTGATGGTTACACCCTGTTATTGGAAAGTGCCACTTGTGTTGCTACTGTAGAGCAAGCAGTGGCAAACAGTTAGCTTCACTTGGTCGTCAAATTTTAATCTTCCTCTCTCATCCTACCTCAAGCAACGGGGTCAATCGTGTGATTCTTGGTAGCTCCATGCTGGAAATTGATGGGAATGTGGAATGTGGAATGAAAACAGATCAGCCATGATCCTAATGAATGGTTTGAAGGGCTGAATGGCCTAAATGTGCTCTTTTAAAAATTGAACAAGCTGCGAATGCTGGAAATCAGAAACAAAAACAGAGATTGTTGGAAAAGCTCAGCATGTCTGGCAGCATCTGTGGAGAGAAATCAGAGTTAACGTTTCGGGTCACTTGACCTGAAACATTAACCCTGATTTCTCTCCACAGATGCTGCCAGACCTGCTCAGCTTTTCCACCAACTTTTGTTTTTGCTTCTAAATCTGCTCCTGGTTTGTATGCATCTCATGTATTTTTATTCGCCTTAACAGTGGAAGAGAAGTAAAAGAGGTACTCCACGCACTATTGCGTATTTTGTACCAATTCAGTGTTAATACCTGCCTCAATCACTCTTTGCAGAATCAAAAGAATCATCAAATCCACCTCTAATTTTGTCCTTCACTTTTCAGATAGCTGTTTTGTTCTAGTCTGGCATTAGTATTGTCAATGAAATATGTTCTTTTTCTGACAGCGAATTGTTCTCCAAAGTGCCAAAATGGAGGGATGTGTCTAAGGCCCCAGCTTTGCGTGTGCAAACCAGGCACCAAAGGTAAAGCATGTGAGGAGACGTCGTCCAGCGTTCAACCCACAAACAATCAAGACACGGTGGCCCAGGCTCAGCCCATACCGCAACAGGCGCCCCAGCAAACCATGACCCAGAGATTGGTGCAACCTCCTCAGAATATCAATTCACTGGGCCACATGTCTTTGACTGTGAAGCAGAAACCTTCCATGGTGGTGCCCCAGCAGTCTCAGTAAGTCCTGCTCGCACTGTAATTTATGAGACTTTGTGTCCGCGGGCTTCAGGTTTATGGATGACACAGAAATAAGGGGGAAGGCAAATGGTGAAGGAAGACACAAAGAGTTTGCAGAGACTTACAGACAGGTCAAACGAGAGGGCAAAAACTGAGCAGCTGGAGTATAATGTGGGATACTGTGTGGTTACGCACTTTGGCAAAAAGAGTGGAGGAGCTGAATATTATTTTAAACATAGAACTTTGCAGGAGAGACCAATTGGGGAGGTCCTCATGTCCAAGTTACAAACGTCTGGCATAGAAGTTCAACAAGAATAGTGAAGGGAGATGGAATGTCTGCCTTTATTTTCAAGGGAATAGGGGTCTAAAAGTAGGGAAGTCTTGCTTAAACAAGTACTGTAGTTAGACTGTACTAAAAATACTGTGAAGAGTTTTGGTCCCCTTATTTAAGGAAAGATTGTTGATATTGGAGGCAGTTCACAGAAGGTTCAGTACGTTGATCCTGGATAGAGAGAGTTTTTCTTCTGAGTGAGGTTAGTAGGTTGGGCATTTGTTCATTGGAATGGAGACGAATGCGAGGCAACCATACTGAAACATATAAGGTTGTTAGGGGACCCTACAGGGGAATAAAACAAAGAATTGCAATACTGGAGATATGAAACAAAAACAGAAATTGCTGAAGAAACTCAGCAGGTATGGCAGCATCTGAGGGAAGAAAGCAGAGTTAATGTTTCACGTTCAGTGACCCTTCCTCAGAACTGTTAGCAGCTAGGAAACACAGTGACGCTAACAGGGTAGATGCCTCTATAAGGTCACCCCTCAGCCTCTGACGCTCCAGGGAAAACAGCCCTATCCTATTCAACATCTTCCTGTAGCTCAAATGGCAACATCTTTTCTGAACCTTTTCAAGTTTCATAAGGGGCATGGATAGGATAAATAGACAAAATCTTTTCCCTGGGATGGGGGAGTCCAGAACTAGAGGACATAGGTTTAGGGTGAGAGGGGAAAGTTATAAAAAGGGTAACTTTTTCATACAGAGGATGATACGTGTATGGAATGAGGTGCCAGAGGAAGTGGTGGAAGCTGATACAATTGCAACATTTAAAAGGCATCTGGAGGGGTATATCTGGAGGGGTATATGAATAAGAAGGGGTTAGAGGGATATGGGGCAGGTACTGGCAGGTGGGACTAGTTTGGATTGGGATATCTGGTCAGCATGGACGGGTTGGATCAAAGGCTCTGTTTCTCTGCTGTACATCTCTATGACTTTTAAAAAAGCTGTTAATGTGACATTGCTTTCATTTCAGAAGCATGAACAGATCAATGAGGGAGGAAGGAGGGGCTAGTTGTCATGTGAACAAAATTGTTACATGATTCTCACTGTTTTATATCAAAGAATCCCTTCAGTGCAGAAAGAGGCCATTTGGGCCATCGAGTCTGCACTGAGCCTCTGAAGAGCATCCTGCCCAGACGCAGCCCCATGCCCCTACCCTATCCCTGTAACCCTGAATTTCCCATGGCTAATCCACCTAGACTGCACGTCCCTGGACCCTATGGACAATTCCGCACGGCCAGTCCACCCTAACCTGCACATGGGAGGGATTCAGAGCACCTGGTGGAAACCCATGCAGTTAAAGGGAGAATGTCCATACTCCACACTGACAGTCTCCTGAGGGTGGAACACTGAGCTACTGTGCTGCTCAAATCTTCCGTAACATTTCTTGAGGCTTATTGGGAAGACTGGTCTGAGACAGGAGTGTGATCACACAACAGGGAGGTGCTTAGATTGATCAGTGACCAGGAACTGAGAGTGAGAAAAATACAACTGGTAAGGGAGTAGTCCTCAGACTGGTTCTAGTGTAGCAGGGCGGACAGTTATCGGTGTCTGTTTCTCTTTGAAGTTGTCCCTCTGAAGACTAGACCTTGCGGTGCACATGACTGATAATACCTGGTTAATTGTGGGAGGCACTCAGTCTGCAGCCTTGCAGACACAAAGTTTCGGAAGATTTTACAGCCAGTTTTCCATTGGCTTCTGCAATAAAATAAGGCCAATATGAAAGCAGCGTTTGTGATTTTGTATTGCAGTAATGAAAGTGTTTTATAGTTAATGTTTGGCTGCTTTGTGGACTATACAGTGAATAATTACAGTTACTGTTACTTTTGGAAGAGTGTTCCTCTTGTGCCCACAATCCCAACTGAACTTGTAATGTGTATTTATTGAAGATCTTTTCCACCCTTACAGATATGGGTGCATTTCCAATGACTGCGGCTGCTCACCAGCTGTTGGCAGACTGGCTTGTTACTCGAGGCAATTCAGTCTAATCCCATCATCACTCAAAGTCCATGAACAGATACTTTCCAGCAGGTTTTCTAATTACAGCACAGGAGGAAGCCATTCACCCATCATGTCCGTACCTGCTCTCTGTAGAGCAATCTAACCAGTCCCATTCCCCTACTCGATCCGTGCAGAGTTAGTTCACTTAAGTTCCATCCAGTTTCCTTTCAAATTCATTCATTTTGCCACTCTCAAAAAAAGACACAGAGTCATTGAGCTGTACAGCATGGAAACAGACCTTTGGTCCAACTCATCCATGCCAACCAGATATCCTAAATTAATCTAGTCCCATTTACCAGCACTTGGCCATATCCCTCTAAGCGCTTCCTATTCATATACCCATCCAGATGCCTTTTAAATGTTGCAATTGTACCAGCCTCCACCACTTCCTCTGGCAGCTCATTCCATACACATACCATCCCCCTCATAAAATTGTTGCCCCTTAGGTCCTTTTTAAATCTTTTCCTTCTCACCTTAAACGTATGCCCTCTGGTTCAGCTCTGTCCAATGCTGGGGAAAAGACCTTGGCCATTCACCCTCTCCATGCCCTTCTTGATTTGATAGACTTCTATAAGGTCACTCCTCAGTGTCCAACATTCCAGGGAAAATAGCTCCAGCCTATCCAGCCTGTACCTATAACTCAAACCCTCCAACTCCAGCAGCATCCTTATAAATGTGTGCTGCACCCTTTCAAGTTTAACAACATAGTTCCATATCATTACCACTTGATGTTCTTTCTTGACAATCCTGCTGCATCTCTTGTTCAAAATGTTAAATCACTGTCTCCTAGTTCTTGGATTATCAGCCTTTTGGAACAGTGCATCTTTGTTTGCTTTGTATAAACCCATCACAATCATTTACACCTCCATTAAATTTTTCCGGAAATATCTATTCTCCAAGAAGAAAAAAATATCAACTTTGCTATCCTAACCGTGTCCCTAGATTCCCTCATCCCTGGCACTGTTCCAGTAAATTTCTTCTGCAGCCTGTCAAGGATCCACACATCCTTTTGAAAATGTTGTGACCAGACTGGATGCAGTACAAAATCTGCAGCCTAACCAGAACTTTATAAAGATTTAGCATAACATCCTTGTTTTTATACTCCAGCAACAGAATTTAGAAAGCCCAAGATAATATATTCTTTGCTGATAGATCTCTCTGTCACCACCAAAGATCTCTGTAGATGAACTTCCAAGTCCATCTTTTCTTGAAAACTCTTTTGAAAGGAGCCATCCAGTTTTTTTATTGTCTCTCTCTCTATTCTTTTTGTACAAATGCAATCCCTCTGATTTCTCTGTGTTAAACTGCATCTTGTCTTTTGTTCTGCTGGCCTATCTACATGCTATTGTAATTGATTGACCATCAGCCACACTTGCAAGTTTTGTATCATTGGCAAATTTTGACTATTTTCTATGTATTCCAAAATCTAGGCCATTTCTGTCGAGTAAAATAAACAGTGTTCCTAGCATTGTCACATTGAAGAGAACAAATTAATACCAGTCTCCAGTCTAAAATAACCATTTACCAGAATTCTCGGTTTCCTGACCATAAACTAGTTTGTTTTTAATCCAAGCTGACACTAGCCTTTCTATTCCATGAACCTCAGTTACTCTGACCACCAATTTAAGATTGTCAGTCAAACTTGTAGTGTTGGCTCACTTGTGTGTACTGGAACCTACATATATTAATAAGCAGGGCCCTATTCTTTGCAGACAGAAAGAATAGATAAACACGCACTGTGCCTGTTTCAACTCAACAAAACATGTGACAACCATTTTCTAGTCCACTCCTGAGGACAATGCCTTGGCCAATTAAAGTCCAACTGTGTGGTTTATGTTTAAACAAAGTTTGGTGGTAAACTGTCAGTCATCATCTAACTGATGCATTCTCCATGGCAATGCCTCCCCCATCAGAGTCCAATTGCCAACCAATCAGCTCTCTCACTTCATGCATCTGAAAAATTGCTCCCATTTACATTACTGTATCTTGCAAGTGTGCTCATAAATACAGTATGCAAAGCTTCCATAAAGTATCTTTTCCCAGCAATATTCAATCACATTTTTGTTAACCAACCTTTTATACTTTCCTTGCTCTTCTTCATTGCTAATCTAAAACTTAATGATCCCTCTTCCCTGAGTGTTCCCCACAAAAGCCACTTGTCCCACATAGTCCACCTCATTCCCTGAAAGCAGATCCTGTAATGCCTCCTTTCTAGCTTGTTAGAGAATATACTAGTCAAGGAAGTTCTTCTGAGCATGGTTCAGAAAATTCTCATCCTCCTTACCCTTTACACTACCAATGTCCCAATTAGTTTGTTAAAGTATGTGTTTCTTGAGCATATCTCTGATTTCCCTACAGTTATCTCCTCAATCTTTGTCTATGTTTCTCATTCTTTCTCTCTTTTTCTCTTACTATCCAATAAAATAGCTTCAGTTGCACGATTATCTCAACTCTAACCAAATGGATTTTGTTTTTGACATCCTCCCTTTGCAATATCTTTATAATATTTTCCTTGATCCACGTTGCTTCCCCAACTCAGTTTTTTTCCTCCCTTATCTTCTTTGAGAATATTGTGTCCTTGAATATTAAGTGCCTGGTCCTCACTATTTTTAACTCATATTTTCATCATTGCCACTGCATTGTATTCCTGTATGGCTACTTGTCCTTATTTGCCATACATTGTGCAATGACATAACCTGCATTCTAATCCTGTCTTTGTATCCCTCGTAATCTTTCTCAACCTGATCCTCTCCAACTTGATTTTCTTTTCTGGTTCTGACTACGCTTTACACACCTTATTTTGCTTTTCTACCTCTGCATGCTGGTGCCCACGTCCCTGCCAATTTAGTTTAAATCCTCTCCAGCCTTACGAGTCAACCTTGTCATTGGTACTGTTAAGGTGCAAACTGCATCTCTTCAATAGGTGCATCTACCCTAGAGCTGGTCCCAGTAGGAACGTGAAACTCTTTCACCTGCACCAGGTCTCATCCAAGAGATTGATCCCTCTGTCTTCCTACTTCTACTCTCACTAATGTATAGCACTGCGGGTAATACAAAATAACTATTTTCAAGGTCCTACGCTTCACCTTCCCCCCTACTCCCTGAAAGTCTGATCAGGATTGTGTCCAGAAGAGGGGAATCTGATTTTTTTTTTCACTGTCCCACTCTCCAGCCACTGAGACTTCACAGGAACAGGAGTGGGCTATTTTGATGCTCTTCTATTATTCAGAGAGCTCATGGCTGACCTGAGACTCAACACTATAATAACATTGACTGATATCTATTGATCACAATTTTAAGATTAATACATGATCCTACAGCATTTGCCATTTCTTGAAGAGAGATCAACATTTCTGCTACCTTTGCCTGTAGAAGTGTTTCTGAATTCCATTCCTCAAAGGTCTTGCTGTAATATTTACATTACATTCTTTGGTCCTAGACTCCCCAAAATACCAGAAGTAGCTTCTCAGGATCTACACCATCTATTATTCTTCGTATCTTTGAAACTTTGGTAAAATCATTCCTACACTTCCAGGGAATATAATCCGCATGTGTAATCACTTCTTGTACTTTTATCCTTCGAGTCTAGCTATCGTTCTAGTGAATCAATGCTGCGCTTCTTCCAAGGTTACCATAACCTTGCAAAGATGTGCTGTCCAGAAAAGCTCACAATACTCCAGATGTAGAGAAGTGGAAGATCTTTGACTCCAGATGGCATTATACAGATCTTAAACTTCTCCAAATTCTTGTCCCATTGATAAGCAGGCCCTCATTCCAATCCAGCACAACTCTTCTACAGACAAGTTGCACTTACTCTCAATTGCATCATAAATTACTATTCATGTCAAACTTATGAAAAGAACTGTATTCAAGTGTAGCCTTCTGCCAACTTTCTGAAGAGGTGGGATAGGATCTGAAGCAGACTAAGTGCCTTCTTATTTTATGGATGAGTCTGGTCTGGATACTCTCCAAGTTTTCAGTGCTCCGACTTAATGAAACTCAATAACCCTGTCGTCACTATCCACCCATCTCTCTCTTCCTCGGTTTCTGTATGACAGTCTGGATTCTTATTTCTCAGTTAGCGGACTGTTACACCCCAGTTCAACTCTCGTGATCTGAGCTTATGGGATTGGTCTTTGTGCTTTTGGAGAGGTGGGGGAAGTGAAATTGAAAGTGAGTGCTCTGTTTGCTCCTATTGCTGTCTCCACCCTCCCCAATGGAGCTGGTTGAGTCAAACTCTGATTATGCACTGACATGTCTTCCTCGCAATGGTCTGAGCCGGTTTTGTACTGTCTTGTGGATGACATTAAAATAAACAAATAAAATAAGGTTCTCTCCATTTGCTCTCTCATTTGCTGTGACATTACAACACCCTGCGCCATGATTGGAAGAATGGAAAAAGAACGCTCCCAGTTTCCTGTCCTATATTTGATCCTCAGCCCATTTTACTCAAAGCAGATTAACTGACCATTTATCACCTTACTGTGCGTGGGACCTTGCTGCATGCAAACTGAGTGCTGCTTTTCCTTCCATTACAGTGCCAATAACACTTCAGTCGTCCTTCATGAGCTGTGAAAAGCCATGGGATATCCTGAGGTCAGGAAAATTGCTCCAAAATAACCAGACTTTGTCTTATCACTGTGTTACAATGTGGTGACATTTGCAATACCAGCATTTTTGTACATTCCACAATTCACCTTGATGACCAATGTTACTGAAATTGGCAGCTGTTTGGCAAAGAATTCCTTTTTTATTTGGTATTGACCAAATTATCACTGCTTTTACTGTTATTACACAAATCTTTAGATGGAGTGGATAGGAAAGAGCTGAATTTAATTCAGGTCTTTCACTGTGCTGTCCAGAATTTTATACTGTCGACAGGCACGTCTGTTAAGTATCTGCTTAAGTTACCACAGACATTGTTCAAAGTCGCTGTTGCTTTAGAAGATTTCAGTTTTGATTACTTGTACATCCAGGAAGTGTTCCAACATTGGTACAACACATCCTTTGAGGTCTGGTGGTTTAATCCCACCATGGACTTCGAAAATCTCAAATGTTTTCTTTCGCCACCATGAAACAGATGCATGTGGTTAGAAAAACATGTTTCATGGATGACACACAGTGGAAAATATTGCTGATGCATCATTAAAGAAAACAGTGAAGTGATTTGCTTTCTGTGTATCTGGTCTTGACAAATTCTTTCCTGTTCTTTCAATATGGATATTGTGCTGCACTTGGCGTGGCTAGCTCCTGTGAGATGCAATTTTCTGGGAAGCAATTATCGAAAGTATATACTGGGAGCTGTTACATGGAGGCTGCATTAGGGTTGCTGTTATTGAAATACTTAATCGCAGCTTACTGACTGTGTAAAAGACAACCTGAGAGACTGATGGATAATGTGAGGTGGGGAGGACGGTATGGTGGGGCTTTTGGCATAGAGACCACAAATACAGAAGTGAAATACTGTAGATGCTGGAAACAGGAAATATGCCCCTAAACAATTGCCGGATATTCTCAGTCAGTCTGACTGATTGAGCTAATGTTTCAGGTCGATGAAAGTTGCAGACCTGAAGTGTTAACTCTTTTTTTTCCTTCATGGATGCTGGCTGACCTGCTGAGTATGTGTGCTGTTTTTAGTGTTAGTTTCATATGTTATGATATGACCAAATTGTAAGTTGTTCCTCAATGCTCCTATTGCATTACCAGCATTAACTTCTTTCCTCACTTTTCTCAAGAACCTTCCTGATGAATCTCTCAGACTGTTTCCTACGGGGATGAATGATAGTGAGCTGATAAATGTGGTGCCAAAGTGATCATGTCACTGCGCTAGTCATCTCATTATCCACTAATGCCTGGGTGCAATCTGTCTTGATCGCATCAAGCATGTAGTTTGTGAAGTGCTGAACCACACTGGTTTTGTTGGTTTTGTTCAGGTTTGTGCAGTAAAGATTCTTTTTGATGTTTCAATTCAATTTGGATTCCAGGCATTTATTATCTGAGCCTTTCTCAGCTCCAAAAAAACAATAGAGGTTATATTTCTCTGATGAATGGATGATCCACGAAATGAGTTTCTTTGGGAGACAGTGGTGACAGGCAATATAAGGAAATGAGATATTTTTATTCTTTTATGGGCTGTGGGTATCACTAATGGTGCCAGCATTTATTGCCGATACCTCATTATCTAAGTGCTTGCTTGGCCATTCTTATTGCTCACGGTGTTGAGTCCCACGTCGGCCAAACCTGATAAAGCTTACTGATTTCCATCCCTAAAAGACATTAGTAATTGTCAGTGGTAGTTGTCATAGTTACCATTACTGATGCAAATCTTCTACGTTCAAATAAAAGCAAAATACTGCAGTTGCTGGAATTTGAGATGGAAATACAGTTTTGTTAAACAATGGTATTAAGGGATATGGGCCAACGGCAGGCATATAGATTTAAGCCACAGATAGGCCATGGACTCATTGAATGGCAGAACAGGCTCAAGGGGCTGAATGGCCTACTCTTACTTCTATGTTTTCACATGTTCTTCCACACGTTATATTCTTTAAATGATTATGGTCTATCAAGGCAGGTCCTAACAAATATCCAGCTTGTTCAGTGTTCTCAGAACCCATTACATTTCCTGTTTCTTCTACTGCAATAATCTGCAAACATGGTGTATGTCGCCAAATTCCGCTGTTGCTATAGAGTAAGCAGGAGAGCTTTACACTTTATAGGACCATCTCCCTGCTACTCGAGAAATGTGTCAGTGTTCCACTGATGTGGAAAATCTTGTGCTAAGGTCTTTTTATTTAAAAGAAAGTAAAACTTCATCATGTCTCAATTGTGGGGCAGACGCAAGCCAGTCTAGGCAGGGCTCTTGCAGCAGGAAATCTCGCTGGGAAGTGCTACAATTATGGTAGCTATGCAAAGCATGAAACTCAGTCCCCTGAAAGGTTGCCAAAATCTTTCCAATTCCATTTGCAATCTACATGATGTACAGTAGCTGGGACAATGCCATCTTAATGGGTGTGTCATAATACTAACAGCAGAGCGAAAAGAAACTAGTTACAGTATCCATGCATTTCAACAATCCAGACCTAAAAGAGACCCAGTCCACGGAGAGAGTTTGTTCCAGCTGTCCGTGATCCCTTTAGCTAGCAACATGTGTTAATTGAAACCCTAATCGAGACAAAGCATGTACTTGGTGTCTTCGCTTCAGTTGAAATGAATGAGAAGGTGTTCATTTTTTTTAATCTAAGACTCTGGCATTCCTAGGATTCCACTGACAAAAGTGGAATTTGCTTTGCCAAATGCTTTAGAGAAAGGGTGGCACGGTGGCTCAGTGGTTAGCACTGCTGCCTCACAATGCCAGGGACCCGGGTTCAATTCCCACCTCGGGCAACTGTCTGTGTGGAGTTTGCACATTCTCCTCATGTCTGCATGGGTTCTCTCCAGGTGCTCCGGTTTCCTCCCACAGTCCAAAGATGTGCACGTTAGGTGAATTGGCCATGCTAAATTGCCCATAGTGTTAGGTGAAGGGGTAAATGTAGGTGAATGGGTCTGGGTGGGTTGCTCTTCGGAGGGTCAGTGTGGACTTGTTGGGCAGAAGGGCCTGTTTCCACACTGTAATCTATCTATCTATCTATCTATCTATCTATCTATCTATCTATCTATCTATCTATCTATCTAAGACATAGGATCAGAAGTAGGCCATTCAGCCCATCTATTCTGCTGTGCCATTCAATGAGATCACGTCTGATCTGATAGACCTTAACTCCACTTGTCTGCCTTTCTCCCATACCCTTCATTCCCTTAATGTTAAAAATCTGCTAAGGCTTTAAGTCCGCATTTATATAGCCTCTTTCATTACTTTAGCACATCCCTAAGTGCCTCTCAGTCACTGAAGCACTTATTGTAATGTAGGCACTGTTGGTATGTTAGTGCATATTAGTGCATGGTACATTCTGTAGGAAGCAATGTCATAATAACCCAGGTAATTTGTTGTAAGGACTCGGGTTGAAGGATAAACATTGAGCTGGACACTGAGACGAACGCATCTCTGCTACTTCAAAAAATGTAGGAGGGATATTTCCTGTCCACCTGAGAGGGAAATGGTGCCTCAGTTTAATGCAACATCTGAAAGTCTGACAGTCCAGCAGTCCTCCTGTGCTCCTCTGGATACATCAGCAAAGAGTTTGAGCTCCAGGAGTGGGACTCCACATCTCCCCTGCAATATCGTCTGCAGCCTCAGTGTGATTGGCATAGAAAATGCAAGAATTCTGAGAGTCTTGACTAACAATAAATGGAAGCTATCTCAACAATGCTTGGTGGTCGAGAGTATATCGGAATGTATTTAAAGGTCAAGGTGGAATCGTAGCAGTGAGGCAACTTTTATTAATCTTTGGCGCCCTTCCAGTTAGAATACTGCGTGCAGTAGAGATTGCTGCCGTACTTCTGGGATACTTTACCTTGAAATAACTTTGAAGAAAGCAACCAGAATGATTGAGAGGAAGGAAAAACTGTATTATTATGAACGATTATATGAATTGGCAAATTCTCTTTTGAGAAGGGAAGATTCAGAGGTGATGTGATTGCTGTTTGATTTAGGATTCTTGTATTAGGATCATGACAATCTCTTTATCTAGACCCAGAAGATTGAAACTGAAATAGAAGACTAAGGGGCATGGTTAGATGGGGTGGGGACTACTTGCAGGATAACATCAAAAAATAATTGAGGTTATATTTCTTTGATGAATGGATGATCCACAAAATGAGCTCCTTTGGGAGATAGTGACCACAGGCAATATTAGGAAATGAGATATCTTTATTCTTTTGTGGGCTGTGTGTATCACTAATGAGATCAGCATTTATTACTGATACCTCATTATCTAAGTGCTTGCTTGGCCATTCTTATTGCTCAGGGCGTGGAGTCACAATGTCAGCCAGACCTGATCAGGTTTACCGATTTCCATCCCTAAAAGACACTAGCAATTGTCAATGGCAGTTGTCATAGTTACCATTACCAATTACAAGCCTTTTACATTCAAATAAAAGCAAAATACTGCAGTTGCTGGAAATCTGAAACAAATGCAGAGAATGCTGAAGGAACTCAGTCAGTCTGGCAGCACCTAGAGAGAGAGAAACAGAGTTAACATTTTGAATCTGGAATGGCACTTCTTCAGAACTCAAGCCTTTTACATTCCAGATTTAATAATTGTAGCTTTAAATGTACCAGCTGCTATGTCCTTAAAGTATTAATAGCCCACTCACATTATTAATATGCCACGACGTCCCCATTCAGGAGTTTATTTTGGATAAGGTATGTGAGGAACACAGGCATGATGTTGTACGTGTCACATGTTTGGGATGAACAGGTAGTTTTGATGCAAAGATTTCCAGCACTGGGAGTTCTCCTGGCTTCTGAGCTGCATCTGCTGAAGATTAATTGATAAAGGTTGTTCACTGCTGTCATATCCTGGAACTACCAGAATAGTCAGTGGCAAAGTAGATGGGCTGCACTCTATTTTTGTCTAGCCATTTGTGTTTAGAAGGTTGCCACTCATTTACCTCCTTCTATTCCTCAGCGACATCGACTTGGTGACATCACGTGGAGTCAGTGTTTGTTTTTGACCTTCTTCTTGACCACATCATTAACACTCACACCTCTTCCACTCTTGTTAAATTGTCCCACTGTTTATCTGACATCAAGCAGTAGATGACAGCAATTTCTTCCAGTTCCTCCAGACGACTGAAGCCATTGTGGAATGACTAACTCTCTGCTCTCCCTGATGACATTCTGAGATGAAGACTGACTCTTCACAACTCTGACATCACATTTTTGATCCTGAGCTGAGCTTCCAGCCTTGCATCACTGTACCACTCAGTTCTATCTCCAAACTTTGTTGCTCTCCCAGCTCATCCATTGCTGAAACTCTTTTTCCTATTTGCTAGTATCTCTTGACTTGACTATTCTGATGCATTCCTAGCTGGTCATAGAAAATAGGAGCTGAAGTAGCTATTCAACCCCTCAAACCTGCTCGACCATTCAATATGATCATGGTTGACCACTGAGCTCAATACCCTAATCCTGCCCTCCTCCCCGATTTCCCTTGATCCTTTTAGCCACAAGAGCCATATCTACCTCCTTCTCAAAAACACACAATATTCTGATCTCAACCACTTCCTGTGGCAATGAATTACCCAGGCTTACCACTCTCTGGGTGAAGACATTTTTCCTCATCTTAGTCCTAAAAAGATTTATCCCTTAGACTTAAACTCTGACCCCCAGTTCTGGACTCCCCCACCATCGGGAACATCTGTTGTGCACCTACCCTTCCTAGCCCTGTTAGAATTTTCATGTGATTCCTCCTCATTCTTCTAAAACCAGTGAGTACAAACCTAACCAGGTTAATGCCTCCTTATATATCAGTCCAGCAATCCAAAGGATCCATTTGGGAAACCTTCACTGCCCTCCCTCCAAAACAAGAATATCCTTCATTGGATAAGGAGACCAAAATTACACACAGTATTCCGTCTGTGGCCTCACCAAGGCCCTGTATAATTGCAGCAAGATATCCTTGTTCCTGTGCTTGAACCCTCTCGCCATGAAAGCCAACTTCCCATTTACTTACTTTACTGCCTGCTGCACCTGCAAATTTACTTTCAGTAACTTACACACGAGGACACCCAGGCATTGTCGATCATTTCCCTCCCACAATTTACAGCCATTCCAATAATATTTCCCACTTTCTACTTTTTGTAAACTTGAGGTCATCCAATTCTCTGCTGCCTGTGCCTTAACCTACAGTAAGTCTCACCTCTATTATCATTGATCTACATTTGCTGTCAGTCAAGCAGCAACTTGACTTTCAAATTCTCATCCAAGTTTTCAGGATCCTTCTATGACATTGTCCTTTCCAACCTCTGTAATCTCCAGCCGCCTCACCATCCTCTGCCCTCTTGTGCGTTCCCAATTATAATCTCGACACCGTTACCTCCAGTTATGTGGGTTCCATGCTTCCTTCTCTCTACCTATGTTGCCTTGCTGAAGACACTCCTAATTCTTGACCAAGCTTTCAATCATTTGCCCTAATATCTCAAGTCCCTGAATGTTATATTTTGTTTTAAAATGCTCCTGTAAAACACCCTTGGGCCTTTTATTCCATTAAATTGTGCTCTATAAACATAAGTTGTTGTTGGAAAGCTTATCAATGTGCCATCTAGAACTATGATAGAAATGCTGCCAGGTGAAGAAGGAACACAAAACATACTTAACAAATTTAATATATGTCATTCTTTCTTCATTTTAATTATTATCTTTATCTTGAATACAAAACATACTTTGGATTATTGTAAGGTGTTCTAACTACTCATTAATTAGAGAGGTTATCCATCATCTCAGATAACATGGACTAGTCATATAGACACACAGTACTATTCCTAAAATGGGAAGTGGAAGATTACAAAAACAATTTCTACAACTTCTCTTGATGGAAGTAGAGAGAGAGAGAGTGTGTGACATTGAGATTTTTTTTCAAAGTTTCAACTTGTCTGAACCATTTGACACATATTCATTTTTAAACCTTTTCCATGTTTTGCACCTGCAGTTCCTTCCAAACTTATTGAAGAAATAAAAAAAAACCCAGATGTTTGTCTTGGCTGGCTTCCTTATATTTTTCTCTCTTTGGAATTCTTCTGAGGATGCTCAGTCAGATTGTAAAAGTGATACTTTGCTTTTTTGTTTCTGTGGAAATCCAAATATTCTGCAAATTATTGTAATTGCAGTTTCTTTTGACGAAACAGTTAATGTGGTTGTTTGTTGTTTGTTAATAATTTAGCACAGCAGCCACAGATCAACATTGGCTGAGCTCCTGTGGTATACACAGGACATGTCTTCATTTTTATAATTCCGCTATAAATTCCTATGTCTACATTTCAAATGGAGATTGCCTATGTAAACTCGTCACCCTTTGGTTAGACTCTGCCAGAGGTTTTGCTGCACTGTCTCCACTGGTAGGAGGGTGGAATTGCAGTTAACAAATATTACAGTGGCCAGAGTAATTGATGATGTTAAGTTGCCAGGAAATGCATTTAGATTTAAAGTTATAATGAAGTATGAATATGGAAGAATTGTAATTCAAACTCTTGAATTCCTTTTCCTCATTGAAGTTGAATCATGAGGCAGTGTTATCACTGTGAGTATTTTGGGCCCCCTGTCAGGCTTGAATGAGGGTCAGAAGCTTGCACAGGGTGGAATTTTCTGACTCCCACCCCATGGTGGTGGGTTAAGAGGAGGGAGGGCCTTTGGGATCCCACTCCAACTTGTGCTTGATTAAATCTGGATTGGGAAACCTCGCAGATCACCTCCCAGTATGGAAACCAATTGGAACCAGGACCAAGTGGATCCCATTGACTATGAGATCCTGAAATGGGGCTATTAACTTGGGCCAATCAGGGAGCCCTGATTGACAGATATATATAGGGGATTCAGAAGGTCCCCTCAGTCTAGGGACTGGCTGTGAGCTGGTTGGTCAGAGGCTATGTACTGTGCACATGTAAATAAAGGGTGACTTGGTGACAGGATACTGGCTTCAGTGCAGTTGTTTTATGAGGGTTGAATCTTTATAATCCATCTTGATTAATAAACTGAAGTTAAAAGCTCCTAGCTGCTGTCATGGGATTGGAGCGCTTCAGAGAATTAGTCCAAGTTTCAGGATTACTTGTCCAGTAACATTACCATTTTTTGAATTATTTAATAAGGAACATAAATATAAGATGGTTTCACAGTGTTGTGTGGCTAGAATTATTTGCAAGAAAAATGATCCCATTTATTATGCATAACATCAGAGTTCAGGCTGATTGTTGTTAATTCACCTGAAAGCTGACAACTCTGAACAATTCCTGAGTTTGGCTGAGCTGCTGGGATTAGATATTGTCCCAGAGAGAAGGTGCACCAACCCAAAGGTCTCTTGTGCATTTCCCACTGTGTATTTCAGCCATAACGGCTTTGGCAGAGGATGTACCTTCTGATAGCAACATTCGAAGATTAATTACAGAATTTCTGATGGTATTTGCTAATCTCCCATTTAAATACCCATTTCATCAAAATGTGACAGGGCTGTCTGAGAATTCGGCATCACCTCCTTTGCAGAAGGTCCAAGATGTTAAGTGCCAAATGTGGCCAGCTATGGGTCTTCAAGGACCCAGGAGTCACCAGGAGCTGTTGACCATCAGAGAACGGTGACCCTTCATTGCGGGTAGCACCACCGGAGGAACGTTGGCTGCAAGTAAGCAGTGTATCCAACAGAGGCCCAGGATCAGTGAGAGAGCTAGGCCACAGGTATGTGAGGATGGGATAGGGTAGGGGTTACAGGAGATATCCACGGGTAAGGACAGGCAGGGTGGCTGTCAGCGTCTTCCTAACGTCAGGTCCCTCAATCAGTCACAGAGTGTTCTGAAGAAACATTTTCAAGAGATGTTATTATTGTTTTTCTCTCTCCACAGGTGTGGCCGGATCCTCCCGGCACCTTCTGATGGTGTTTCTGATTTTCAGCTCCCACAATATTTTGCTTTCATTATTAATCTAACAAATTTGTATGAGCTGCTAAGGTTGTTAATATAAATGGAATAAGCTCACCAAGCCAATGCATGTAAACTATTTTAATAGTAGCTTTCCAGAGTTAGAAATCCTGAGCTCTGTAACTATTTATTTAACAACATTCCAATAGAAGTGGTGAAGCAAATAGCAACAGGCATTTGAGCTGTTTTCCTTGCTACAGTCCTATTTATGTGTGTGGTCACCAGTCTGGGTTGGGAGATTGGAAGGTTAAAACTAAGCTCAGGTCTTTTGGAAGCACTAACTGTGGCCCGCAGTGACACTGCTTCACTGGCCAGCACTTACAGAATTTCTAAGGGTTGAGAATTTTTAGAGAAAATATAATGAAATGGAATTTTGATTTCCTGAAATCCTTATCTGTTGATTGATGCTATTTTTCTATTTAAAGAGCAAAGCCTCTGATGTGTGATTAGTTTAGAACAGAATCGTACAGTTAAGTCAGGTTCCAGCTCTCCAATAAGGACAGCTTAGTGATTCAGTGGTTAACCCTGCTGCCTCGCAGCACCAGGGATCGGGAATTGATCCCACCCTCGGGCGACTGTCTGTGTGAAGTTTGTACATTTTCACCATGTCTATGTGGGTTTCCTCTAGGTGCTCTGGTTTCCTCCTACAGTCCAAAGATTTGCAAGTTTGGTGAATTGACCATGGGAAATGCAGGGTTAAGGGGTGGGGTGGGTGAGTCTGGGTGAGCTGCTCTTCAGAGGGTCGGTGTGGACTCGATGGGCCTGCTTCCACACGGGTTGGGGTTCTATGATACCTGACGTCTGTAACTTCCATAGCTTACTTTTCCCCCTTCTCCATAACCTCTTCCAGCCCAACAGCCTTCCAAGATATCTGCACTCATCCAACCCTGGCCTTTAAAGTATCTGAATGTTTTTTGCTGTGTCATTGGTAGCCGGGCCTTCAGTCACTGAGGCCCAAGCTCTGGAATTCCCACTCAGTACATCACTGTGCCCCCTCCTTTAAAACAGCCCTCCAAAATCAAAGCCCTCCAAAATCAATGTTTTTGATCAAGCTTTGGGCCATCTGTCCTAATATTGCCTGATGAAATTTGGTGTCAAATTTTCCTTATTATGATTTAATGAAGTACTTTCGGACATTCTTACCTTTGGGTTGCTATGTAATACAGTTGTTGTTTCTGTTGAGGCAGCATTTGGGATCACTGCAGTTGTGAAATATCAGCCAGGCTTCCTGCTCTTTCATGGTTTTAGTTTGAGAAGCTCATCCTTCAGGGGTTTGGGTTTGATAGCCCATCCTTTAGAAGCAGCAGGAGGTTAATTGGCTCCTCAAACCTGCTGTGGCATTTGATAAGACCATGGCTGGTCTGCTTGTGACTTTTCCTCTACTTTCTATCTACTTGTCTATGCCCTTGACTCTCTTCTCGATCAACAAAGCGTATTGAAGAAGGCAGAGCGGTGGACATGATCTATGTAGACTTCAGTAAGGCGTTCGACAAGGTTCCCCATGGGAGACTGGTTAGCAAGGTTGGATCTCACGCAATACAGGGAGAACTAGCCATGTGGATCCAGAACTGGCTCAAAGGTAGAAGTCAGAGGGTGGTGGTGGAGGGTTGTTTTTCAGACTGGAGGCCTGTGACCAGTGGAGTGCCACAAGAATTGGTGCTGGGTCCACTACTTGTCATCATTTATATAAATGATTTGGATGTGAAGGTAGGGGGTGTAGTTAGTAAGTTTGCAGATGATATCAAAATTGGAAGTGTAATGGACAGTGAAGAAGGCTATCTCAGATTACAACGGGATCTTGATCAGATGGGCCAGTGGGCTGAGAAGTGGCAGATGGAATTTAATTCAGATAAATGTGAGGTGCTGCATTATGGTCGAGGCTGGTACAATTGCAACATTTAAAAGGCATCTGGATGGGTATATGAATAGGAATGGTTTGGAGGGATATGGGCCAGGCGCTGGCAGGTGGGACTAGATTGGGTTGGGATGTCTGGTCAGCAAGGACGAATTGGACCGAAGGGTCTGTTTCCATGCTGTACATCTCTATGACTCTATGACTTTAAGAATCTTTCTGACTCAACCTAGAAACTATTCAGTGATCCAGCCTGCAGGGAAGAGAATTTCACATTTTAATGATATTCTGTGACAGAAAAAAATCTCTTCATCTCTATTTTAATTCTTTACCTCCTTTATTCTTACATTGTGTTATGGACCAGACTAAATACTCTTAAAATATATGAAGAAGATAATGTAGACCCTAAGGTTCTCTTATTTTAAACCAAATGCCAGGAGTTGGGTTCTGGATGCAGTTCAATTGGTCAAGTTATCAGTCTTGAAGCAAAACACACTTTATTTAAACGTTAGAGAGAAGAAATTGGAATAACTTGGAAAGACCACATTTAGTACTGAAAATGTGTTGCTGGAAAAGCACAGCAGGTCAGGCAGCATCCAAGGAACAGGAGAATCGACGTTTCGGACATAAACCCTTCTTCAGGAATGAGGAAAGTGTGTCCAGCAGGCTAAGATAAAAGGTAGGGAGGAGGGACTTGGGGGAGGGGCGTTGGAAATGTGATAGGTGGA